>NW_027187361.1:21829512-22059679 GCF_028583685.1 Petaurus breviceps papuanus | reverse complement strand
CTCTCTCTCTCTCTCTCTCTCTCTCTCTCTCTCTCTCTCTCTCTCTCCCTCTCCCTCTCCCTCTCCCTCTCCCTCCCTCCTTCCCTCCCTCCTTCCCTCCCTCTCTCTCCTTCTCTCACAAAGATTCATATCTTCGATGGTGTTTTTTATACCAGTCCTGACATGCAAGAAGTTGTTAGTAGTGAGTAGGGGGCAATGGTGTGCCAGAGGGTATAGAGAGTCTATTGTTACATTTTCAGTGTGAATATTTACACCTCAGAAATCAGCAAACACTACAAATAAGGGTATGATATATGATTTTATCCATTGTGTAGACTTAAGACAATGATGAAGTAAATGTTAATAATGAAGATTAAAATTAAAAGTGTGTCCTCTCAGGAGAGTTGGTTGTTAAACATTTACCTGCAAATCACTGAGAATTCAGTAAAGTTCTGAGTCAGGAGGGCCAAAAGAAAGAGATGTGTTCAGTTGTTTGTTTTTGTTTTTTTTTTTTACCCATCATTTCTGAATCTTTGTGACCCCATTTGGGATTTTCTCAGCAGAAATTTTGGAGTGGTTTGCCATTTCCTTCTCCAGATCATTTTACAAATGAGGAAACCGAAGCAAACAGGGTCAAGTGACTTACCTAAGATCACACAGCTAGTGCCTAGGCCACGTTTGAGCCTTCTTGACTCCAAGCCCAGTGCTCTACTCTCTGCGTCACCTAGCTGCCCAGAAAGAAAGAAATATTGAAATTTAAAGAAGACAGCCTTCAGAATCAAAATAGGCATTCCCCTCCACCCTCCCTTTAGAAAGGGTCTGCTGTGTGACCCTGGGCAAGTCACTTAACCCTGATCACCTTTAAAAAAAATAAAAAGGGGGGGTGGCCAGGTAGCACAGTGAGTAAGAGCACCGGCTCCAGTGTCGGGATGACCTGGGGATCAAATTCAGGCTCAGACACTTAGCACCCACCCAGAAACACCTGGCCGTGTAACCTTGAGCAAGTTACTTAACCCCAATTGCTTAGAGGTGGCCAGGTGGCTCAGCGAGTAAGAGCACCGGCTCCAGTGTCGGGATGACCTGGATCAAATCTGGGCTCAGATACTCAGCACCACACCCAGAAATAACTGGCCGTGTAACCTTGAGCAAGTTACTTAACCCCAATTGCTTTAAAAACATAAATAAGTAAAAAGGGCCTGAAACTTGAATAGCTCAATCACATAAGAAGAGGCCAGCAAGAAAATGAATTTATTGTTAGGCATAGAAAGGATTAAATTTATACCTTTGTTCATATTCACTCATCAACTGCAAAGCCTACAGTTGTGGCTACAATGCATTGAGTGTTTGACCTGGAGTCAGAAAGACCAGACGTTTCAATCAGATACTAGCTGTGTGATCCTGGGTGCCCCTTCTGGCTGCCTCAGTTTCCTCATTAAAAAACAGGATAATTAGCCCCACCTACCTCCAGGGTGTTGTAAGGATCAGATGAGATAATATCGTTCTCCAAATGCCAGCTATTGTTATTGTTGCTATTATTATTCTATTCCAAAGGACTCTGGGAAGTGTACCTGACTGAACTGAGATTAAGCCCCCTCAGGTGAGGTGGAATACCAGCTTTGAACCAGAAAGTATGGTTGAATAGGAGGGGCCAGATGGATCACTCTTTTTGCCTGGAGGTTTGAAACCTCCAAGCTGAGTCTCTGAGGGAGAGAGGGAGTAAAAGGGAGGAGATGCTTAGGCTGAAAGTTTGTTGCTTAATCTGACATTGAAGATTCCAAGGTCATCCTGCATCCTGGGTCATCACCAATTGCCCTGACTTTTGTCTTGCCACTGGACTTCCATGACTGGAAGAGAGAGCGAGGCTGACCACTCTGTACAATCTGCCTCACTTAAATCCCATTCACACCCAAGTCAAGACGTCACTCCCGGACGTCCTTGGTCCTCTTTGAGAACAAAGGATGAACAGCAACAAGCAGAAGTTATGGCCCTGATTGAAGGCACACGTGCTATGGCTGAAGAGAGCGGTGCAGGACTGGACACCAGCAGATGAGATGCCGCTCCTTGTGAGAAGCAAGCCCAGCTGAGTGGCCCATCGAATGGAGAGAGGTTACAAGGCACCCGCCTGGCCTGTGGGCGCATATGCCACGTGGGCACAGAGGCGTGAGGACCTCCAGGGAAAGAAGGGATGTGGGAACCCTGCTGTTCCAGAGTAGCGACTAGCCTTAACCTTATGTGTGCTCTGTCCTTCGTGTGTGCCTCATTACTACTGTGATGGAACAGCATGCCCATTCCTACTGCTGTGGACTTTGTGTGAGCATCTTGTTGAGGAGTGTGCCCTTGGGAGGAAATCAGGGCTATGGGGGGACAAGCGCAAACTGACTCCTGGAGGCAATTGCTAAATGTTATTTCTCTTCTTTTCTTTTGGATAGGATTTGATTCCCCTCCTCCCCAACTCCATGTAAAGATCATTTTTAACATTCCCGTTTTATAAAAAATGTGGAGTTCCGAACTTTCTTCCTTCTCTCCCTCCTCTCCCCTTATCAAGAAGGCAAGAATGCTGTATAGATTCTATACATAATTGCTAAATTTTCAAGGCTTGATTTATTATTTTGTTGATTGTCTAGACTCGAGAAAGTGTTTAATGGTGGGGATTAAATTTAAACATATGTCTTGAGAATACATTAAATGCACAAATTTAACTTAAAAGTGTATCTTTTTTTTTGAGAACTGGTTACTAAACATTTCCTAGCACACCCCTGGAGGGAACACTTGGGAGCCACAGTTCTCAATATGCCATTTGAGTAAATGCATTTGAGAAGGAACTTCACTGAAATAACTGGGTCTACTGACTAACTGTTGAGGTAGCGTATGTTGGGTAGGGTAGAGCTTGGCCCACAAGGACCCTGAAAGTAATAGTGTTCCTAAGGAAATCTACAACATCAAAGCACTGTCCAGAGTTGCATTGCCCCAGACGTGTGATTTTCTTTATTCATGTTTCTCCTGGCACGGTTTCTGCCGTGTCTGTGCCCACTCTTGCTCATGAACAAGGCGTACATTGCTGAGAGAGTGTGACTCAGGCTTATGGGTGGACTGTTATGTTATTATTCTTGTGTTTGCTGTAGTAAATGTTTCCCAATGAAGAATTAATGGTTTCATCTGGCCTATTGATTTAAATTGAAAGCACAATGGTGGCTTCTCAGGGGATGCCATTGTGAGTAGTAGACCTAGTTACCCCCAGTTACCTTTAGGACCCTGAGAGTGGGTTGCCCTTGCACTGCTTCGTCTTTCAGGAATCACCTGGACCATCCGGCATGGTACAGGTGGGGTGAGTGAGCTAGTCCAGAAAGAGAGAGCTCCCAGAGGGAAGAGATGCCTGCTGGGTCTTATCATTCAATAAGTTCCAAATACACCTGGTAGCCTGAATATCTGTCTTATCTGCAAGTATACCATAAAGGACCATGAAATAAATGGTTTGGGGGATGAAGCTCCCCACCCCCACCTTTGTGTCTCCAGGCAAATCAACAACCATTTATTTAGTGTCTGCTATGTATCAAGTGCTATCCTTGAGTTCCATTGGCTACTGCGTATTAAACGCTATCCTTGGGTTCCTTTTTTGCGCCCCCTCCCCCAAACTATTGCATGATTAATCTCTCCAAACACACTCAGAATGTGATGGAAATCAGTATATCTTTATGTGGAGACAAAACCATTATTAAACTACAGAGAGCAAATTTAAAAAATTCAAAGATAATCTATGATATTCACCTGATATCTGGTGGTTTTGGGGAGAGGAATTGAGGCTTTCTCATTGGGAAAGTCTTCAAATGGAAGCTGGAGAGCCATAAGGACTGTAGGGATAGCTAGGTGGTAAAGTGGATAGAGTTCCAGGCCTGGAGTCAGAAGAAAGAATCATCTTCCTAAGTCAAAATCTGGCCTCAGATACTTACTGGCTTTGTGACCCTGAGCAAATCATTTCATCTTGTTTGCCTCAGTTTCCTCATCTGTAAAATGAGCTTGAGAAAGAAATAGACCATTCCAGCATCTTTGCCCAAAAAAACACCAAATGGGGTTATGAAGAGTTGGACGAGACTAAAAATGACTAAACAATGAAAAGGATTGTAGCAGAAGTGGTGTTTCCATTCATTTGGGTCTTGGACTGGATGACCTCTGAAATCCCTCTTAATTCTGAGATCTCAGGAAAAATGAAAAATATCTTGTTTTGCTTGCATGATGTCGAACTTAGTAGACTGACATATTTTAAAATTAAATTAGTGACTAGTGCTCTAAGCAGAAAGTGCCTTTTGGGGTGAATTTTTTGGAGATGCAAGAAAATATAAAATAAATGTTAGATTAAAAAAAAAGGCAAAGAGTTGGAGTCACCTACTTAATTCTTTTGCCCTATGTTTAAATTATTTTTCTCATTATACATGCTCATCCCCCTTGTTAGAATTTAAGTCCTTTGAGGGCAAGAGGTTATTCTTGCCTTTTCTTTGACTCTCCAGAAGTTAGCACTGAATCTTGAACATATTAGCAGCTTAATAAATATTGATTGATTGATTGTCAGGACTAAGATAAAATGTTTGTCGATCCTAGACAAATTTTAAATTGCTCCTCTCTGCATGTAAAGATTGTGGTCTCTGTATGTTACCATCTACTCACTCAAGCATTTATTAATACCCACTATGTGCCAGGACCTGGGCTTTGAGCCTTCCTTGCTTTTACACATATGCTAGACATATACATAAAGCAGAGGTTTTTGGCATTAAAATTATGTGTGTTTGTAATATATAAAAAGCAACATGAGAAAGGCTTCTTTGTTGTATTCCCCTGTTTGGTGCTTGTACCAGTGAACGAGAAGGTGCCAGTTTAATTCACAACTTTAATGGAAAGTCATAGGTGAGAGCTTTGCAGGTAATAACTCAGAAGAAAAACAAAGAGACATTAATACCTATTTGACAGTAACAATTACCTAATCAGGATCCCTAGGTCACAAGCGTTGGGGTAGAATAATTCCATCTCTGATTTTGGGAGCGAGGAAGTCTTTCCCTGGATCCCATTGGCCATATCCTGCTTCATGATCTATCTTTTAGGAAAATTAATATAGAGTTGGGAGGGGCCTCAGAGGCCATCTAGTCCAATTCATTTTACAAATGAGGAAACTGAGGCCCAAGGAAGTTTAATGACTTACTCATGATTGGGATGTGTGTCCATGAACTCCAGACTAAATGATCTTGACGTGTGTAGCTACTTTGAAAGAGGAAGTGATGTCTCTGAATCTTAGAGAACTCAGCCTATGTCTCCGAAACTTCATAGTTGTTCTGGGTGGATTGGCAATTTAAAACCAAGGCCCCAACGCCTTCCTTTTGTGTATGGCTTGTAAAGCTCATGGAGAGATGAGTAATTGTTACTGTAGGAACCTTAGAGAATTTTTAAGCACAACAAGGCTCTAAGCTGTTCTTGGTCTTGTGTGTGTGTGTGTGTTTGTGTGTGTGTGTGTGCCTGCATTAGTGAAAGTAATATAACTTCTTTGTACGAGGACTCATGGTATAGTAAGTGGAACCCTGAATTTGGAATCAGACAAACCTGTGTTCAGGTAGCAGTTTCTGACACTTTCCAGTTGTGTGATTCTGGGCAAGTCCCTTATGCTTGATAGGTCTCAGCAAATTCCCTAGGGTTTGATAGATAAGTCAGAGGTGGATCAGAATGGTAGGTAGATGGGCAGATTGATTTCTCTCCTGATGAAACCCCAGATAATGCCTTTGGCATGTTTCCTGGACTATTTTTCTAAATCATCAGTGAAAAATATAATTCTAGGATTTGTGTGTTATAACTATAACACACAAGTAGTTATGTAGTGAATTATAACTATAATTCACTCTAATAATTGAGAAGCAGTCTGGAGTTAGATAGAGAGCCTGGTGGATAAAGATTCAGAGACAGAAAAAAATGGATTCAAGTACTAGCTCTGTGATCCTGATCAAGTCCCTTAACTGTCAACACCTCACACAACTCTCCAAGTCTACAAATTACAGATTGACGTCAGTAGGGGGAGTTTCCTATACTGATGATCGATCTATCTAGCAATGCTATCCTTTCTGTCTTATCTACCTTTGTCAGTCTCCATGGGCTTCCTGGCTGGGGTGAAACCTCTGCTTCTTCTCTCTGGGTGCCATGTTGTTTTGGTCCCTGTTCCAGTTATTCTTCCTTGTTCTTAGGTATGGGGATATTAATAACTTTGTGCAATTCCAAATGTCAGAAGGGTCCATGTCAGGAGTCTATGACAGACTGTTATCCATACAGATGGGCTAGCTGAGACTCTATATGAATCTGAAAGACTGACTTGTGGAATCTCCTCCGGCAGTGAGAGGATCTGAGAAGTGGTGCTGCCATGTCCTGTAAGCAAGGAAGCGACTGTCCATGAATCATTCTGCATTCAGAAGTGAAGATTTTAGGGTGGGTGTTGATTTAAGTTTGAGGCCTCTCTCCCCAGATGCTGAGGCGGTAGGGAGGGGATTGTTCCCCCATTTGAACTAGGATGTTTTCGTATTTTCGTTCTTGCTATGTCTTTTTCAGTAAATAGCCTTTTGCAGAAACAAACTGATATTAATTCATTAAATTATATTTGACGCTTATCATTGGATCATTCAATAATGTCAAGGAGAATTACAATTTCAACTGTCAGTTGATGCTAAAAGAAGACATAATAATGGGGTTTCTCTCTGAGAGCATTAAAAGAACCCCACTGATGCTAAAGGGCATCCTTAGAACCCAACAGGAGAAATATGCCCAGCAGCATTCTGGAGCTGCCAAGAAACGACCCTCAAAGCCTGTAGCAGCCCCCTAGACACACAATGATTCCTACTTATGGACAAAAAAGACAGTGACCTGACAGTTGTAGAGGTGATAGGAGACATATATGTTTCCTGTCATTGTTATTTAATGAGCAAAGAAACCTTTCCAACGTCCAGAAGAAAATCATGATTTAGATAAAACATATTCATTCTAAACACCACATAGATATTCTTGGAGCGCGAAATCGCAAGGGCTGGAGACCTAATTCATATTTGTTAGAGACATTTATAAATCTGACTCTTGGTTCACTTTCCACCAGCTCAAAATGGCTTTTAAGACAAAGATCTAATTATATACAGTGTGCCTTTAACAACTGACATGGTGAGATTTTTATATGTATGAACACCCTCCATTACAGTTTTCACCAGGAAGCTAAAATTACTCCTTGGATCCTCCCAAGTTCTGTTTGCAAGAATTCTTTGATGATTGGGCTGGGGGATGACGCCTTTGAGAGATGGAGTATCTAAGGTGCTGAGAGAAGGCAGGAATCCAATTTCTTGATTCAAACTCTGGTGTTCTTGTCTGTTGAACTAAGGTAAAGTGCCTTCTATATTCTGTAGAATAATATCCAGGACAGATCTTATGGTTCCATTAAAATCTTAGAGGGAAAAGTTTCATGTAAAAGATTCAATGTGTCAATTCATTATTTTGTCATTTTATTTTTCAAAGCAATTTAAACTCTTCTTAGCCTTGATAAGGGGGTGGATGTGGGCATTTAAAAAGCATGATGCCATGCTTTGTGAAGTGTACTGCATTAACTTAGCCCCAAGCCCCACGTTCCTAAATGATGCAAAGGAAAAAGTTATTTCTCTTGATCACCTTCTAAAAAACAGATATTTTTTATTTGGAAGTACCAGCTGTGGGTTCCTTGATTAGAGGGATAAGGATTGGATCTGGGATTCCATTGGAATAGGGCACTTCTAGCTCAGGAAGCTCCTTCTACCAATGTAGGTCAGAACCTTCTCTGTAATTTAGAGAACTGAAAGGTTAAAGGATGAGTCTAGGGTCACAGAGTATGTCCAAAGCAGGACTTCCTGGTTTGGGGGCCAGACTCAGTCCATACTGACACACTACCTCTTCTCTGATTATAAACACAGTCAACAACTTCGGGTTTTGTTTTATTTTCCGCTAACATCTTTGGTTTGCTTTGGCACCTCTGCCCTTGTCTCTCTGTGCCTCTGTCTGTCTGTCTGTCTCCCTATACCTATCTCTCTTCTCCTCTTTCTTTTCCCCTTCCTTCTCTGTCTTGCTGTGTCTTTGTCTTCTTTCTCTGGGTCTCTGACCTCTCTCTGTTTCCTCTCTTTTCTCTCTCTCTGTCTCTGTCTCTCTCTGTCCCCCCTCCCTCTCTCCCTCTCTCCCTTTCCTTCTCCCTCTCCCTTTCTCTCCTTCCCTCCCTCCCCTTTCTTACTCTCTTCTCTCCTTTCTTTCTCTCTTTCAATTTCTCTCTCCCCCTCCCTCTGTCTCTCCTTCTCCCTCCCTTTCTTTCTCTCTCTGCCCCCCCTCAATGTCTTATTCATGTTCTTTTTTACATCCCTGTCATTTCCTAATAACTTCTCCCATCCCCCAAACATCCTTCCCTTATAGCCAATAAGTACAATCAAGCAAAACAAGCCAGCACATCCATGTCTGGCGAGTTATGACTCATTCCACACCTAGAGGCTACCACTACTCTGCTGAAGGTGGGCGTCATCTGCTTCCCTGCCAATCTTTTGAAATCAAGCGTCTTATTCTGCAGTTAGGCCTCTATTAACCACCCCCTCCCCAACTTCTGTGTCTCAAGTAGCACAGTAGTAGAGAGCTAGTTTTAATCAGCACCTTGGAGTTTGTTGACTGGCTTAGCAAGGCCTCTTCTATACACAAAGATGGTCCAGGTTGAATTTTCGCACCTTTCTAGTTAATAGTCTGGGTTAACAAGTCTCCCTGACCTTTTTAAAACTGAGTGGTTCATTTTGTTCATTTCAGAAATTGGAAATTTTATGTATCACAAAGAAACTTAAGTCACTAACCATATGTGTCCTACTTTAATAAAGTGCAATGAGTATGGAGCCTTTAAAAATAGTCTTTGCAGGAAACATAAAAAATGGGGAAAATGCCTCTACTGAACATTCTGCAGTGCCCAGAACCAACAAAACAGATTCCTCTTGCTCGGGACCGTTCAGGGCTGTAGGAGTGTTTTATCTGGCTGATTTTGGGGACATAAGAATTCTCAGTGAGAGGCCAGAGAGGTGGAACACTGGGCCTGCAGTTATGAAGACCTGAGTCCAAATCTAGCTGCAGACACTGTCTTCGTGACCCTGGGCAAGTCACTTAGCCTCTGTTTGCCTCAGTTTCTTCATTTTGGGGATAATAGGAGCACCTGCCTCCCAGGGGTAAAATGAGATCATATGTGTAAAGTGCTTTGCAAAACTAAAAACGTTATCATTTATGATTCTGCAGTTCACTTGTTTAGGAATTGGTATTCATGAGGCCACTTAGCTCTGATCTGCTTCCTGGATGGGAGGGCTAACACCCTAGTTCTGATCCAGGACAGACGAATTGCAAAAATATGCCTTGGGTGAGGGGGAAATCCATCCCTACTGTTAGAAGGGCAACTTGAAGTGCAGTTTTCTGACACCATGATTTTCCCCGTTACATTTTCAATATATCTGGGGTCAGCATAAGAATTTCAATGGGAATTTGGGGGGGGGGGGTTGTGGAAGCCACAGACAACCCACAAAGGCCAGCAGACAACACAGAAAAAGTTTTCTCAGAAACTTTTTTCTCAACTCAGAAATGCATAAATTATATTCATAGTATTGTGTAATATCAACCCAAATCTTACAATAAGGTACTGTCAACACCCCATAAGAGAAAAAGGAAAAAAATCAGACTTCTGTAGTGCAAAGGGAGGACCGAAAAATTTGACCCAGATTTTCTAGACTGCAGAGGTGCCACACCCATGCCCCCCCCCCCCCGCCCCTGCAATGTGGAAGGGATAACTGTACTATCTTAGTCCCAAGTAGGCAGAAGCATCATCTTCAGATACAAAGCAGCACCTTATAATCTCCTAGGGCCAACATTACCTTTCAAATATATCTCGATTCATTTTGCATTGTTCAGATTTAGAATTGGGAGGAACTTTGGAAGTCATCTGGTCAAATTACCTCATTTTATAGATGAGAATACTGAGTAATAGCTAGAGACTAAATGATTTGTCCAAAGTCAATATACTAGTAAGTGGCAGGACTGACATTCAAACCCAGATCCTCTGACTCTAATCCCTAAATTCTTCCCACCCAAATGCTAAAGTTTCTCATTCTAATACTTAGCAAGAGAATATATGTTTAAAGAGCTTAAAAATATTAAAATGGGCAGATACGTGGCACAGATGTTCATTTTGGAACTCAAGACACTTACTGGTTGTCTGACCCTGGACAAGTCACTTAACTCTGTTTGCCTCAGTTTCCTCATCTGTAAAATGAAAGAAATGGCAATCTACTCCAGTATATTTGCCAAGAAAATCCCAAATGAGGTCATGAAGAGTCAGATACAACTGAAATGACTGAACAGCAACAAAAGTATTAAAATCAAGCCTTAAAGAAATCGAAGGTAGCTGCCTAAACACCAGACAACCTGAGCTGGTTGGGGCTCTGATGTAACCAATGAGAACGTGTAACTTTTAGGTCTCAGAGTTGATATACTGGCAATTAAGTAAGGAACTAAGAGATCAAAGCTTCCAGTTCTAAAGAGGACATGGGAGTCAGCTTCAAATTCCACTTGGGTCTGGGCAATATCACAATTAGTTTAGCAGATATTTGTTCATCACTTGCTATGGGCAAAGACAGAAACGAGAGCATTTGCCCCCCAAATGCTCCTGCTAGCGCTACCGCTGCTCCTACAACTACCGCCTAATGTTTGTGCGGCACCTGGTGCAGGTCCTCACAATTCTGGGAGGGCAGCTGCTGTTATCATTATCCCCATTTTACATATGAGGAAACTGAAGCAAACAAGTCAAGGGACTTGCCCAGGGTCACACAGCTAAGTATCAGAGGCTGAATTTGAACTCGGGCCTTCCTGCATCCAGGTCCAGCGCTCTAGCCACTGCACCACCTGGCTATGACTAAGACATCATACATGATGTGTTCCATGTGCATGGTATGTTGTGTGCTTTTATATCCATCTTGGAACGCATGTTTTATGAGATATCCTGATGGCTAAGATAAAGATTATACTGATGTTCATTAAAACTGGCAGACCTGATACACGATTGCATTGAAAGGCAATTTATTTTTCCTAACTTGTCATAGCAATACATGATTTTCAGGTATGGTTTCCAACTGCGGCTTCCAACTGGTGGTTTTTGTTGAGGTGGAAAACAGGGAAAGCAACGGTGTTAGAAGCAGTCTGTCAGGCACACCAGGCAGTCATCTAGGGGCATGTTTAAAAAGTTCAAGAGACGTAATTTCTGGGTAACATAATTTTATCAGTAACGCTAGCATTTTAATAAAAGAGGTCATTCGCACTCTTGGATGCCAAAGAACATCATGATGGCAGTGAAGAGGTTACCCATGAAGAGGGCTGGGGTTGCTCTGGAGACCCCAAAATACCAAAATGCCGGGTCCTGCCAAATGAACTGAAAAGTAAAGTTTATTAAAAGTTCGCTTATATTAGACACAGAGTAAGTCTGTGCTGGGTCATTCTATGGTGCTCTCACAAACATGAAGATGGACGGGGTCTTATTACAGAAGGTTGTGGGAGGAATGGAGGGGTGCTCTAGAGGAGGAGTTTGGAGAGGGTCAGTGAGTGATTAAGGGTGGGAAGTTGCTGGAGGCTGCCTGGAGACTACAGACAATGGTGGGCTAGGCCAGTTCTAGGATGCATTGATATTTTGATAGGCCTCAGGGTTGGAAGTCTAGTAATAGAGGTTTGGGCCCAGCCACAATGTAAGGCTTATGGCCTCATGAAAACTGCCTCATCAAATGGTTCCCAGAGGCTGTACCTCAAGGACTCAAAGAGAGGTCAAGGGGTCTCCCAGAGCCCATACCTCATCAGCAGAACTGACAGCTTATGTGCCCTTGGAAAAGTAAGTGTTCCAGAACATGGAAATCAACTCTGGTTAACAATTAATGACAGGGGGCAGCTAGGTGGTGCAATGAATAGAGCACTGGCCCTAGAGTCAGGAGGACCTGAGTTCAAATCCAGCCTAAGACAATTAACACTTACTTTCTGTGTGACCTCGGGCAAGTGGCTTAACCCCAATTGCCCTGCCTTCCCCCCTCCAAAAAGACGCAAAAAAACCCAAACCCCAATTAATGAGAGAATGAATATTACAGTGAGGAGTGGGCTCACTCCAATGAGGGACTGAGAGAGTGACATCATGTCACTCTTGGACAAAGAGATTATCTTTACACATAGACCACTCCCAGTTTTGGGCAATCTAATCAAAGAATTTATCCCCACCCAAACCTGAGTAGGACACAATAGGCTTCTCCACCTTAGATTAAATTCCTTGAGAGGTTGGGTGAGGTCTGACCAAGAGTGAGGAGAGTTAATTCAATCCCTTTCTCAGTAAAGTCCTTCAGGAGATTGAACTTTGAAAGGAGGACTAAAAGGGGGACCTCTGGGTATCCCCAAATCATTGGCTATTAAGAATAAATGAACAATATCATTAATTTCTAATTAATAACATCAAGTTTATTAATATGCAATTAACATTTACATACTATAAGTATAATTTATATGATATAATCATGTATATAGTATGATTCATAATGTTAAATTAATATTATGAAATTAATAAGAATTGAATGAATAATTTCTCTCACAGGAGTCCCCTAGGTGAGAGTGTAGCCAGATTGGCTTTCACACATGGAAACCCCACTGTATAGGTGCAAGTTGCCAATGATTTATTTACATGCTGGGTGTTTCTCTCACTCTCTCTACTCACTACTACCACCTGAGAGAGGAAGGTTAGAATGTCTCTTGGTGTTGACGTGCCATCAAGTATGTGGGTAAAGGGTATGGGCAGTCGGTGCCTGCAGCTGCCATGACCTGAGCTCTGTGGCTCATTTTGTCTTCTGGATGGCTCCTGCAGATTACAACCTTTAGTGTGAGAGATCTGCTGGTGCTAGAGTTAATGTGAGAGACTATTTATTTGTTATCTGAAGGAAAAAAAAATACATGATTTTGTTAAGATTAAAAAAAAAATTTCCACTAAAGAATGCCAGCCTTTCTCAGATTTCTTTTCCTTGTTCTTGTATACCTAGTACTTAGCAAAGTGTCTGGCTTCTTGATGGATTCTTTCAATCCACAGTGGATAGTCTTTTTTTTTTTTAATCCTTGTTTTTGTCTAAAAATAAAATGAAACAATACAAGTAAGTTTTATATTTTAAAATTAAAAGGTAAAACAAAAAATTTAAAATTCATAAGAGAATATTTCTATCTGCTGTCCATTTTAAAAAACATGAACTTTAAAAAGTATGAACCCTTTTCATGTAAACAAATGTTACTAACTATAAGGCAATGTAGTTTTAAAGGAACAGGATTTCAGCTCCTGACATGCAATTCTTGACCTGTGGCAGCAGACTCTGAAGGAATGCCCACAAAGTCTAGAAACAGCACCAGTTTTAAGTGTCGGGTACTGTGCTAAAAACTGCTTAAAAAACGACCTTTGTTAAACCTTTCTTGAGTTTGGTCATTTTGTTGTTTTACAGAAGAATGAGGATGCTCCTTCTGCAAAGGCAGGCTGGCTGCTGTTAGACTGGCCCGGGGCACTTGGGAGGCTGAGGGATTTGCCAAAAGTTACACAGGGTGTGGCAAAGGCAGAATTCAAACCCAGATCTTCCTGACTTTGAAGCTGGCTCTCTGACCACCAGAGGGCTCCCTCTTTCATAAATTTGGCTTGTCTGTTAAAAAACAAAACGAAGCCAGATCACTTAGCAAAATAACTAAGACTAGGATTATATTTAAAAATTGGCAAATTATTAGGGGGCAAGGAGGCTATGAAATGTTTCCCAGTGGAAATCTGAGGGAAGAACTTGGTTGAAAATAGTTATCAGAGATCTAAGACTAGGGGCAGGAAAGACAGGCTCTGTTTCCTAGTCCATTGATGGGGGGTGAGGGTGGGGAAATCATTGTGTTTTGAAAAATAAATGCACATATATTTTTAATTTTGGAAAATTCTGCTCTCTGTGGTGCTTGCATTTTAAAATGTTGTGTTAAGTCAATTCGTGGGTTATCATGAAATCTCAAAACCTGTGGTGGTGAAAGCAATACAAGACAATTTTCAGACCTGCCTTAGGGAGATACAAATGCCTTTTCTTGGTGCTAGTTGGTTGCTATGGCAACAGGAATAAACTCTGGTACCCACTGAGAGGAAAATACCAGAGATCCCTTCGAAGGGGTTGCTGTTTTTCAGTTTCTCTCTGTGTCTCCTGCTCGAACTAAAAGATAGAAGGATCAAGGGATAGGGAGTGTCGGCGATACACCTCAAACTAGGCAGCTTTTTCCCTGGGTTTGACTGGGTTGACATAATTACCCATAAAGATTTGTTATCTTAAAAGAACAGGTAGAATCAGGGGCTTTCCAGTTGGGATAATAATAGCCAGCATTTATATAATGCTTTAAGGTTTGGAAAGCACTTAGATACATCTTCTTGTTTCGTCCTCTTAATAACCCTATGGGGTAGGTGCTATTATTATATCTATTTTACAGATTAGGAAACTGAGGCTGAGAGAGGTTAAGAGACTTACCTAGGGTCACACTGGTAGTAAATGTCTGAGGCAAGGCTGAAACTCAGGTCTTCTGACTCATTTCTATCAACTATGCCACCTTGCTGCCTTCATTTGTTATGATCTCTGTAAACCCAGAAATATGGGAAATGCTTCTGCTTCTAGTTTCTAAGAATCTAAAGAGCTCAAGGCCCTCTTTTTCCAGGGGTACTAGGAAGGTGCTCTTCTAGCTTAGAGGGCCAAGGAACATCTCACCAGCCCTCCTCCTTCTGAAGGAAGGGAGGGAAACACAGTTAAAGGGTCAGACTGGGCATAGAACAGATGTGGATGGAAAGAAGACGTTAATGTAAAGACCAGCAAAAATGGAGACCTTGTTTCTGCAGCCGTGTGCACAACCCAGCCATGTCTGTGCATTGAGGTTCACCTTTGCTCATATAGAGGGTAGAAATCTGTTTTGGGGTTCATCATAGAGAAAACTACACAGACAGATCAAAGTCTGTGTTAAGGGGAAAACACACCCAGTTCATGGGGATAATGGGGAGAACGCCAATTTTACTTGTAAATTATAAAGTTAAGGACCTAGAGACCATATGTGAAAGAAAAGCACTTGATTGCAGGCAGGTTTCTGTCTTTTTATAGACTTGCTCCAAAAGGAGATTTCTTATTGAAATCCAATTGTGATTGTAACCTATATAACTCTCTACTTTGAAAAGTAAAAAGTGAATTTGCTTAAAAGCAATAAAGTTTGACTCTGTGCAGGAGCAGATGTTTGCAGATTTAGGGCTTAAGGTGTCTCCTCTAAAAAGAGTGGATTGGATTAGATAAGAGGCAGCTTGGAGCAGTGAGGAGAACTTTGATTTGAGTTTGGATCCTGGCTCTGCAGCTTTCCCTGAATGTGTGACCTTTGGCAAGTCACATGACTTACTGAATTAGAAGATGAGGAGGTGGGACAAGGCGACCCCAAGGCCCTTTGCAGCTCTCTAATTGTATGATTTGGTAGTGGCCAGAGCCCCTGCCATGTGGTGGGAGGTGAAGGCTTGACGCCGTCACACAGGGTGGCCAGCTGCTTCTCCTGGATGCTATAATCAGAGGCTGGGCACTTTTGGCTTGGGCCTGCATCAGAGCTCAGGCTGCAGGAGAAGCTGTGGGAGACAGCTGACTTGTGGCTGGCTCCCCACATTCTGATTTTTCTGGAGACGGCTTTGTTCCTCCTTCCCGGATATGCAAGAAGATGTTTGATCTCTAAATGGGAGCCAGGGGACCCACCAGACCCAGTATTGGCTCACCTTGTGAGTAGTTTTGTGAGGTTGCACCTTGTTTCTACCTGGGACCTTCTTTCAGGAATAGGAACCACAGGCTAAGTTTAGCTGGCACAAAATTCAGAGAAGCATCGAGTGCCCAGATCATAGATGTAGACCTAGGTTTCTGGTGCCTCCCCATCATTTCAGTCTAGAAAGATTCAATGGCGTGCAGAGGTTACACACAGAAGTAGGAGAGTTGGGAGTCAGGATATCTTACTCGGAATAAATACATTACTCTTTCCACTGAATCTCACTGCCTTTTGAGACCCAGTCTGACTTTAGTCATGTCCAGTTCATCAGGACCCCATTTGGGGTTTTCTTGGCAGAGATCCTGGACTGGTTTGACATTTCCTCCTGCAGCTCATTTTACAGATGAGGAAACTGAGTCAAAAAAGGACTAAGAGACTTGCCAAGGGTCACACAGCTAGTGTCTGAGGCTAGATTTGAACCTAGAGAGAGGAGTCTTCCCGTCTCCAGGCCTAGTCCTCTGTCCTTTGTCACCTAGCTGCTCCTCTCCCCACCCTTCCTTTTCACTCCCGCCCTGGAAGGGCTCCGTGGACATGGCTGGAATGACCCAGGCAGTCAGCTGAGACCTGGGGACGTTGAGCAAGTCTCTGATGTGAGCAAAGGTAAACCTCCATCCGCAGATGTTTCCCAGCACGGACCACGAGAGGCTCAAGGCAGTTTTTATTCACTGGCGAGCGGACCACCTGTATTCATTTTAGTCACTACTTGTTCCAATGAACTTTCTCCCCCTCTTTTTCAGAAGCTCGGTCCATTTCAGGGCGTGCGTCTGGAGGAAAGGAAGGAGGCTGTCAAGTGTCCCAGGGAGTCCGCGTGCTGAGAACTGTGCATTAGACTAAACAGCAAAGACTGAATGGTCCCGCTGCGGGGGGCCCTGCCGAGGCGGAGCCCGCAGAGCTCGAGTGGCCCGCAGACGGTGAGCGCCGCACCTAACCTACAGCTGGGGACCTTTTAGGGCAGCATCCTTCCTGGGCGCTCACTGCCCTAGTGACCTGCCGTCGGGCTCGGGGCTCCGGGCTCCGGGCAGGCCAGGTCCACCCCCGGGAGCCGGAGCTGCCACCACATCGTGATGATGATGATGATGATGATGATGGTGATACTAGCTCACACCACGTCACACCAGTACTGTCTGGGGGGCTTCTTGGCACAGACACTGGGAGTAGTTTGCCCCCCAGGGAGCTTCCCTGCTGTGAAGATAAACTCTGTCCCCTGATAGGCTGAATGTGGTCACATGGAGCCTGGGGTGGGAGGAGTCTGCTGAAGGGTGGAGCAGAGCCCCCAGGGAGCTTCCCTGCTGTGAAGATAAACTCTGTCCCCTGATAGGCTGAATGTGGTCACATGGAGCCTGGGATGGGAGGAGTCTGCTGAAGGGTGGAGCAGAGCCCCCAGGGAGCTTCCCTGCTGTGAAGATAAACCCTGCCCCCTGATAGGCTGAATGTGGTCACATGGAGCCTGTGTGGGAGGAGCTTGGGATGTGGCCCCCTGCCCCCTGCCCAGCCCGCTCCATGTGATGTTAGCCATGGAGACATCAGGGAGCAGGCGTGAAAGCTGAGGGAGCGCGTCACGCATCGGGCCGAGAAATAAACACGAGTTGGAGCCAGAGCGCAGAGCCGCGTTAGCGCCCTCCCTCGGCAGCCGGGAGATGCCTCCTTCTGGCCGCGCCGTGCGCCTGGTGAAGAGGCGTCTCCCCGGCCGGACGGGAGGGAGGGCGGGGCTCCCGTGTCTCCGCCCTAAGTGTGCCCGCAGCGGCCATCCCGGAACAGCTACCCGATAAACTGACCGTGTAAGTAAACTGGGAGCTGCTCCTTCAGATAAAAGAAAGTTTCCGCAAGCCGGTGCGCAGTGATTAAGGGCCTGCTGTACGCTAAGCGCTGCAGCCCCGCCGGGCAGCAGCTCCGTCCAAGGGCGACAGGCTCTAGAAAGGGCGGCTGCTGAAGAACGCAGCGTCCTGGGCTCTCTTGGGAGCGCAGGCGGCATTTCCCGGCTCTGCCAGCCTCTGGGCCTTGAAGGAAACACCAGTGGGACCCAGGCATGGGAACACAAGGGAGGCTTCCTCTGTGGCGACTCGCTTAGGAACCCTTCACCCTCCACAGGGAGCCCCGCACGTAGAAGGGGAAGGGCCTTAGAGGTCATTCAGTCCAACCTCTGCGTTGGGAAACTGGGATGCAGAGGGGGTGACACCTAACCCAGCTTCCACGGAGCGACGGTGCTGGGTCTCCCAGATGCCGTGAGCCTGAGAGACTCCTCATGGCCCCGGCGGACCAGCCCCCTGCCTCTGTTTCAGCCACCACTTATTGCACTCCCTGAATGTGTTAAGTGGGTCTCCTTAGGATAAGCTTGTATTGCGAAGCAGGTTTATACGTTCAGGAAATGAGAAACTCGGGGGCGGAGGGAATCCCGAGTCATATAGAGTCTCTGCCCTGCCCCCAATCCATCTCTGCCTTCTTGGAAGCAGCTGGCTGATACCAAGGACATAGGAAGCAGACATTGCATTCTTTGGACAACTATATGCGTAATCAGAATTCTCATCAGACATCACATGGTAGTGAGTGAGGTAGTGGCTTTGTACACGTCCAGAAACCAGTGTAGAGAAGAAATAGGCAAGTCCAGGGACCCATTCACGGGGCCCTAGAAGCCTACAATGATGGTAAACCCATTATTACTCTCAGGATCGCTTTTGCCTCATTTCTAGTTTTCAACAAGTTTTCACTGCAAATACAGTGTTCTTTACAGAGGGTCATCTTCCTACCTGTGTGACCTTAGGTAGGACATTGCATATTTTTGTGCTTCCTTGAACATACAATGAGGGAATTGGAATAGATTATCCCTAAGGTCCCCTTCCTCTTTATATTCTAGCTAGGTGTAATGAGAATGGGAATCTGAAGCTCTTCCCTGCCCCTTAATAGACCTAGGGAGGGGAGTTTGAAGACCTCCCCTGCTGTGAAAGTAAACTCTGCCCCCTAATAGGCTGAATGTACTCACTTGGAGCTTGTGGTGGGAGGAGACTGCTGAAGGGAAGCACAGCCTACAGGAAGCTGGTCAGAGCCACAGAGATGGTGGGAGAGAGAGAAGGTTGAGGCAAGGAACTAGAGAGGTTTGTGAGTAAATATTGATCTTGTATTGGTTTGTGGGAAGGTTGAAGGATGCTGTGGCTCTCAGTGTTATTATGGCTTCTGAATATCTTTGGTACTATGATTGAATCAGCTTACTGATTTTGGGATTGGGTTTTCTGGAGTCTAAATAAATGCTTCAGTTCTGTCCTCTGCCTGGAGAATCTGATATATTTGGCAATCAAATGTTATGGAATACTTATAGTTATGGTCTTTATCGCGATCATGGGTGCTGTAAATATTGCATTGGCATCACAATAGGTGACTTTCCCCCACAATGTGATCTAACGACACTGGTCTTGCTTTTCCTTGAATATGACACTCCATCTTCCAACTTTTGAGGAATTTTCACTGGTTGTCCTCTGTGCCTGAAATACCATCCGTTCTTGTCTCTCCCTCCTGGCTTACCTAACTTCCTCCAAATCTCAGCTAACATCCCACCTTTAGGGACTTGTAAGAAGGCTTTCCCAGACAACCTTAATCTTCCTGCCTTTCTGAAATGATCTCCAATTTATCCTGTGCATATTTTATTTATACACAGTTTGTCTTTCCTATTAGACTCTGAGTTCCTGTTTCTTGTCTTTTTCTGTATCCCCAGGGCTTAGCACAAAATCTAGAACATAGTAGGTGGTTAATAAATGGTTGTTGATTTGACTCGACTTAAGACATGGCTCTGAATGAGGTATAATAGCATCACAGATTTAGGATCATAGATTCAGAGTTAAAAGGGACCTTGGAGGTGGATGAATCCAACACCCTCATTTTACAGATGAAGAGACTGAGGCCCAGAGAGCTAAAGCGCTTGCTGAAGATCACACAACCGGGAAGCATCAAAGATTAAGCAACAGAAGGAGTATGCTGTTTTACCAAACCATCTTCTTCATCATGCACAAAGGCCCTGATGGGCTGTGAGCATCATACCACCTTGAAACATAACCTGGAAGGTAAAATGTGCAAACTGACTCATGGCGAGAGGGGACATTCTTTCTTTGCAATATGAACATCATTTATTGTTTGTTATGGTTTTTAACAGGTGAAATACTACATAGGGGATGAAATGCTCATAATGTGATATTTATAAGCTACCTGAATGATATGAGAGGACGGAATGAGTGTTCATGCTTTTCATTTTCCCGAAATTCTACCTTCCCCTTCTTTTTTGTGAAGAGATGAGCAACATGGTGGCATTTGCTTTTTGAGTGCCTAGAATGATCTCTCCTTAATGACCATCTGCCTTCCGGACATAAAATAGCTCTGAAAACCAATGCCCTGGGAACTAGGTGCAATGCTTATACTTCTGGACAGGATGTAAAGTAAAGTATTTTGAAGAAAATAAAACATACTGCATTTTCTTATAAAATGAGATGAAAAAATAGATTTAAATGTAATTTTCAAGTGCAACTTTTTCTCTTATACTTTAAAGCTCTGATCTTTTTCAATATACTCTACTTAAAATTTTAAAAATAAACCTTTTTTTTTTTTTGGTACCTCTAATTTCCTGTTTCAGTCCTGGAAACATTTAAAGACATTTTTACTATAACTCTTCTGTGCAAATAGAAAACATAAATATTATTAAGGTTCATGTTATAAAAAGGTTGTTTCAAGATTTTCACTGTTGTGGCAAACAGCTGCAGTCCCTTTAACTTTCTCCTGGAAGCAGTCTGAGGTCTCTCTTTTTAAACCTTTTAAGTCCTGATCCAGCTGGGAGCCAACGGACAAAAATGTGCTGCCCAGCACGTCAGTTTGTAAACTGCTCTGAGAGAGACGAAAGGCTCTTCCAAACCCATTAAACAATGGTGTGGAGGAAATCCAGTTTAGTAAACTGAAGTCTGGCAGGTCTAGGATAGAGGACAGAGGGGAGACTTCTCTGGTGGAGCATTCTCCCTCAGAGTCACCAGATGGTCCCTCTTGGACAACACCTTCTGGTCTCTGGGGCTCCAGAGAATGTCCCCTTGAGCTGTCCATCATAGTGTTATTCAAGGACTGGGTCTTCACATTTTCTGTCCTGTGCCCACTCCTTGACTCTGTAACAGAAGCTGGTTGATGTCCAGACTGAGATGCTAATGGAGAGTGGTCCTGAGGGTGGGGTCCAGAGGTATCACTGCCCTTTGAAGCTGAGCTCTGCAGTCCTTGCTCTCCTGCTGGAGACTGCTGAGAAATGGTGTCTTTGTGAACATTCAAATCCTTTGGGCCCCACCTGGCCAACTGGCGCCCCAGCTGAAGCTGGGTTGGGAAGAGTGTCCCTTGGAATGTTCTATATAAAAATCTAGAGAAGATGCAGAGTAAAACATATAGAAAAAAAAGAAACTGGTTACTAGGGATAACTATTGCAAGATGAAAATTATATCAAGAGAATAAAAATAGCTATGGTTGGAGGAAACATGAGAATCAAACCTACCGGGGCAGTAAGGCAACGACACATGACATGATAGTTGTCAAGTAAAACATGGGGTCACCCATTAACTTTTGCATAGTCCAGTAAGGGTTAGATGGAGGAAAACACGTTGAACAAGAGGCATTGTAGACCAAAGCCACAATGAAAAATAAAAGGATACTGAAGCCACATGCTGTCCAGTGGAGCCAGGTCTGGGAAAGAAAAGAAAAATAAAAGGCATTTTTCATGCTTCCCTTGCAAAATGATTCAAAATGTACTTTGCTTTGACCATTAACCATCATTCAGGAATGATTATTAGTCTTGAGGGCCAGCTACATAGCAGAGCAGTATCCTTGGTCTCCATGTGAGACTGAGGCAGAAGAAGAGGAGAAAGAAGAAGGAGGCACGTTCAATATGATGATATGAAAATAGGAGTTGAAATCTAAAGAGATGTGTGTGCAGAGTGGGCAGAAGGCCCCTAGCAGGGCCGTAGGTGATGTCCAGAGTCACTAAAACTTCACTTTTTTTTCTGTTTCTGGAAAGGGAAGATTGGTCGGTATGTTCCTGCTGTGTTCACATGGGCGGTATTTCTAAACAGAAGGAGTATTAAATTTGGGAAAACAAACACTTGTTTATTAAAATGAGGCAAAACAAGCCCCAAAATACCAGAGTCTTGTGGCTCTTACCCAGGTTTTGGTTTCAATGCCCAAATGCAGTATGATGGTGAAGAGAGCTATCGTCATGATGACGCTTCCCCAGTAAAATATATCGACATCAGAGTCACGATAGGCCTGAAAAAGAAAATCATTCTGAGTGCTCACGGGGCCCTTGGGAAAGCCGACTGACATAAACTACAGAAAAAGGTCAACTTAAGGAAGGTGGTCACACTCTTCTGTGTTCAGAGGGCAGGGCAGTGTTTAAGTTCAGAGTTTTAAAAATTAAATTTAAAAAAGAAAAAGGCCAACTTACAAAGTAAGGGATGAAAAAGCAAACCAGGCTTTGATAGGCGGCGTCAATCATATTCATCCAAAACATATGAGGCTGGTATTCCTGTGAGGAAAAAAACCAAAACCAAAAGGAAGACTGAAGGGAAAGCTGGGCATTTTCTAAAGAGACTTACTTCCTCTTACTAACCAATTTACATCCTAAAAGGCCATGTAAAGAGGACGAAAGAAGGGATGGAGAACAGGATGAATAAAAAAAGGCATGACTGTGGTCTAGAAGAATAGAGTTATAAGTGATGAAACTCAGAATAAGCTGAGGTTAGGGAGTGAGCTGGGTAAAAAAAGGGTGACTTTGACATAGCCAATGTAAAGTGTGTTGCAAACTCTTATTTTTGGAGAAAAGAGAAGGAACAAGAAGAGATCAGCCCACTGCTTGGGTGAATGTGGCAATGAGAAGCAACAAGAGGGAGAGAGAGCGGTGTTTTTCAACTCTTAGTTTCTGTGTTCTCCCCTGAGAAGAAGCATCCCTGGACTAGAAAGGACAGGTTGAAATTGGGTAACAGGGAATTGATACCCAGAATAAGTAGGGAAGCTGTAAGAAAACATCTGCCCCTGATCAGTTCTAACTAGGACCAGATGAATCACATCTTTTCGTACTGAAAAAAACTGGCACAAGGAAATTGTAGAGCCACAACCAATGATCTTTGAAAGATTATAGCAAATAGGAAAAGTACTGCAAGACTGGAGAAGGGCAAATGTTGAACTGATCTTCAAAAAAGTGAAAAAAAAAATGGATCCTGTCCAATACAAGGCAACGGACTTGATTTTTATTTTGGGGAAAATTTTTTTTTAGAATATATCATTTAAAAGGACGGCTAGTGGTACATCTAGAAAAAGATGCCATGATCATAGCATGGTTTTGTCAAGACAATGGGTCATGTCACCTCAATCTTACTTCTCTTTGCTGTAGATATTACTTTAGGTGGACCGTAGTTAGCAAAGAATTTGATCATTTCTGATGTTCTTGTGAGAAAGAGAGAGAAGGACATGCCAGTCATTAGTATAATTACCACAGATGGATTCTGACATGATTGAATGATAAGATCCAAATTGCAGTTTGGAAATCTTCAGTCACATATCCCTATCATCTGGGATTGGTACTATTTAGTCTTTTTGTTAACGAACAGAAAAGGCATAGATGGCATTTTGTTTTTGTTTTTTGCTTTTTGGAGGGCAATTGGGGTTAAGTGATTTGCCGAAAGTCACATGGCTAGTTTTTGTGTTAAGTGTCTGAGGCCGGATTTGAACTCAGGTCTTCCTGACTCCAGGGCCAGTGCTCTATTCACTGCACCACCTAGCCACCCCTAGATGGCATATCTTTAACATTTGTAGATGAAACAAAGATGGAAGGAACAGCTAACACACTGTAAGCCAGTTAGGTTTCAAAAATATATTGAAAGGCCAGTTCCCTAGTTGAGAGAAATGTACCCTTCCTCCCATCCCCAAATTTCCTCCCTTACTTTGTGTGTATACACACACACACACATACACACACACACACACACGCAGTATGTATGTAGATATGTATGTATTTTTGGCTGAGGGCCTGATCATTTTTTTAATTACATAGATTTAAAACCTTGGAGTCACTCTCTGCTCTTCATTCCTACCTACCCCTCAGATCTACTCAGTTGCCAAGTCTTGATGATCCAACCTCCACAATACTGTCTGCACCATTCCCTTTTCTTCACCCATCCAGACATCATTCTAGTTTATATCCTCACCAGCTCTTTCCTAGACTACTGAAATAGCTTTCTAATTATTCTCCCAGTCAAGTCCTTCTTCAATCCATTCTCCACAGTTGAAATAGTCATATTCTCAAAGCAAAAGTCTTATCATTCACTCCCTTGCACAGTAAATTCTAGTGGTTCCTACTACATTCAACAAACTTCCCTATTTTTTCACTTAAAGCCCTTGACAACTTAGCTCCAATCTATCTAGGTGTTGCCTCAGACACAAAACGAGACCTGGGAAAGACCTTAGCTTAAGAAGGCCAGGGCCTCCCACTGCACTGGGCCATCTCCAGTCATCTTGACTTATGTCTTGCCGCTGGACTCCACTGACTCTGGAGGAGAGAGTAAGGTTGATAGCTTTTGCACAGCCCTGTTTCATTTAAACCTACTTGCAAGTCAAGAACATCACCTTCCTGAGGTCACTGGTCCTCTTCAAGGAACAAACGACAAACAACATCTGGCCTCATAGACTATCCCCTTCATGTATTCTCCAGACCACCCAAACACGATCTTCATGCTATTCTTCCCACACAACATTCTATCTCCTATGTCCGTGTGTCTGCACAGGCTGGCCCCTATGTCTGACTTGTACTCTCTCCCACCCTCCATTTCTCACAAACCCTAGTTGTTGTTTTTTTTACAAAACTCAGCTCAAGAACCACCTCCTACATGAGGCTTTTCCTGATTCTTTCCAGGCATTAGTGTCTTCTCCCCATGTCTCCAACTGCTTTGTTTTTATCTTATACAAATTTTTGTTGTTATTCAGTTGTTTTCAATTGTGTCTGACTCTCCATGACCCCATCTGGGGTTTTCTTGACAGAAATACTGGAGTGGTTTGCCATTGCCTTCTTCAGCTCATTTTACAGATGAGAAAACTGAGGCAAACAGGATGAAGTGACTTGCCCAGGGTCACACAGTTATTCAGTGTCTGAGGCCAGATTTGAACTTAGGAAGATGAATCTTTCTAACTCCAGACCTGGACCTCTATCCACTGTGCCACCTAGCTTACCCACACTAACTTTCTATGTGCTTATTAATTGCTTGTCAATTGATTTGTTGAATCAGATCAAAATTTAAGAGGAATGAGTGTAAAGTCATACTTGGGTGCAATTTCCTCAACCCCCCTTCTGCCCCTCAAAACCCCCAGGACCTCTTATAAGTACAAGATGGGAGAAATAAATGTAGTTAGACAAGGAATTCAACTGAAAAAGATCAGGGAGATTTCAGTGAGCTACAAGCTCAGTATGAGTTAACAGTATGATAAGAAGGAAGCTTAGGCAATTTTCCACTGCATTAAGAGAGACAGCATCTAGGACTTGGGAAGAAATTAAAGAGATCAAGGGAAGGTTTCATGCAAAAATGGACATGATAAAAGACAAAAATGGTAGGGACTTAACAGAAGTAGAAAAGAACAAGAAGAGATGACAAGAACATACTGAAGAACTATACAAGAAATATTTTAATATCCCCAATAACCATGATGGTGTGGTTCCTGATGTAGAGCCAGACATCCTAGAAAATGATGTCAAGTGGGCCTAGGCTGGTGAACCCAGTGAAATTCCAGCTGAGCTATTTAAAACTCTAAAAGATGATGCTGTTAAAATGCTATGCTCAGTATGCCAGCAAATTTGGAAAACTCAATAATGGCCACTGGATTGGAAAAGATCAGTTTTCATCCTTATTCAAAAGAAGGGCAATGCCAAAGAATGTTCAAATTACTGAACAATTGTGCTCATCTCACACGCCAGCAAAGTTATGTTTAAGATTCTGCAAGGTAGGCTTAAGCAGTATGTGAACTGAGAATTACCAAAAGAACAGACTGGTTTTCAAAGAGGTGGAGGAACCAGAGACCAAATTGCCAACATTTGCTGGATAATGGAAAATGCAAGGGAGGTCCAGAAAAACATCTATTTCTGCTTCATTGACTACACTAAAGCCTGTGACTGTGTGGATCACAACAGAATGTGACAAGTCCTCAAAGAGACAGGAGTACTAAATCATCTTACTTTTTTTTCCTGAGGAACTTCTATGTGGGCAAAGAAGCAAAAGCTAGAACTGAACGTGGAACAACTGATTGGTTTAAGATCGGAAAAGGAGTAAGACAAGATTATATATTGTCACCTTATTTGTTTAACCTATATGCAGAGGACATCATGCAAAATGCCAGGACAGATGAATCAAAAGCCAGAATTAAGGTTGCTGGGAGAAATATCAATAATCTCAGATATACAAATGATATCCCTCTGTAGGCAGAAAGTGAAGAAAAATTAAGAAGTCTCTTGATGAAGGTAAAGAGGAGAGTTTAAAACCTATCTTAAAGATATAAACATAAAGAAACAAACAGATTTTGGCAATTGGTCCCATCACTTCCTGTAAAATAGAGGGAGAAAAATGGAAGCAGCATTAGATTTTATATTTTTGGGTTCAAAGATCACTGCAGATGGCAATTATAGCCATGAAATTAAAAGATGACTGCTCTTTGGAAGGAAAGCTGTGGCAAATCCGGACAGCTTGCTTAAAAACATACATCACCTTGCTGGAAAAGGAATGTATAGTCAAAGCTATCTTTTTTCCAGTTGTAATGTCTGGCTGTGAGTTGGACTATAAGGAAAGCTGAGCACCACAGAATCTATGCTTTTGAACTGTGGTGCTAGAGAGCACTTTTGAGAGTCCCTTGGACATCAAGAAAGTCAAATCAGTCGATACTTGAAGAAATTATTCAGCCTATTCACTGGAAGGCCAAATGCTTAAGATGAAATTTAAATATTTTGGTCATATAATAAAAAAATGAGACTCATTAGTAAAGACCCTGATATTGGGAAAGATTGAAGGCAAAAGGAAAGGGGACAGCAAAGGATGAGATGGATAGATAGTGTCATGGAAACAATGAATATGAGCTTCTACAGACTTTGGGACATAGTAGAGGATAGAAGGGCTTGGTGTGCTATGGTCTATTGGGTCATGAAAAGTCCAATACAACTGAATAACAAGTTATCTTGTACTCTTGTTACTATATTACTTGCCTTCCTGTTCCCCCAACTGGTTTTCTTGCCAATTACTTCTTAAGGACACAAGTGAAGTATCATGTTAAGTTGGGATGCCATGTTTTAGGAAGGATGCTAAAAAGCTGAAGAAGGTTTGGAGGAAGGTAAATAAATGGGTGGAGGATGAAGGAATTGGGGATGTTTAGGTTTGAGAAAGGGAGACTTGAGCTGGAACATGAAAGCTGTGTTTTAGTGTTTAAAGGCCTGCTACCTTTTAAAGGCCTGAAATTTCCTCTGCCTGGTTCCAGAGGTCAGGACTAGGAGAAATTGGTAAATTGGAGTCACAACAGTCCCAAGACCAGGAAAGTCTTCCTAACAATTAGAACTCTGAGAAAGCAGAATTGGGTAGTGGAATCCCCCTCAGTGGAGATCTTGAAGGAAAAGCTGGATGGCCAGTAGAAGGACAGGCTGCTGGACTCGCTAAGTTCCCAGGTCTTTTCCAAATCTGAGCTTCTGTGATTCTGTAATGCATGATTCTTATGTCACTTCCCTTCTCAAAAGATTTTATGCCTCCCTATTGCATAATGGATAAAATAAATGGCTTGTTTTTTTTTTTTTAAAGCAATTGGAATTAAGTAACTAGCCCAAGGTTACACGGCCAGTTTTTTTTTTTTTTTTGGAGGGCAACTGGGGTTAAGTGACTTGCCCACAGCTTAGTTTTTTTATGTGGCTGTTAAGTGTCTGAGGCCAGAACTGAACTTGGGTGCTTCTGACTCTGGGGCTGGTGCTTTACTCAGTGCGCCACCTAGCGCCCCTAAAATAAATATTCTTTAGGTTGATTTTAAAGGTCCTCCACAATCTGTCTCTAACCAACTTTTGCAAACTTATTTCTTAATACTCATCTTTTTCTACCCAAAGGTGTAACCATACTGGATTGCTCACTTTTCTCCCATTTTGTCCCAACCATTTCCACTTCTGTAGATTTTTACCACTTGACTGCCATGCTTGAGATGGACTTTCCTGGTATCTCTGACTGTTGAAATTATTTGCTTACCTTGAGGCCAGTTCTTTCATGAACCCTTCCCTGATTTCCACAGTTAAAAGAGATCCTTCCCTCATTGACTCCTTCCTGTTCCTCTATTTAGTCTCTCCTGTGTACTTTATCTTAGCCTACGTTGTATTCTTTGTGTATATGTCTCATCCTCCCCTTCCAAGCTTCTTAAAAATAGGGACTGTAATTTTCTTTTTGATATCTCTAGGACCTAGGGAAGTCCTTTAACAAGTAAATCTTCATTGAATTAAGCCAGTAGCTATCGGTTAAATCAATAAACAAACCAAAAGTATAAACAAAAGGATAATGTATAAGACTATCAGACAATCTGCTGGCTATTAGCTATGGCAAGTCCATGGAACGATCTCTCAGTTATATGTGGATGTGTGTATTGCCAGAGTAGATGGTGCTGTTTTTCATTCATGGTCATGATGGAGATAGGGAAGATTCAAAATAATAATTGAAGTTTTATAGAATCATATTAAAGCACAGGTCTATGTGAGAGCACTCAGTGTAAACAGCTCCTAAGACAGATTCACATGACTGCATCTCTTGTGAAATTAGGCACAAAGGGAAACATTTTGTGATTTCTAGTTCAGCCCACTTCTTATGCAGCTCAGCAGTTCTTAGAGGTGGCTTTGGAAGACTGTAGGCACTCATCCCGTATTAATCCCTAGCATTAATTTCCAGTGGGAAGTGAGTTTTCTAACCAAACTTTTCCTAGCTATAAGTCAGTGGTTTTTCTTGGATTCCATTCAAATTCAACAAAAGAAGAATTGGCTATTTCATTGGCAAGGCCACAGCATTTGAAATTCTGTGCAGCCTTCAGTCTCCTCACAGGCCCTCATCCTAGATGGAGAGACCAGCTTCTGAAGTTGGACCTGTAAGCACAATGATGTTGCATTGCAGAGTGATGGGAACACCTCTCAGGGTCAGGAATCTATGGAGTACTCAATTAGTAGCCATCGCCGATGTCTGAGCAGAGTGTTTGAGTCCTCAGCGTGGGTGAGGATGAGGAGGATGAACTGAAAGGTTCTGCTGCTTATTCTTGCCATTATCAATTATGTGAATGCACATGTGTATGTGTATATATATATGCATATACATACACGTATGTAGATATGCATATACTTGAGTATATGTATGAATGCACGTATAGGCTTATACACACATAACACAATGTATTAATTTTAAATACAGCTACATACAGCAAAACTCATTTCCCTTTGTGCATATGCACACTAGGAAGATAAACTCTGCAAAGGAAATCATGTGTTTCACGGAATCAACACGCATGCTTTTTGTACGATCAGTATTTCTAAAAACCTGCCGAATTCAAAGGGGAAGGGTGTGAAAGGCAACGTTCCCAGGATAAGGATGCTTCTTCAAGTCTTCTCTCCTTGCATGGGCCTGTGATCACACTGGCTCAGCCATCCCTTCTACCGGTGCAAATCTTTCTATCTTGACGTCCCACAGGTATCGCAAGCTTCTCGTGTCCAACCAGAACTTGTCTTTTCCCACAAATCTGTCCTTCTTCAAATGTTTCTCTTTTCTGTCAAAGACACCACCATTCTTCCAGTCTCCCAGTGATCTCAGCATTGTCTTCACCTCCTCACTGTCTCTCACCCCACTTACCCAATTAGGTACTTACTATTTCTACCGCTAACACACCACTCACATAGCTATTCTATGAAGTTTGGATTTAGTCAAAGGGCCACACTTGAGGACCTAGAGGGACACATGTCGGTTCCCCACCCCTGGTTTAGGCCCTCTCACCTAGATTATTTTAATGCTCTCTTAACTGCTTCATTCCAGTCCATTTTCCACACTTCTGCTGAAGTGGTTTTTTTCTTGAATGCAGGTCTGATATAACTTCCCCACTTAGTAAAGACCAATGGTTTCCCATTGCCTTTAAAATGAAATATAAACTGATTGTTAAGTTTTAAAAGCTCCTTATTAAAACCTGGCCCTCACCTGTCTTTCCAGCCACACCAGACAGGCCACTAGATAGTCTGATAGTCCTGGATACTGTCCTTTTATTTATACTTTTGGTCTGAACCTAATTGATAGCTACTGTCCTAATTCAACAGGGATTGCCCTCTCTAGTCCTCAGATACAGCACACCACCTCTCACCTGGCATGCACTCACTCACCTCTGCTTCACAGTCCTCCTCTTTCCATTAGGACACACTACTCTACCACAAAGCCTTTCTGGATCTCCCAACTAGCTTCTATTGAACTACTTCACATTTATATTTACTCTCTGTGTACTTTTATGTGTCTTTGTCTCCCTTGTTGGAATGGAAGCTCCCTTGGGGAGTAGAGATTGTTTCCTTGTGTGCCTGGAACAGTTTGTGGTATACAGTAGGAACATAATAAATCCTTGTTGACTGATTAATGCTTTTTATCCCTGTCTTTCCATTAATACTCTATAGGGGATCCACTGAATAAAGCAAAGACTTTCTGTTCATTAATGAGTATCATAAGGATAGCATAAAGCCTGTCCATCTGCCATCTCTGATATTGCTACATGATTGAGTCTCCTCATTTTCTAGTTATGTACTTATTATGCCACTCTGCATGCATCTTATAGTTTACAATCTTCTGCAGCCTACTTACACCTAACAAGCCTTTTCTGGGTGGTGCTTTGAATCATGCAAATCTGAATCTGATATCGTGCCATTTCATAAAAGAACAGCAGTAGGAAAATATTGTCATTGAAGCATGGGGTATTTGTGGTAGCACTACTATCACCCCTGATAAAGGTTTATCACCTTTCTTTGCATAATGCATGATTCCAAAAGCATTAGAGAAGAAAGTCATTGTCAGTCTTCCAGTGGGTCAACAAATATTTATGGGAAAATGAGCTGCACAAATCCAGAGCTGCTTTCACTCTCAATGTTCTACATTCAGACTGATCTGTGGTCATGCCTGCTGCCACAGCCTAACACTAGGATGTCATTGGTTGTGTTCTTCAAAAACAAAGGACAAACAACAAACTATGAGAGTGTACAAAGTAGGGTAGGGGACGTTTGCATTTCAGTGAACTCTTAGCAATTATTGAGCTCATTCAATTTGTTTGTAGATATAAGCATTCAGAAGTCCAAGTGACTTTGAAAAGTTCACAATCTGGTCTGGTAAAGCCTGGAGTCTGTTCCCAGTGAGAAAAGAAAAATGTCAAAAGAAAAGTGCACTGTTAGTTCAAGAGTAAAAGAGACGCTGAGACAGATGGATGCATACACAGAGGTGTGCATACATGGAAATTAATCAATGGCTTTGGAAGAGAAAAGAGAAGTCTGGATACTTCAAAGGAAGAATAAGATGAAGACACTAACTGGGAATGTGTCCTGAAGATAAAAATACCACATAGCCACTTCTCCAGAGAATGAAATGAAATCAGTGTCCAGCTTCTTAAAGAAAGTGTGCATCTGGATACAGACTTGCAGATGGTTAAAAAAATCTCTATCATTCTTTGGTCTGCCAAGTCTATATTGGCCATATTTATATTCACCAGACCCATGCTGGTTCTCTTATAGCTATTCCCACATCCTCCTCCAGGCTCCATATTATTAGGTACAAGCATCTGTCTGTCTACAGTAAATACACTAGACACCCTGTTAGACACAGCTTCCCATGAAAATCATCTAAAACGGGACTATAAAGAGAGAAGTGTGGTCAAGTCTGTTGGAAAAAGGATTCTTCATTAATGAAAAGTCTGAATTATAGAACTCAAACCAAGTCAATAACATGTGCTCCCCAGGGGAAACCCTTAAGATATATGCTTTACTGACTAGGTGACAGTGATTTGTTAGGAATAACTGTGGATTTGAAGTTTGTGGTGGTACCTGAATTAACAAAGTGTTAAATTTCTTTTAGACTCACTGGCTAGTTATCATAGGACTTTCGATTCTGATTTCTGTTATATTTTGGGCATGAGGCCCCGTGCTAACTTCCATGACAATTTTAATATACCACAAGATTAGACAAACAATCCCTTTACCCTTTGCTCTCCCCCTCCCCCTGCCCCCATTCAGATGCCTCTTAGATGTAATTGCTTTCATGTTGTATCCCCCATTAGAATGTGAGCTCCTGGAGGGAAGAAACCATATGTTTGCCTATCTTTGTCTTACTATAATGCCTGGGATACAGTAAGTGCTTAATAATTGCTTGTTGACTGACTGGTTTCATGTGTGGTACAATGTGGCCATTTCCAGGAAAGAGTATTTGTACAGGTTGCAGCCCTTTCTCAAATCAAGGGTCAGAGAGGACAAAAGGGGCAGATGATAAAGATGGAGAAGGAGCTAGGGTTTACCTCCATGTTCTGTCCACTTTTGTAGAGTTGAGGTACGGTAACCAGTATTTCAGCTGGAACATCTTTATCGAGCACTCCAGTAATGAGTTGAGGAAGTGATGAGAACAGTAAATTGAAGAAGATCAAAAACCACTGATCAATCATGGAAGACCCAGAGAATCCACAGTAAAACTGGTACCAAAAGAGAAGGGCCACAAACATCTGCAGGCAAAGACACGGGCGTGCTTTTGGTTAGTAAGAAGGCAGACTTTTCTTTCATTATTAATAATGCTTTTCATCACACATATTTAAAGTCTTCCCAGGGATTAAAAAATAAAGGGTAAAACCTCACAGACATGTGAAAGAATCACTCACCATCCAAAGGCAAATGAAAGAGCATAACGTTCTAAAATGAATAGCAATGGGAACATACAGGCAATTAGGAGAGGTGGAGGTCTTTGTGACTAAAGAGTAATCACTTATTTTAGCAAGAATAAAAGACGTTGACACTAATGGTATTTCATTAGATAAGAAGGGCATTGGAAAAAAGGTATTACCTATGTTTATAATTGTAACAATCTAGTTTTTATTAATACTTCAGTATTTCAAGGACATGTAGTTTCACTGACTATTCCTATTGACCTGGATTCCTACCCCACTACAACTTTGAAGACTGTCTTTAAGAATTTCCTAAGGAAAAATAACTGTACCCTGAAGCCAACAGAGTGGTGAATCTCTCTGAACTAAGCAAGGTGATCCTTAGACAAGAAACATCAGTGTCTCTTCTGTTTGGAATTTGGAGCCTTCTTAGAACTTGTCCTTAGCTGGACTAACCTTCTAGAACTCAGGTTCACCTCCATGCCAGGAAGAGACACCAAGGAGAATTTGAATGGAGGGATCATGAATAGCTAAAACATATACAAATCTTATAGTTTCAAAGTGTTTTTATATAATTTCATTAGAGCCTGTGAGGTAGGAAGTGAAAAGGATTACTATTCTCATTTTACAGGTAATGAAATAACTTTTTCTCAAAAACTGACCAAAGCCAAGTTGACCATATTCTTTATCCTTTAACTTCTTCCTTTGACTCAACCTCTTTAAGTAAAGGCATTATTATTTTTTTCATAACTATAATGAAAAGAAGTCTGTCTAGTCTTTGGGTTAAGACAGCTGAGTTCAAACCCTAGCTCTGACATTCATTCCTTCACTTGTGTGAGCCTGACCATGCTTACAAACTTCAGTTCGATCCTTTGTAAAATAATCCTTGCAGTGTCTTTCTCACAGGGCCATGAGGAAAACTTACAAAACTCTTAAAGCACTACAGAAATACTGACCTACTGAGACAAGAGTCCCCATGGGATACATCACTGCTAAGACTATCTTTCCCCATATTGATTTAAAGAAAAATTTTTTGGTGATGGGGGGTATTTGTAAATGGAGTAGATAGCAGGGAAAAAGAAAACATCCTTTTTGCTAATGTGTGTGTGTATGTGTGTATATGTATTTATGTATTATGTATAACACTGAATTTCAGACATTATTAAAAGGAATACTGGTAAATTTGCATTGTAAGTATTATATATACACCCCCTATAACTTAGAGAGAGGATCATTCAATGGAAATTGGTGATGAAATTACACATCACTGACTTAAGTATCTCTACCTGGGGCAGTATTGAGAAAGAGGAACTTTAGGTAGGGAAACCAGATAAAAGAGACAGCAATGTGTACTAGAAAGACATATGGACCAGAATTCAGAAACCTTGACTTTCTCATTCTGGTTTCTCCACTCACTAGTCATATAACCTTAGGCAAATTACTTAACCTATGAATCCCCGTTTCTTCATCTCTGAAATGAAGATAAGACCCACTTTGTCTCCCTCACCAAGGTGACATTAAGCATCAAATCAGAGAAGATTCATGAATGCTTTGAAAAACTGTACATTGCTTTATAAATGTAAGTTATTATACTCAAGAACATATGTGATGAGATGCCATTCAAAAATACATGCTGAACAAAAGGACGTATGGTTGAGACAAAGGGATAATGTTAACAATGATAATTGCTAACATTTACCGAGCACTTTAAGGTTCACAAAACACTTTTTGTATCCTCCTGACAATCCTCGGAGATATGTGCTATTATTATCCCTATTTGACAAATGAGGAAATTGAGGTAGATAGAAATTAAGTGACTTGCCCAGGGCCACACAATAATAATAAGTGTTTGAGGCAGGAATTCAGATCTTCTAGACTCTAAGTTCAACACTATCCATTGTGCTATCTAGCTGCCTGGATATGACAGGGGCATAGCCCACTGATACCCACAAAATGCTTAAAAACAAGCAAATTTAAAAAAAATCCCAGTGGATGGGTGCCAGTGTTCTGGGTACATCTTCCATGGAGGATTTATGGGAGGATACAGGCAAGAATTTCACAGGATGAAAAACTGTGTATGAGTTTTCATCTGCACCACTGGAGGGTACCTATATTGTTGAGATGACTAGTCCAATAAAGTATTACAGTAAAACATCCATCCATCTTCAAAACTCATTTTAACCAATAGCTTAAATTTCCTAGCCCCAGAACACTGCCTTAGCCCACACTGCTAAGTGGTCACAAAATGAATGGATTTTGATTTCATCTTTTTTTTCCTTTTCGTCCCTTCCTCTCCATTCTTCCCCTCTCTCCCAACACATTAACGAGCCATTTATTGAGGAGAGGAAGGGGTAAAGCAGGAGCCAGGATAATTGAGAATTTTCTCTAGTACCAAAAAGCCTCCTTCTCATACCTTTGTTGCTATGGAAACTTTTCTCTTCTGCTTCTTTCTGGAAAGGGAAGCCAGTCTATTTCTGAAACTAATGAATTCCTCATTCTAGGAGGCAAAGCAGTTACCCTTGAACTCCTTAAGTCAATTAAGCACTTGTTAACAAAAGCCACTAAAACATATAAAGAAAAAAATACAGCCAGTTCTTCCCCCCTTCCTGTCATCCCCAATGAACAGAGCATTTGTCTTGGGTGGGAGAAGGTTGACTTCTCTCCTAGTGGCACATTTAAGCCTTTATTTGCAAGTTAAATGTTCTAGGCTTAATCCTACATTAAGTCATTGGAATTTTAACTGAGCATTCTAGAATGTTAGATCTGGAAGGAACCTTAGAAATCATCTCCTGGGGTAGGAAACCTGCAGCCTCCAGTCCACAGGTTCCCCACCCCTGACAAACTCTGGCATGATACAGATCAGGAAACTGAGGCCAGAGAGTTGAGTTGCATACATAGCAGAGTCAGGAGGAAAAATCCTCGTTTTCAGACTCCTTAGTCGAGAGCTCCAGGTACCATCTAATAATTCTTCTCTTTCTGAGAGGTTTCAAGATAAGTTTATAGTAGCACATAGTATGTATGCAATAAGAATTTGCTGAATTACTGAATAAATGAATGAATGAGAAGCCACTGCTAAGTGACACAGGGAGAGATAATGCCAAGGAATGCAAAGGCCCAAACTGAGTTTGTACTCTAAGAGATCAGGAAACTCATCTGAATGAATTTTTAGAGCCAAACATTTCAAATTAGACATGAGCTGTTTGGTTCTCATCTGTATCTGTATCGTACTCAACTGCTTGAAAATATGTGGGAAAACGTAGAGGAAAGCAAAGGAAAGAAAGTTTATTCCCAAGCATCCAATTTGAAAAAAATTAAGACCGAATAGCGTGGCATTTTGGAAGGAGGGCTGGCTTTGGAGACTGAACGGCCTGAACTTGATCCCATCTCGAGCTACTTCCACACTGCAGGACTTTGAGTAAGTCACATCGCCTCTTTCTGAAATAGGGGTGGGCTTGGGGGATGGTAGCTGCCAGTTTTCTCATTTGTAAAATGATGGGATTGGACAAGAAGACTTCTGAGGTCCCATCAACATCCAAATCTCTGATCTCTTTACTGATAGCAGTTTAGAGTAAATATAAAAGATTGTAAAATGAAATTAGGCAAAGAGAAAAGCATCTCTTCACCCTCCTCCCAACAATACAGAAAGATCTTGGTATTTTCACTTCATGTATCTACTCAGCTAGATTTATATGAAAGCTATGGAATGCCTTGGGAAGACAGTATTTTTTCCCCCATCACTTAATTTTCATGTTCAACATAAGAGGTATCTGACTTTGTGTTAGGTCCACCCAGTCTGTGGATGAGAGCAAGCTTTCCCTCAGCGGTCACTTCCTTGCTTACAGTGACCTGATCTATGTTTCACACAAAATACACCCGCGAGGCATTCAGATCCTTGGAGCGCCAAGGCAAACTCCTACCGCATTTTTGTAGAAGAAATATAGCACCATATTAGCAAGTCGGGAGTAGCACCAATGTCCGTGAACAAGCAGAAGTTTCTCCAATTGTCGGAACCTGGGAACTGCAAAGTCGCTGGCCATCACCGCCTTAAAGGGAAAGAGTCAAAATCAATAGCAGATTGTCACTGGAAGTCATGTCTGCTACGTGTCTCCAACACGGAAACTTCACAGGACAAGCAGCAAAAAGGTTTTTTTTATTTACTTTTTTCCTGGAACTGCGATTTCATCCATGAAGGGATGCTCCTAACAGAACACAGAGGCAACTTCTCTGAAACTCAGTCTTAGAGTTGTCTGGGACATTGACTGATTGGTGACCTGAGAAGGGTCAGATATGTGTCACATTCGGAGTCCAAGGCGACTATCTAGCCACTATTAAACAACACCGCTATCTAGCGGAAGCTATGAGTGAAAATCGAATGACTAAAAGTTTATTTTCCTGCTGCTCCTAATATATGAAGACGAGAATCCATGGGAAGAAGATGAATTATAACCACCGGATTGTCTAAAATTATGTGTGACAAATGAAAAGTTGATTCCTGCAATAGCCAAATAATGGCAGAATGAGTGGCGGAATTAGGGTTAGGGTTATGGCACAAGTAGATAATTAAGAAATACATGATAATACTTTTTAGAGAATTACTTTGTTCATACATGAAAATGCGGACTATACTACAAAGAAAAATAACATTATTTTTAGGGTCTTAGTTCCTCTAAGCTTTCCAATAGAGGCAAATTTGGGGTTCAGGTTAATTCTATTATTTTGATATAGCTATCATCTTGAAATAAAAAGTAAAACATATCTTTAGTTCTATATGAAGATGACTCCTTTCTCATGGGTAAGATGTGTGCTTCAAGTTGGTTTTCTAAGAGTGGTGATGGGTTCACAAAGTTACAGTCCATTGGACAATAGCACACACACACACACGCACGCATGCACACACACACACACACACACACAGAGGTGGCTTTACTTTTGTATAGAACAGGGTTGGGAACTGGTCCTGTGATTTCATTGGTAAATCCCCTCTCCGAATACAGGTCAGTACCTTTCCTATGAGTTAACAGTATTAAGAGAGTTGCATAGAGCACTGAGAAGGTAGGTGACTTCTCCAGGGTCATGCAGTCTGTGTTAGAGATGGGATTTGAACCCAGGACTTTCAGATCCCAAGGGTAGTAGTACTTTATCTACTATACCTCCCTGCCTCTCATGTACTCTTGTATATTTATGGGAAATATGCAAATTGGAGGACTGTTAACTATGTCAGAATTTTATATTGCTTGTCTCTCATAGTCAGCCTAACAGGAAAGTCAGCTTATTGCAGGAGGGGCCTATAAACTTGTTTATTTGAGAAGAAATGTAAAATTGTCATTTCATCTCCTCTGGACAAAGTTTCTTCAACTGCAGGAAGCAGCCTTTTCCAAACAAAAGTCCCATAGACAATTCCTTGATTAATTGTTTCCTTAGAAATATTCATCAAAGATATTACCTGCATGCCTTCCTGACCAGAGATTCCCACACCAACATCAGCTACTTGGATCATGCTGACATCATTGGCTCCATCACCTGGAAATAAACAAAAGGCAGAACTATCTGAATCTAGATCTGGTCATGAAAGTAAATACACAAAAAGGGTCCATACTTTAAGCATTTCTTTTCCAGCCCTGTGCCACCTACCTACCTGTCTAACTAAACCTATCATTCCGGAGTCCCTTTGGTCTCCTTTTTAAGGGGGTGATCATCCAGCCTGTGCTGGAAGACATATAATGGATACTCCACTACTCTTAGATAGCACATTCTAGTTTTGGACATTCCTAGTTATTTAAATGTCTTTTTTAAAATTTTGAGTAAGAATCCATCCTACTATCACTTTCATTCACTGTTCTTCATTTCGCCCTTTGCAGTAACAAAATTAAGTCTACTCTTTCTTCCATGACAGATTTTAATGTATCTGAAGACATTCATCATATCTCCTTTAAGTCTTTTCTTCACCAAATTTACCATGTCCCATTTCCTTATTATGCTTCACATTATTTCTAGATTCTTTACTGTCCGTGTAAGTCGCTGGGCACTCTCTAGTTTATTGAATCTCTTAAAACACTGCAGCCATGATTGAACACATATTACAGACATGGGAAGACCAAGAAAGGATCCATCATGGTTATTATGTCTATTGATCTGGACCTTATATGTCAATGGAGACAGCATGGTGCAGTAGGAAAAGTTCCAGGTTTTGAACCCTTCTTAAAACAACTTTTAAATGCATAATATAAAATACATAGGATTACAGTTATATTGAAATAGTTATCAAAATATTTCTTAAACACTTCACAGATCCTTAACTTAAGATATTAAGTGGTGTGATGCCTACCAGAGTTCTCTTCACCCTTCCCTATAGGTTAAGCTAGTTTTACTCCCCCAAAATAACAAGGCTGTCACTAGGACTTAATTGGCCTAGAGGATTAAGGTTTAAGTTGTGCCATCTTTAAAATAACTTCCTGGTGGTCTCTAGCTTTATAGGCCCACCCACATGGAGTCTGGGCTCTTCAGACTTGGCAGCAGTCTCAAAAACTGGAGAGTCAACATGCCATACCCTGTTGACCAGATGGTTTCCATATGGAGACGAACTATCCAAATTAAGTGCTGCAGCACTGAATCGCCTTTCTATGCTGTGGCTGAGTAAAGACTTCCTTTTCTTAACTGTTGAATGACCCATGGAGGTATCCTTTTGTTCTAAAATGAAACTTTCACAGGAGATGAGCATGAGTCAGGCTCAGAGATAGCAAGTGAGTCAGCCAAAGTCACACAATTACTAAGTAGCAGCACTAAGAGTGGCAGCCAAGTGTTTCAAATACATCTGAGTCGTCACAGAAGATGGGGAGGGGAAGTGGAGAACTTTCATCAGAAGTGTTCTAGTTTGGTAGAACCTGCCAGAGCTTGTGTTCCACAGGCATAGTTTGAGAGCTCCATGGTCCCTCCACAGTCCCATCCATGGTGGGTCACCTCCACAGTCCTAAGAGACAGCTGGTAAAATCAGTGAAGGCTGTTGCTATCAAGAGAAGACAAAGGAGCCTTTCTGAAATTTTTGCTTAGGGGTTCAAAAGATAACTTCCCTTTCTTACACATGGTTATCACTATATCCACTTAAGGTTGGTATCAAAGTGTGCTGCTTTTTCCTTTTAAAAGTCTTGTTTCTTAGTGGTCATAGTCCAGAACATAGTGGTCAGGAGAAGCAATAATGTATTCTTTAACTTGACCACAAAAATCAGAGGGTCAGAACCCCAAAACAATACTCCTTTTGTGAGAATGGGCTAATAGTTTGAAGGCGTGATAATGCTAATTATGCAGGTATGGGTTCCCTTCCCCCCTCTCATTTATTTCTAAAACTTGCAGAAAGCATGATGGGTTCTGTGCTTAGAGTGAACATTGAAGGTACCACATTTCAACCTCAAAATTTCTTTTGAGTATGACTCATATCACTATGGAGACCAACTTGTCTGATATCTTAGGAATCATCATTTCCCACATGAAACTTTCTTTTGCTGAAAAAAAGAAAACTGTATCCCTTAATGTTGAGATGAAAGTCGAGAGCTAAAAGGGCTTTTAGTACATTTCCCTTATTTTACAGATGAAGAAACTGAGACCCCAAGAGTGAAGTGACGTGCCCAACTTCGCACACAGAGGGAGCAGGGAATGGAGCCTGGATCAAATCCGGGTTCTCTGACTCCAAATACAGCCCTGTATCCACCAGGTTAATTCTTCATTCCTGCTGAGTTTCTGAGGGGCCACCTTGGGAGACCATTCCCTATCTCCTGGCTATATACTTGCCAGCCACCTTGCCCTTAAGCAGAGACCATGACCCAGAGGCTTTAATGTTTCTGGGGGAGCTCCTTTCCTGGTCTGTAACGTCACACCATGATTTGCTTTACCTGTGAGGAGGGAAACGGAGCCCCAAGACATTAGAGAGGGCTACAGAAGCGTAGCATGGAAATTTGCCTAGGCTTGGTCTTATCCAGAGATAAGGAAACGCGACGCTCTGAGAGATAAAGTGACCCAGCTGAGGTCATCCAAGCAATAAGTGTCAATACCACTATTGACTACTTGCCCTGACTTGGTGATGGGCAGTTAGGTGATGAAATGGATAGAGGGCTGGGCCTGGATTCAGGAAGACCTAAATTCAAATGTGGCCTCAGACAATTAATACTTAACTATCTGTGTAGTAACCTTGGGCAAATCACTTAGGTTCTGTCAGCCTCAGTCTATTCATAGGGAAAATGGGGATAATAATCACACCTTCCTCCTGGGTTATGATAAAGAGAAAATGAGAGAATATTTGCAAAGCACTCAGAAAATCTGAAAGCATTTTTTAAAAAAAATTTTTCTTTTTGGAGGGGGGAAGGTAGGGAAGTTGGGGTTAAGTGACTTGCCCAAGGTCACATGGCTAGTTTTGTGTCGAGTGTCTGAGGTCAGATTTCAACTCAGGTCCTCCTGACTCCAGGGCTAGTCCTTTATTCACTGCGCCACCTCGCCGCCCCCCTGAAAGCATTTTTAAACGCTATTACTATTACTAATCAATTCTACCAAGGGGAAAGTTCTACATTCTATTTTATTACTAACAATATATGCCTACAGCAGCTGCTACCATGTTTTGTATATTTTATGTGTTCAAAATCCTTCTTGGATCCTTTGATCATAGAATGGAGATTCCCTTGAACTGCTGAGGGCTAATGCCATGGGGATACTGTACTCAAGTGGGCACAATTAAACATGAGTGAGTGGGTCCAACCACGGCCTTTGGATCTGTTGTTTGAACATTCTTGCTAATTTCAGAGATATGTGACTAAAGGCTTGGCCTCCTTGCAATGAACATTTTATCACAGCAACCCATAATGAGTTTCTTCTAAGATGTGGAAAGGTTAGGAGCTAATTCAGTGGATGGGTTACCTACAATAAAAAATGTTGGTCCATAGAATTGCTGAAGAAAGCATGCATTTTCTATTTGCTACTCATCATACACTCTGACAATTCTCCTGTAATGGGCATAATTTTAAAATAAATTAGGAATTTTTTTTTAATTCAGGGAGATTAGCTTGTGGCATGGAATAAAGAAAAAAAATGTCAATTTGTACTAAGACTTTGAGAAAGGGCTATGTGAGTCTACAGTAGGTGGACCCATCCATTATTCATTCACCCTATTGTTCATACTTGCCTATTGCCAAGGTCATGGCCTTCAGTTTGTTTCTGACAAGCTTTACCACCATGCTCTTTTGTAATGGAGTGGATCGACAGCAGAGGACTGAACGGCATCTCCTAGCTAGGGAAAGAAATTTGTCTTCCAAGGTTTTGTCCAGTGCATAAGCCAGAGTTTTCCCATCGATCACGAGGCCGAGGTTGGGGCATGTGGCGACAGATGGGGCTGGTGGGTGGAGAGAAGCAGACTCAACGTTCACCTTTCCAAGAGATTTCTTCACTTCGCTGTTTGAAAATTTTGACTCTACATAGTATAAACACTGTTCCAATAAAGCAGCACATGTTTCCTGAAACAAAATAAACAAAAACCCAAACAAAATTGAACACCAAAAGCAAAACATTAATAGGCCCTAAAGAAAAACTCATCCATTATGAGTTCACCCAATAGATATACTGAATTTCCTATAATAAATTTCTATTTGGAATGAAACTTGAGGTACTGATTTAAGAGGTTTTAGAAAATAAGATAAAAATTCTTCACTATGAGATACGTCATAGTTCAGTCAAGCCTACTCTACGTGGAGGTGGGTAGGATACAAATATTAAATAGGATATGGGTCCTCTCATGATAGAGCGTATGATATGGTTTGGTTGGAGGGAGGAGGAAAAGGGAACTTAAATATATGAATAAATGTAACAAAATGAAAAATCAAAGTGAACGAGAGGTTCCAGTGTTACATGCTATCTGAATGAAAAAAAGAGAAATACTGGTGGGAGGTATATTAGGGAAGGTTTCATGAAGGAGGGAGCATTTTGACTGAATCTCAAAGGATACGTATGAATTATGAATTCAAGCAGGTAAAATTGAGAGGGGAGGGGAATCTCCCAGACTTTGGGAATCATATGAGCAAAGGTAGGAAGGCAAGGGAGCACAGGGAGTAATTTGGTTTGACTGTATTTATGAGATGGGGCTGGAAAGGTATAAGGTGGTGCCCATGTTGGAGAATGGTCTGAGTGGGAAGTTAAGGATTTTAGTTGTTACTTAGTCAGTAACGGGGAGCCATTAAAGGGTTTAGAGCACAAGGGTGACCTAACTAAATCTGTCCATAAGGAAGATTAATCTGGCAATCAGTAAGTAATTTGCATAACATGTTAGAGAAGCCCATGAAATGATTCTTACTATGTTCAGCTTCTAAAAAAAGGGCTATTCTGGGACAGCTAGATGGCCCAGTGAATAGAGCACTTGCCCTAGAGTCAGGAGGACCTGAGTTCAAATCTGACCTCAGACACTTGACACTTACTAGCTGTGTGACCTTGGACAAGTCACTTAACCCCAATTGCCCTGCCTTCCCCTCTCTAAAAAAAAGACTATTTAAAGAATTCCTTCTAAACAGATGCCACTATGAAAAAGGATTCAATGATACATACTTATTAAGGCTTTTTTAAAGGTTTTTTTTAATTGGTCTTACTTCCTAAACTGAAGTATCTGCTTTCAATCAGCAGCCTGTTGGGAAATGTACCTAATCATATCCAAGGGGAATCAGATTCAAGTACTACAAAGAAGAAAGGAAATAAGCATTTATCAAGCACCTCCTGTGTGCCAGGCACTGTGCTACTTGCTTTACGAATATTATTTCATTTGCTCCCCACAACAGCCCTGTGAGGTTAAGAGTTATTAGCCCTCTTTCATAATAAGATGAGGAAACTGAGGCAAACAGATTAAGTGACTTGTGCAGGGTTACACAGCTGGTAAGCATCTGAGGTGGGATTTGAATGTAGTTCTTCCTGACTTCAAGTCCAATGCTCTTTTCATTGCACCACCTAGCTCCCTGGAAGACTGGGGGAGACACAAGGAGGAGAAACTTACATAAGATGTAGTTCCACAAACAAAGGGCTAGGGAAGAGAACTTTTGAGTAAGGCTGCCAGTCCTACTGGATAGTAAGCTCCGTGAGGGCAAGAACTGGGTGCTATATGTCTTTGTAACCCCCACAGTACCTCATACGATGCTGGGTACCTAGTAAATACTCAATGAGTATTGTGTGAATCAATGAAAACGCATCTGTTGGGAAAACTCTTCTTGGACTACACTTAGGCATCAAAAAGTCACGAAACGGTTCTACTTTATCCACTTCTAACTTAGTAGCTTTTGACTGCCCCACTTTGTTTTTCTGGGTAGGTGTTATTATTATTAAACTATTAATTTAATCTGTTATTATTAAAATTTTATTTAATTATTAATAATTATTTTTATTTAATCATTTTAATAATTAAAATTCTTAAATCCTACACCGCTATGTTCTCAGATTACAAGCCCATGACTAGAAGAGGATTCAAAAAGCCTAGATATCAATGCTATTCGTTCAAAAGTTTGAGCAAATCAGCACCAACGATGGATGGAATGACAAACGATTCTCATCACCAAAAATCCAGAAAAGGAGCACCCAGGAAGGAAGCCAAGGGATGGGAAGGAACCACACCTTTCCATCACCGCTGTCCAATCAAGTTCCTATCTTCATTTCTCCTTAGTGCTTTTGAGAGGATGTGGATACCAGGTCTTCACCATTATATTGCATCAGTTAGGGTCAATGGCCTTACATAAATCCGCCTACCTGTGATTCTGCATTCAGAGTAATGATTTCCTCATCATGGTCAAGCAGTTTGCAGGCGTAGGCAATATTAACAGCTGTTTCTTGTTTGTCCCCAGTGAGAACCCATATCTGCAGTCCAGCCTGCCGCAAGTTAGCGATAGTTTCTGGAACGCCATCCTGTAAACGATCTTCAATGCCCGTTGCACCTAATGACAAAAGTCAGTGAATAGCACTCTCCCACACCACCCCCAGATATTAAATCGGGCCTGTGAATCTTAGTTTAGAATGAATATTGATCTCCCATAAGAACTCACTTGTGAATGACATCTTGGCTAGTCTCTTTCAACTTTGAACATGGAGCTGGCCACTTTTTTATTTCTATTATCAAGATGACAGGGAGTTTGATTTTTCAAGGGCAACTTTGTGACTTATCATTAGGATACAATAGCCAGGGCTTTAAATAGCATTCAAAATTAGATACAGCTGGAAATACACTGGAATTACAAACAATTCAGAGAACCTTAATTCTCTGTAGTTGCAACATAGTACCTCGAACTGTTTTTTTTTTTTTAACTCATGTTACAATTATGTGTATTTCTAAATGCTTTCCTGATAAATTTTTGGATTCTGTTAAGGAGGTAGTGGAAATGATAATCTCTCCCACACTGAGCAATGAAGAAGTTTAAAAAAATAAAAGGAAGAAATGACTGTCATTTAACAAATTTCTGGTGAAAGAGAAAAAAATCCCAAGGCCTTTCCTGCTCAGGGCTTAACATTGACTACTTAAGCAGATTGCTGCAAGCACATAATTTCCTGACAGAAAATCATTCTTACTGTATTTAAAGTTTGACATTAACAAATAAAATGGAAGATAAACTTAATTTTCACCTATACTGCTTTTAGCACAATTTTTAAAAAAGATTTAAAATGTTTTTGTTGTATCATGTAACTGTGTCCAACTCTCTGTAACCCCATTTTGGGGTTTTCTTGGCAAAGATTCTGGAATGGTTTGCTATTTCCCTCTCATTTTATAGAAGAGGAAACTGAGGCAAACAGGTTCAAGTGATTTCCCAGGGTCACACAGTAAGTAAGTGTCTAAGGCTGGATTTGAACTCATAAAAATGAGTATTCCTGATTCCAAGCCCAGGGCTTAAAAGAAAAAAATGTATACTCATACAGTGAAAAACCACTGGGTTTAGTAGACTGAGTATGAATCTCATCTCTGCCACAAACCAGGTAACCTCTTTGTGATTTGGTTTTCTCAAATATTAAATGAATGGGTTGGACTGGAAGACCCCTATGGGTGACTTCCAACTCTAAAAGTCTATGAATAAGTAAATGCTTCATCACGGTGATAGTTTTCTGTACAGTCAACTAATTCAGCCTGTGGGATGTCTAAACTGCTTGACTGTGGGCCTACTCGCACTGAAATAATGAGTTCTACCATTTTAATCCTTCCACTCTGTACCTGTCAGTTGTCCTGAGTTTGAACCAAAATAGAAAATAATTACACGTATAAATGGAGTTATGGAAGTTATGGCTTTAGTTTCAAAATGAAATATGGCTGAAGATAAATAGTAAATCCAAGGGAACAGAGCTCTTAGAATCGTCTAAAGCAAAACGCCCTTCTTCAGTTTTCCAAGGTAGCTTGCTTAGATGATTTATGACCCTTGAGGTAAATGCCACCCTCTTTACAGCATGATCCTTGGGAGATCCTGGCATGTAGAGTATTATAACAAGGGTAGTTAGTGAGCCAAGTTAGTGCCCCTATCTATCACTCAGAGACATATGCCAGGCGGCTCTTAATGAGAGAAAAGAAAGTTTTCACCAACTGAAGATTTTTAAATGATGCTCACTGGTGGAAATCAACCAGAATGTGGAAATTAAGTAGGATGGCGTCCTGTGAATGAATGTTCTCGACCTCCGTCCCCCAAGTAGCTGGGAAAGAAAATTCCAGAGCAGGGACTATCTTTTCTTTGTATTCCCAGTCCTTAGCACAGTGCCTGGCATACAGCAGTTGCTTAAAAAAATGCTAGTGGACTGACTATTGCCCCTCTCCCCCCACTAAGTCAATCCCCTTCTGCTGTTCTCAGCAGCAATTCAATTCAACTGCCAGAATGAAAAGAAGACAACTTGGTACAGTAATCAGAATCCTTCCACTCTGTACCTATGTTTGTGATGTTTGTGAATCAGGCCTCAGTTTCCTAATATATAAAATGAGTAGCTGGACAAGATGATCTCTAAGAACCCTTCCAGTTCCATTCTATGATGACATTCATTGATCAAAAGTTCTTAACCTTTTATGAATTTCATGGCTCCCTTTGGCAGACTGGTGAAGCCCACTAACCCCGTCTAAGAAGGATAATACATGAAATAAATACATAGGATCAAAAAGGATATCCATTACATTGAAATTCTTTTATCATAAAAATAATTTTAAAAGTTTACCGAGTCTAGGTTAAGAAGCCCTGGAGTAGAGGAATGGTTTTGAAATGGAACATAGGATTTTTGAGTTGGAAGGAAACTTGAAGACCAGCTAGTCTGGTACAGTCAAACTCAAATAAAAACAGGGGACCATTAAACCATACACAAGGAACCCCTGAAGACCACATATTGACTTAATGTAATAAATCAATGTAATGTAATATCTATGTGTTATTGTATTTTTATTTACTTCATTAAATACTTCCCCATTAAATTTTAGTTGGATTTGCGCTACATTCTGGAGTGCTGCTGGCCACAAGAAGCGAGGCCCCAACGTCCCATCTGGTCTAACTCTTTTATTTTACAAATGATGAAACTGAAGGAAGAGAGAAATTAAGGGACATGGCCAACCAAGGTCACAATGGTCATAAGCAGAGATTCAAACAAAGGTTTTCTGACTCTAAGTCCAGTAATCTTTCAGCTGTAAATGAATGTTTTTTAATCCAGTGATCTTTCCACTGTATCACAGGGCCCTCCAGATAGGATCTTTGAAAGAGGATCTGACTTCAACTAATAAAGACCATTCATATTTATGTTCTATACTGCTCAAAAACAAAGCAAATTTAAAAAATACCCACAAACCTCTAAATATATTAAACACACATAGCAAGATCTGGTTATAGAGTATGCTATTTCTTCCCTCAGGGATAAACAAGTTAAGCCCCTTAGAAAATGGCAAGGAGTGTTTTAGTCTGCTATGGAAGCACATAGTATGGAGAACCTAAACTGGTTTCACAGTGACTCGATGTCTTAGAGAGATAATTTAGATTTTTAAATACTTAAGTTAATTTACACTTGGGGACTGTGGGGGTAAGGCCTCTGGGAAGTAAGTTTGAGAATCATTCAAACATTCAGGAATAGTAAAACACTATAATGATGCTGGTTCATAAAGATTAAGAACATCTGAATTTCTGTATTAGAGAAAGAGAGATCATAAGATAGATGTCAAACATATAGCAGCCTGCCACCTCTGGAAGGAGATGAAACAGTCAGGAAATAGGTGACAAAATTAAGGTACAAGAAAACATAGGGAATGCTAATATACAGTTTTCTAAGGCATCCGTATGTATGGTTTAGTGTGCCCCTTTTCTGTGAGTTTGAGATCCCTGATGTAAGCTTAAATCCAATTCACAAGCAAGTCATTGCCTGCATGCTGTCGCTGGTCCTCTTTGAGAACGAGATGAACAAGACATTTCACCGTGTACACAAGGAGTGTGATTTACTCGTCAGTACAGGCCCGTACAACCTGTGACCCTCAAAAGGATTTCAGGCAGCCCACGAAAAATGTAGAGGATGTAAACATAGGCCTGCACAACATACCGTCTGTGGGCCACCTGAGCCTGCCAAAGGATTTCGGGTGGCCTGCAAATAATGTAGAGGATGTCAAAGAAGCCTGCCTTAGTATGACCGCATCTACACGATACATAGCACTTCATGATAGCTTTTCACTCTGAGTTTGATTTAATTGAAGAGAACTCTTATTAAGTGGCAATTATGAACAGGGGATGTAAATGGATCAACAAGCATTTATTAAGTTTTTTGTTATTTTTATATATTAATAATAATAATTATTATGGTGGATTAAAAGCCTGGAATAGAAAGGCAAAAGTGAAATAGTCCCTCCCCTCAAGGAACTTACATTCTAATGGCAGAGACAACATGTGCATGTGGGCATACTATGAAATGAATAAAAAGTAGTTTGGGGAAGAAGGTGAATAGCGGCTGGGGGCCAGAAAAGGCCTCACAAAGAAGGTGGCACTCAAGCTAAATAGCAGTGAGGAGGAAGTATGTCCCAGGCGGAGCGTACAGCTAGTACAAAGGAGTGGAAATGAAGCAGTCAGCAGACCTATGGCTGGAATTCAGGGTTCAAGGTGGGGAATAAAGGGTATTATGAGGTATTATGACTGGAAATGTAGGAAGGGGATGGGTGTTGAAGAGTTTTGAATCTCCAACAGAGGAGTTTATATTTAATACACTGATGTTTAATGAGGGTAGGGGATAACGTGATTATGTTAAGTTTTAGGAAAATCGCTTTGGTAGCTATGTGGAGGATTGTAGTGGGGAGAAACCTGAAATAGCGACCAAAAGAAGGTCACTGCAGGAATTCAAGAAAGATGAGACGGGGACCTAAACTAGAGTGGTGACTGAGTGAGTGGAGAGGACGTTGTGGAGACAGAAACAAGAAGACCTCCAGAGAAGCTCGCATTGGACCAGAGGGAATATGAGACCCAGAGCACAGGTTCTTACATTGTTCTGTGTCATGGTCTCCTTTGGCAGTCTCATGAAACCCACGGACCCCTTTTCTGAATATTGGTGTTAAATAAATAAAATGAAGTCTAAAGGATAACAAAGGAAACTAAGTGTACTAAAATATTGTTACCAAAATTATATTTTAAAAAAGGTTCACTGAGCCCATGCTAAGAACTTCTAATATAGATTTTCAAATATAGTGTAAGGAAAATTAAAAAGGGAAAACAAAGTATTGGCCTACATAGTGAGTATCAAGGAAAACACCAGAGAATGTGACACCTGGGTGAGCCCTGAAGGAAGACAAAGATGCTGAAAAGTGGAGGGTAGGAAGAATGCATCCCAATCAGGAGGGATAGCCTTTGTAAATGAAGAGGGGCCAATGGTTGAGTTTGGGCAACAGCTATTCTAAAGCAGGGGATTGAACTGATGTCCTCTCAGACCCCTTCCAGTCCTAAAGCCATGACCCTATAAGATGGGAAAGTGTATGTCCATCCATGGCAGGAAGGTAAGATAATTCTGTATTTTACTTTGAATTTTTAAAATTTCAGTGGTGTCTTCTTGAATCATCTAGGTAAGAACCCAAACAGAAGGCAGGAGAGTGAAAAATAAGCATGAGATTAATGTATACCAGGGGGATGATGGGAACCGTGGGGAATAATGCTTTCCAGTCAAGCTGGGCTTGACGTCTAGTTCAGTTCAACTTGGAATGAAGAGTTTATGTGATAGCAAGTAGCATGATATAAGGCCAGAAAGGAGGAAAGCACTTCAGAAAATATAAAGCTGTCAAAATGTCATTATCATTGCTGTTGTTGTTTGGCCATTTTTCAGTCACGTCTGATTCTCTGTGACACCATCTGGGGTCTTCTTGGCAGACATAACTAAAGTGGTTTGCTATTTTCTTCTTCAGCTCATTAGATAGATGAGGAAACTGAGGCAAACACAGTCAGGTGACTTGCCCAGGGTCACACAGCTAGTAAGTGTCTCAGGCCAGATGTGAACTCAAGAAGGTAAACCTTCCTAACCCCCAGGCCTGGTGCCCCCTAGCCACCCCTTATTATCATTATTAATTATTAATTATTATCATTACTTAATGTTAACCTGAATATGACAGGAAGTATAGATGCATTTCAAAGGGAGTGCCAACTAATCGCCAAAGCTCACTTTCCTTTTATATTTCTGTACAATGCATTCATATACATGGCAAATCATAGTTTTTGAGATGTTACATGGCAGCTCGTTCTTTTGGCCTGAAAAAAGTTTGAGGTGGGGAGGACAAGTTAGAAAATATAGAAACTCTTTCTGCTTCTTTTGGTAGGGTACCATTTTTTCCCCATCTATGTAAAGCCATTTAAAGAGCTGGCTTATGATGATGTATAAGGAAAGACTTAAAGACAGGGCAAACGAGCTGACCGCTGACTGGGGTCATGTAGCTCCCTGCTTTGTGGTGTTGGAAAATAGCACGGCTGCCCCTTGGGTGCTCCAGGCCAACGCTATCCCAGGGGTTTCTTTGAACAACCTCTCAGTCTACAGGTAATTCAGTCACTGGCTGGAGCCATGTCAAATATAGCTCAGAAACTTATCGTCTTTAAAGCTTTTCTCTGAAAAGCCTTGTCATTAGATCCGGCTTTAAGCTTATAGTTACCCAATAGGTGTAGATTGGTCTCCAGACGGATTGCAGACTGGAACAGCATCTCGTCCCGGTTCTCCAGTGAGGATTCTGCTTCCAAATGGCTTTGTAACCAGCAGGCATATTCTTCTTTACTTAGAACCTATTTGAAAAGGATGTTCAGAGACCATTTCAGACCCTAGGTGAGCATGACTGAATACCATAAAATAGAATACATAGGATTACAAAGGAAATGAATAATACTCATATATACATATGTGTGTGTGTATGTACACACACATACCTGGGATCAGGGACCCAAGGCTAAAAACTCCTGATGAATATAAATAAGTATAGTATAAAGAAAATTAAGGAGGGTGAAAAAGGCCTCCCCCCTCTTTCTTTTCCCCAAGATGCCTCCCTCTTCTTTCTTCCACCCCAATCAATGGCTGACTTGTCAGTGGAACTATGGAGATTTCTGGCCACTCTTGCCTTTCCTCCATAACCTAGGCTGACTCACCTTCTTGGCAATACATAAGGTACGTAATCCATCCACAGCATAGAGGTTCAGATAATTTTGAGTTTTGCTTTGAATTTTTTTTTGGTGTTTTCCTCTCGAGTCATCTAGGTAAGAAGAGGAGCAGAAGCCCGGTGAGTGAAAAATAACAAGCATGAGAATAATGCACACCATTACACCTTTTGCTTTTTCAAAGGCCTGGAAAGGACGGCCAAAAGCCTCCTGCAGGGACAGCGCTGAAACGTATTTGATGGAGAATCATCCCTCCAGAGCCACAGCCTGCCCTGTTCATGGCTTTTTTTCTCCTAACTACATGGATGTGTATCAAAATCTATGCCAGAACTGCTTAATTTCTCTCGAAGTTCTTGTCCAATAACGAAAACAGATTGAGGCCCTTTCTTTCCTAGATCCTCATGAAAGTGTTCCTTTTAATTAAGATTATATTTGTGAACAGCTTAAATTTTTTAAATAATATTTTCATCATTGTTTGATTGTTAGTTTTTTTTTTTTTTGCCTTAATCCTGGGGTAGAGGGAGGAGGTATAAGTTGAGCACCTCTCTGTAAATAATATTTCATATTCTGTTATTATTTATTGAGACAGCTAGGTGGCACTGTAGCACCAGGCCTAGAGTCAGGAAGCCTCTTCCTGAGTTCAAATCTAGCCTCAGGGGCAGCTAGGTGGCACAGTGAGTAGAGCACCAGCCCTGGAGTCAGGAGGACCCGAGTTCAAATTTGGCCTCAGACACTTCACACTTACTAGCCGTGTGACCTTGGGCAAGTTGCTTAACCCCAGTTGCCCTCCAAAAAGCAAAAACCCTCCAAAAAACCCAAATCTAGCCTCAGATACTTACTAGCTATGTGATTCTGGGCATGTCACTTAACCCTATTTGCCTCAGTCTCCTTATTTTCCTTAAAAGAGCTAGGGAAGGAAATGGTAAATCACTTCAGTATCTTTGCCAAGAAAACCCCAAACGAGGACACGAAGAGAAAGGCACGCCTGAACAAAGGACTGAACGACAGCAATCATTCCCTAACATCCCTTGGTGCCACACAGCATGGCACCAAGTGGAAAGAACACATCTTCAGCTTCCGGCTTTTATTGACCAGCTGTGTGACCATTGGCCAGCCAGCATCCTTTCCTCAGCCTCGTTGCTGGTAACACCACATACAGTGTTGTGAAGATCGGCTGAGATAATATATGTAAAGCTTTGTCCACCTGAAAGCGCTAGACAGAAGCGTAACTAACCATCTCCGTGATTTCCTCCGTTGGCTTCTGCCAAGGGCGTTGTCGTGATTCTAAGGCATGCATGGCACGTGTCTCAAGCCACAACAGGCAATGCACAAGGTATCGTCAAAGAGACCAGTAACCCAAGAAGAAAGTGAGTAGGTTGGTTAGCAAGAGCAGATGACAAAAGACACCCCGGATGATCCAACGGGAGCCGTGCCATAGTGGTGACGGTTCTCTGTGCTGGAAGGCGACCACAATGACATGACTATGCTGGGCTCGAGGTACAGCATGTTTGACTGTGGCTGATCAGACCAGTACAAGCTTGGAAGGCTCTACCACTGCACAAACAGTTCATGTGAATGATGTAATTTAATGTAATGGAATTCATAGAATATCCAGAGACCTGGAGGAAGTTCCCAGATAGGTCATAATCTATACCACTGGAGAATGCACGAATGAATGAATGAATGTCATTATTGAGTGTTTACTCTAGGCCAAGTACTTTGTTAAATGCCTGGAGTACAAAGAGAAAAGGGAGACAGTTCCTGTAAGCTCATATTCTAACTAAGGAAGAATGTAAGTGTGTGTGTGTGTGTGTGTATACACGTATGTATGTATATATATAAAAGGGGGCCAACTGAAATGTGTTTGGAAGATGTGAATGCCCTAGGTAAAGGGGCAGGAGACATGACATGGTCCAGGAGTCCTTAGGGTCCATTGGCAGGTGAGATAGCAGTGCCCTGGAATAGCAGTTGGGTAGAGGGTATAATCTCAGAAGCTGATCTTGGGAGGTAGTACCAGAGCAGATAATATGACCTGCTGGTCATACACACCAGAGGTATGGCGGTTGTCAACTCATTGTATGTACAAGCTTTGTGAACAGCCAGGTCCACTTCACAGGGTGGCTTGAAGGGGCCTGACTACCACCACTAAGAAGGGGACAGTGGAGCTTGGGTTTGAGTACAATGGGGATTTGGGCTTCCCTCTCACAATGGCGCAAAACACCCACAGTGGAAGGACCCACATTAATAATCGATCTCCGCCCCCCCCCTCACACACACAATCAACAGAAGTTAGATGTTAAGAAGGGAGAAGTCCTAATACAATTTCAGAAAAAAAACAAAACACCACCTTAGAAATTAAAGAGAAATGGGGAAGAGGGAAATGACATGATCTAAGGATGGAGATTGCAACTTCTTGACTTTTAAAATAAATTTAAATAATTTCGGTTATAATGAATGTGAACTGCATTAAAGTCTTTCTACAGGGTGCTCCAAAAGATTCACTGTAGCTTTAAGCTTTAATAGAGATGTGACCCTGGGATCCTCAAGGTTGTGCCCTCGTACCTAAGATCTGATAGGTCCCAGAAGCCCAGAAAGGCTTAAAGCACAGGCCCAGTGATACTGTTTTTTTTTTTTTTTCTGTAAGTTTGTAAAGGCATGCTGCCAGAGGATTTAGCCTTCTAGGGGATAATTTTTTTTCCCCTGCCCATAGCAACCCCATGAAGGCCAACTACATAGAGAAGCTACAATCTATGTTGGTGGATGGCAGCAGCCATACCAATGAATCATACATCCTTGAAGTACCGAGGTATAAATGTCAACATGTTTTCTATCATTTGAATGACACCCTCAGTGATGGCCTAATGGGAAACTGGAAAGGAGAAGAATGGACTGAAAGAAATGCCTAGAGTTTCTGATGAAAATACCATAAGCCCCTCATAAACTGGAGGCAGAAATCACGCCCAAAGTTTTGATAAAAGATTCTCCAGTGAAAAGAGCACTGGTTCCTGCAGAGGAATCAGGAGTTGGGGGTTCAAATCCCACTTCTGGTGCTTTAGTCAATCACCTTCTATAGCCCTCAGACTTCTCTCTGAAATGATGGGACTGGACTCTATGTCTTTGAGATGTATGATTTTATGAATTTTATGAATGGTGGCTTGGGCATTTTTCACTTTTTTTCTAAAAAAGCAGCTCCTAAAAAATATAGGTAGATTCCAGTTTGTTAAAAAAATTAATCCCCTGAAGAAATCACATGTATTTGAATTCACACTATATGAAGTTATAATTGTGTAAAATATGGTAATTGGTTCTCTCCTGATGGGAATATGCAGTCCAAATTAAAATTATTTGACCACATCTGGGGGCTTCCCAAAAGCGTTTCTGATCTAGCAAATGAAAAGAAGATTCACACGACCTTTCTTTTTGTTATGTGGCTGCAAGAGTCACCACTTGGGGTCTTCCCTTCTTGACTTGATCGTGGGAGTAGTAACCATATATGCTGTTAATATGTTCCACAGTTCATAGTGCTTATGTTCCACTCTGAGGTGAACATATTTCATTAGGAGACCATTCAAGGAATCTTTGTTAACTGGTGAAGGATAGATAGTTCTTTATTTTATGGGTCAGCTATGGTTTTCTGTATGTCTTGCCATGATTTTCCTAAAATTCATTAAGCAAAAATTCCGTAGTAGTATCCTTCAATGCTTTCTAACTCTGGAAAGCCTTCAGCAATGGTAAAGTAACCACAAGGCCAATGCCTCAGTGGTACCCATGAAACTATCTGTCACGAGGTAAATTTCCATTAATTTCAGTTGGATGAATAATAAATGCTAGGCAAGATGTGTTTTAGGAACTAGAGTTGAATTTGGCTTCCATTCAAAACAAAATACAAAGGTTTCAAAATGTATAATTTTTGTTGTTTTTCATTCAGTCAGTTATAATAAGGAACTCACCCTTCATTAAAACTGTTCAAATACTCTTTTACTAAAGGTATTAAGGTGAAATTAATTTTTCTCTTTCAGTTTGTTAAAACACATAATTTTCTGTTCACAGTTAAAAGTATAATTATAATTCCCTGTATAAATCCAGGGGAAAAAAAGGGAGGAGTTTGTACATATGGAGGAAAGCCTACTAATGATTAAGAATAGCTGCAATCTTATAAAGAACTTTCCTCTATTAAGATAGACTAACGATATTCGCTCAGGTATTTAAATTAATATACAAGGAATAAGAAAACCTGGGCTTTTATTATGAGCTGCCTTCAACTTTTTAGTACTATCTTTGAAACATTAAATTAACCTTTCTCTGGTCACAGTCACCTTCTGGGTACAAATATTCACATTTTGTGACTTTGAAATTAAGTATTTCCTACATTATGAACTCAGAGCTCTACTCTTTCCCTTGGATGAATTAAATATTGCTATCCAGAGAACTGTGGTATGGGATATGAAATTTCAATGGAATAGGGAGTTTTCAGGTGAGGAAACACAGGTGGACACCTTTTTTACAACTTAATATCCTTAGAGAGATGACTGGGGCACTCAGAAATCGAATAACTTATCTGGGGTCACCCAGGTTGGTATGTGTAGAGGTGAGGCTTGAACCTGGGTGGTTCTGGCTGAGGCCAGCTTTCTATTGACTATGCCGGGCTGCCTGGGCATCTGGAGAACAATTCTATTTATTCACAAATTCCTATAATTCATATTGTTTTGCATGCTTCAACTTGGTGTAATGGTAATGGGAATTTGAAGATCTTCCCTGCCCCTTAATAAGCCTAAGGGGATTTGAAGACCTTCCCTGCTTTGAAAATATACTCTGCCCCCTAATAGGCTGAATATAATCACATGGAGCCAGTGGCAGGAAGAGTTTTCTGAAGGGTGAAGTGGAGCCCACAGGAAGCAGGGAGTCAGAGCAGCTAGACATGGTTGGGAGGAGAGGATGCATGTGAGGGAAACAGGCTTGTGAGTAAATATTGATCTTTTGTTGCTTTGTGGGAAGGCTAAAGGATGCTGTGGCTCTCTAATTTCTGTGCTACTATGATTGAGTAGGCTTACTGGTTTTAGAATTTGGTTTTCTGCTGTCAGAATAAATATTTTGTGTCTGTCTTCTATATGGAGAGTCTGTTATATTTTGTGATCAACACTATGCAGGTATATTTATAGTGACAGTTGGTGCTGAAAATATTGCATTGGCATCACACATGGTAAAGGTGAAGATTTTCCCATGTAAACTACGTGTGTCAAGATCTCCAGATAGAAGCTAAGTGCCAAGCAATGGGGGCCCAAGACTTTATTTATGTAAGTAAGTTCATAAGCACAAGATAGGACAACTGGTCTCACTAGCAATGGAGGTCATGCTGAAGATGCTAACCTTACAATTTTTTAGCCATTTGTTGTGGTCCATGCAATGGATCTTCACAGCAGTCCTGTAAGGTTGGCAGACTGTACCAGGGATTATTATGCCATACTGTAGATGAAGAAACTAGGCTCAGAGAGAAGTGACTTGTTCTAGGTACTTGGATCTTGATCACAGAATTTCAGTCTGGCACTTCTGCTAGACAATGCTTGTCTCAACAACACCTCTTGGAAAGTCATTTTGGATTTTTAAAAATCTCAGGCCTTTAAAGGCTATTTGGCCCGGGAAACATGGGTAAATATTTGAAAGATTCCTTTATATTTGCCACGTCTTCATGTTAACTTAAGAACATCTTAGAAGGAATGTAAATTAATTCTAGTTTAAAATAAAACAATTTCATTTAGTGATACAAATATCTCCCCCCAGCCCTTTTTTGGCTCAAACCTGTTATTTTATTGATGTAGGAAAATCTCAGTGAGGAAATGCCCTGTACCAATGCAGTATAGCCACTGTTCAGCAACTTAGTCCTACAGCATTGCCCAAGACCCTCAGGAATGAAGGAAATAGGTATTTATTAAGCATCTGCTATATGCAGGGGCAGCTAGGTGGTACAGTGGATAGAACACCAGGCTAGAAATCAAGAAGATCCGAGTTCAAAGGTGACCTCAGACACTTCCTAGCTGTGCAATCCCGGTCAAGTCACTTTATCCTGTTTGCCTCAATTTCCTCATCTGTCAAATGAGCTGGAGAAAGAAATGGCAAACCACTCTGGTATCTGCCATGAAAAACCCAAATGGGGACTGAACCACAACTGTATGCCAGGCACTAGAACACTCTGGAAACATGTCATTTAATCTTTACAACAACCCCTAGAGGTAAATGCTATTATTATTCCCATTTTACAGTTGAGGAAACTGAGGCTGAGTATAAGTGACATGCTCAAGGTCACACAGTAAGTTCAGTGAAACTCAACTCAAATCAGCCTGATTATAGGACATTTGTTCTGTGTGCTATGGCACCCCCAGCTGCTCTGAAAGATTATTTATTTTACAATATGTTAGGATGATATAGAGAAAGCTGGTTAGGGACCTCAGAGAACATCTGGTTCAACCTCCTCATTTTACAGATTAAGAAACTAAGGCCCAGTGGTTAAGTGACATGCCCAAGGTCATATAAGTAGTAAGTAGAAAAGCAGCAATTCAAACTTAAATCCCCCGACCCAAAGTGAGGTGATTTGCTGCTTTACCATATCACTAGCTGTTGTTCATGGTCACAAGGCTAACATGTGTCAAAGGCCAAACATAACAAAGGTTGTACCACCTCAAAGGTCGGCCTGCTCTCCATTTTACTGTGCTGACTCTCAAAGATCCTACATGTGCTAAAATCAGGAGTGTTCTGAGTTATACCATTGAAGTACACACAAAATCATGCATGCTTTAGATTCCAACCATTGCCTAAAATGCAACAGATATTAGTAGACATAGGAAATTAACAGGACCCAGCAAATTATATAGAAAATAGAGGGTATTTCCTCAGCAGAGAGTTCCCTACGCCAGTCCCATAACTCCAGTCCCTATTTTTAATGCTATCCTATAAAAAATAACAGACTATATATGAACACCAGTTCTCAACCTAATGATTTAATTAATGCATTAGACTTGAGTACTGAGTATTAATTTGTCTAGGTTATGGTTCATTAGAAAATCAATATAGTATGGAGATAAATGATATTTCCATTTATTCTTTGGTATCAAAGTCTTACTGATGCTTTGAAAACAATACAAAACATTTTCTTATGTTCTAAGGGCAACCAGGAAAAACAACCATATGTTATTTAAGCAAAACCTTATTATTTGGGGGGACAACTTATCTTTATCATGTAGTATGTTAAGAGGATATAAAGTATTATATATATATATATATATATATATATATATATATATATATATATAACTCGTCTTAAAGTATTCACTGAAAAAAGCACATAGAAGTCGATGGGTTGAAGACTCAGTTAGAAATAAAGAATATTGCTGCCATTATGGGTTTGCTGTGTTGTGTGACTTAGGGAAAATATTTCACTATTTAGAATACATTTCTAGGGGCGGCCAGGTGGCGCAGTGAGTAAGAGCGCCGGCCCCGGAGTCCGGAGGACCCGGAATCAGTTCCGGCCTCAGATACTTGGCACCTACACAAAATAACTGGCCGTGTAACCTTGAGCAAGTTACTTAACCCCAATTGCTTAAAAAAAAAGAATACATTTCTATTTTTACTTATGGTTTGAGGAGAAAAAAAAAAGATTTGGAAAAGTTTTGAACAGATTTAGTGGGGCAAGTGGTTGGCATTGCAGATAGACTGTGGGCCTGGAGTCTGGAAGACTTATCTCCTAGAGTTCAATTCTGGCCTCAGACACCTACCCGGCAGCTGCGAGATCTGAGCAAGTCATTTAACTCTGTTTGCCTCAATTTCCACATCTGTAAAATGAGTTAGAGAAGGAAATGGCAAATCACTCTAGCAACTCTGCCAAGAAAACTCCAAATGGGGTCACAAAGAAATGGACACAACTAAAATGACTGAACAACAACAAATCAGATTTAGAAGACAATGGAATACAAAGGAAGCTGACTGGAATCATTCTAAATTAAGGGTACCAGATGCCATTTTATGTTAAGTTGAAATTACTTTTCCGCACCTAATGTCCAGGTTTAGGAGGGAAGAAAACAAGAAACGAAAAAGGCCATTTGAAAGGTCATAAATTGCCCACAGGATAGCACATATATTTGATGGCTGCCCTAATTCCCGTAATAACAAAAATCCTGGGCTGAAGAAGATGGGAAAGCTAACACTAATTAAGAACCTTTACACTGGCTACCAAAAAGCAACAGAATATTTACTTTCCCCAGTTTCACATTTTAACAAACAATAAAACACTAAAAATATTTTAAAAAGATCTTGGCAAAAAGGCTAACATCCAAAAGATCAGTGACATTATAATTTAATTTTCATTCTTATTATACATAATCACATACATTTATAATAACTTCATTAATCCAAGTTGGATTTATACCAGGGATGCAAGGATAGCTCAACATTAGTAAAACAACCAACAGAATTAATCGTGTCTGATGTTCTGCCATTGTCAGTTGTGTCTGACTCTTTGTGACTCCATCTGGGGTCTTCTTGGCAAAGATACTGCAGCGGTTTCCTTTCCCAGTTGATTTTGCAGATAAAGAATGGAGACAAACAAGGTTAAGTGACTTGCCCAGGGTCAAACAGCTAGTAAGTATCTGAGGCCAGATATGAACTCATAAAGATGAGTCTTCCTGATTCCAGGCCCAGCACTCTAACTGTTGTGTTGTCTATCTGCCCCTGGAGTGAGGAAGATCTGATTTCAAATCCAGCCTCAAGACTCTATTGCCTGTATGACCCTGGGCAAGTCTCTTAACTTATCTGCCTCAGTTTCCTCATCTGTAAAGTGGGGATATAACAGCACCTGCCTCCTCAGAATACTGAAAAGTCCAACTGAGAAAATATTTGTAAAGCCCTTAGCACAGTGCCCAACATACAGTAGGCACTATAGAAATAAATGCCCCCTATTTTCATGTCTAACTTGTGAAACACCATAGTCAGTCACAATAAGGCATCCATCTCACAAGAATTTCTGATTTTCTACATCTTTTGACCTGGGCTTTCCCATAACGTTGCCCTGGTTTTTATACAGATCTGTCTAACTGGATCCACGCCTGCTCTCGCATTCCCAGGGGTTCCTTGAGATTGTGGCGAATGGTGTATGCCACAATCTGCCTGCCCATGCTATGGGTCTGAAACCAATAGGTTGCACTGTGGAGAGAATGCTGAGCCTAGAGTGAGAAAGAAAAAGTTCCTGCCTTCTTTTGAATGTGTCAGTGATTAAACCCCTTTTCTCCCACCAGGCCTGCAACTTTTAATTGTGAGATCTTACAGCCACATTACAGCAGAACTGCCTTGGCTAGGCCGGGCTGTTTCTCATTATCCCATCTGCCGGAATATCAGTGGCCACATTCGAGTTCACTCCCAGAAACCCCGCAGACCAGGAATAAGGTGAGAAGTAGCAATGATGGCCTAACAGCAGGAGATACAGCCAGAGCCATCCCTACAGGGGCTGATCACACCATGGGGTTCTCCATCCCTGCCAAAACCATTTTATTTTGTGTTACAATGTGAGAGGCAAGAATTCCCTTCTCATGGTGCCTCTAAGGGCTTTGTAATGGAAGTGGATGGATAGAGACTCAGGAGGATGTCTGTCACACAAGAAGACCACGCTGCTCTGGAGACAGCGAAAGGGCTTACCGGCTAAGAAACTTCATATGTGTGTGTGCGTGCATGTGCGTGCGCGTGTGTGTGTGTGAGCTGCTAGGGGCTGGGAAGTCACCTCATCCTCCTTTTATCCTTCTTTTCCCCTCTCCACCTCCCCCCAAATTAACTAGAATGATAATGTAGCTCTAAAGTAATTTTGACTATTACGAATAAATGGATTAAGAATAAAGGGCATATGAAGAAAGATGCAGTCTGCATCCAGAGAAAGACCTGGTAAATAGATGTACAGAGTAATTTTACACACATATACATACACACATATATACACACACACACCTATTTGTGTCTAATGGTAGCTACCTCTAGGGCGGGGTGGGAGTGGGAAGAAGAGACAAAAAAAGAGGAGTTTACATGATAACTTTGTTATATATTTGGAGGGAATAGCAACTTGTACGTTTGTAGTTTCATGTGCAGTCATCTTTTTATTGTACTGTGTTATGGAAATGCCTGTTCTGTGAGTTGAAAAATAATTTATTAAAAAAAATAATGTAGCTCTAGCTGCCTGCCCCTTCCCCACTTATGTTGTGGGACCTGGGGAAAAAGCCCTGATTGGACCAAACCCTACAGATGCTCTGCTTCAAATGATCCACCACCAAAAACAAATACTTAGAAATTAACTGACGGCCCTTTTGAGCCCGTACTTGTTCACAAACCCAGACATGTGGGAGAAGGAAACTCCCTGACGGGGTTGTCTACCCAGATGACATCAAGTGACCTACTGCTTCTGTTTGGATTTGATTTCTGAATCCTGTATGATGGGAAGCTGCCTGAAGACAGGCTCTGCAGCTTGCACTTGCCTTTTAAAATCCTAGGATGTATACTACAGTTCTGAGGCCACAGCTGTAAGTCCATAAATGCTGTTTGTGACATGCTGTGCTTCTGAAACTTCAGTGAAATACATGTTCACAAGCACTACAATAATCTTAATTAAAGAAGTGGGTTGTAGCTACTGGTAGAGTCCCTCTACTCCCTATTGTTACCTTTGAGGTTAATCTCATAACCCTCCAGGTTTCTGATTTTATTAGCTAACAAACAGCAACCATTCTTTAAAGCCTTCTCTAGCTGCCCTTCTATCAGAGAGGGGATGGGTAGCTAGGTGGCACCACAGTGCACAGAATGCCAGGCCAGGAGGCAGGTGGACTCATCTTCCTGAGTTCAAATCCGGCCTCAGATATTTACTATCTGTGTGATCCTGGGCAACTTCCTTCTCAGTTTCCTCCTCTGGAAAATGAGCTAGAGAAGGAAATGAAAGACATTCCAGTGTCTTTGGCAAAAGAACTCCAAATGGAGTCATGAAGAATCAGACATGTCTGAAAAATGACTGAATTAAAAGAGAGACAGAAAATGGCCAGATCTTTCATAACCCTAATGAGGAAGTAAAATAGTAGCCAGAAGTTGGAACACAGAAGTGTCATGATTGGAAATACAATTAGAGATATCCATAGGTTTCTTAACTATGTGCTGAAAACATCAGGATCATAGGTAACTGACAGCAACTGGAGAATCTAGTGTTATAGAAAGGACCTGATAGCTCCTCTAGTCTAGTGTCCTCATTTTTCATCTGTGAAAACGAAAACCCAGAGCTTATGTGACCTGTCCAAGGTCACTGCTTCTCAAAGTCTGGTTATAGTTTGTTGTTTTAAAAAAAAAACAAATTATAAAAATGATTTTTTCATCAAATATTAAAGTTTCTGGGCTAAATGTTTGTTGCAGGAAATTGCTGGCATTTTTCCTTTTAAATTATGCTTTTATCATAAGTCTTGTCATCAACGATAAGAGCTGAAAGGGACTTTAAAAGTCATGTATTCCAAACCTTGCATTATATAGATGAAGAATATAAAAGAGATGAATTTACCTGTCCAAGTTCCCAAAACTATCTAGAACCCAGGGATCTTTTTCACTCTGCCAAGAAAAATACCATCATCATCTGTGTCCTGGTACCAATCCCCCTAACAGCCCTAGGACCTGAAAAGGAACCCAAGAGGCCATCTGGCCCAGTCCCCAGCCTCAAGTCAAAGCTAGGCCAAAGCCGCTTTTCTTTTTGGAGGCACTTGGGGTTAAGTGACTTGCCCAGGATCACACAGCTAGCAAGCGTCTGAGACGTGATTTGAACTCAGGCCCGCCTGACACTAGGGCTGGTGCTCTATCCACTGCGCCATCTAACCGCCTCTAGGAATTTTTCTTAATGCACACCTAAAGGCCAAAACTGAATGGAAAAATCATAATACCTGAAGAACAAGGCAGAAGAAGGTCCATCATCACCGAATCCGCTCCTTTGGTGTAAACGTTGATTTCGTCTGTTAGGGGATGCCTGATCACCACTGACATCCTCTTCCTGATGGAGTCAAAGCCCAGTGTGTGTAAAAGCTCAAAGGTTAACCTCCCCAGGTGAGGGAGTTCTACAGAAACCTGGTCGGGAAGCCGGCCAACCAGAGAGCAGTTGTACGCTCTGGCTGCGTAGACAAGAGCGGCTTCATCGGGGCTCTCAGCCTCGTAACGCAGCTCGCCCTCCTTGAGCCCGTTTTCGGTTGTCCAGCCCCCTCCGGGCTGCACACCATAGCCGTTGTTATTCAGCTTTGGGGACGAGCGTGTCAGTCTAGCTTCCAGTTTGAGCAGGGTACTCTCACTGGACAATGTGGACAGAAAGCTGGAACCCGCCTTGTGGGCTGATTTGCTGGTGGAGAGGCTTGAGGAGCTCCCGCTGTTAGATCCAGAGGTCAGGCGGCTAGGCGTGAATCTCCGGATGAAATCTTCTATGGTCTTCACTGGAGACTTCAACTCAAACCTAACTCTCACCTGCAAATCAGAGAAAAGCAAAGAGATGAGGAAACTTCACTTGTTCAATCACCTACACCAAACCCTAGATACTAGTCTAAGGGTGAAAAGTCATCGTTAGGAGGTGCAGGGATGGATTTTCAGAAAAAAACAGAAAAACAAAAAAAAATTTCAGTGAAAATCCAACAAAAATTTGGCATTTCTTGCTTGGGAATAGAAGAGAAGCCAGGTGGTGCTTTGGATACAGCGCTGGGCCCAGACTCAGGGAAATCTTCCTGAGTTCAAATCTGCCCTCAGACACTTACTAGTTATGTGACCCTGGGCAAGTCACTGCACCCTGTTTGCTTCAGTTTCCCCATGTGAAAGATGAGCTGGAGAAGGAAATGGCAAACCACTCTATTATCAAGAAAACCCCAAATCAGGGAGGCCAGGTGGCTCAGCGAGTAAGAGCACCGGCTCTAGTGTTGGGATGACCTGGGGATCAAATCTGGGCTCAGATACTTAGCACCACACCCAGAAATAACTGGCCATGTAACCTTGAGCAAGTTACTTAACCCCGATTGCTTAAAAAAAAAAAAAAGAAAACCCCAAATTGGGTCATGAAGAATCAAATACAACTGAAAAAACGACTGAACCGGAGTGGCTGGGTGGCACAGTGAATAGAGCACCGGCCCTGGAGTCAGGAGGACCTGAGTTCAAATGTGGCCTCAGACACTTAACACTTACTAGCCATGTGACCTTGGGCAAGTCACTTAACCCCAACTGCCCTTCCCTCCCCCCTCCAAAAAGCAAAAAATCCCCAAAAAACAAACGACTGAACAACTTAGGAATAGTCCTATCCGTTTATTTTCTTTAAGTTAAACACTGACCAAGAGATACTGACTACTCAATATCTGTTCTTTACAAATATTGACTATGGTAGGTTTCAAAAAGAGAACCAATCCTGGTTTGTCCAAATTTAACTTTAAGAATGTAGACTTGAGTGGAGGGGCAAGTCAGAGAACAGAGGCTCTGAACCTCTTCTTCTAAATAATCTCTTGGCATTCTCCATCAGATCTGTGAAAATGAGCCAGAAGATCAAGACGGTCCATACTGCCTTATGGACATCTCTGCTCTCAGAAACACTAGAAGTCTTGGAGGAAGCATCTCTGACTAAAAGCAGTACAGCACGAATTACCCAGGTATTTCTGAATGTCCTTCCCTCCCTCAGCCCCCTCAGGTTGCAAAGATGATTATCAATTTGTCAAAATCTGTTTTACAAACTGGGGGAGGGACCTTCAGAAACTGGGGGATTGCTGTTACAAAACGTCTCCCTCTTCTTGATCATCTCCAGTTCCATTAAGTTTGAAGGTAATTTGTTTTGATTTTCTTTAGTGATCTTAATATTATTTTTGACTTCTGACTTAAGCCTCTCCTTTACTTTCTGTATATAATTTTCGAAAGTCAGTAGTAGATTACAAATTTTCCCCATTTTAAATAATTTGGTTGTGCAATACACAGAACAGAGTATTTCAGATCCAGAAAGCACTTGATTTTATTTTTTGTCTTGGTACTCCCCATCCCCCGTCCCTGTTTTTCCACCCTGGTGTCTGTAATTAAGTGTTTGTTGAATTGAATTGTATCTAATCCAACTCTTATCTACAAATATTTGTTAAGTATTTTCTATGTGGCAGGCACTGGGAATAATAAGGTGTTAATAACTGAGAGTCTTTACTCTCAAAAGACCTACATTCTACTAATGGAGACATCACGCGTATTTTTCTATATAAATCAGATATAAGGCAGTTTTTTTTAGAGTGTGTGTGATGGAGGACAGAGGGCATCTAGGGGGATTAGGAAAGGCTTCTTGTCTAAAGTGGTACATCTCGAAGCAAACTAGGGAGTCTACTGAGGTCCAGGGAGCTGAAGTGATTTTTCCAAGGTGGGAGGAGAATGTAGAGATCTCTGGACTCATAGCCCAGCTCTCCTTCCATTGTATCAGGCTGCATCTTTAATATTACTACAACACCAAAGCCAAATGGGGAAAGGCTCAGTCACTCTCCATCTAAAGAGGTTCAGTTGCAAATAAATGATCAGAAAAATCCACGTAAAAGTTTTTGGCCCTCCCATTGTACCAGAGAAGCAGTCTGATTTATTTTTTCTTTTATGGGGTGTTAACAGTACCTTATTGTAAAATCTGCATTATGTATTTGGTCATAGAAACTTTGATTTTAGAAACTTAAAGGTAAAATTTAGTACTGGAAATAGAAAAAAGAAAACAAAAGGAAAAAACAGTCCATGTGCCCCTGAATGATGGAACTGAGATCCTGTATGAGTTGTTAATTCTTAGGCCTGTCTGCTGTAGGAAAGAAGCTGCTGTGACAGCTCTGGGGTAAGCCTTGTCTTCTTCAGTTTCCAGTTTAACTGCTAGCTTGAATTTACCCATAAGGGCCTACAAGATCATAGGAAAAGGCAGAAAGCTCCCCCCCTCCCCCCGCCCCAGCACTGACAGTTATAAAATCAGAGCACAGTTTGTGTGAATTTTGGGGTTGGTGGTAGGCCCCCCCAAATCCCTGCTGCCTACCCATTCCCTCCTGTTGGGTCCATATACAGCGACTCCTTCCACATGACCCGGATTAGAGCATGGTGCCCCCATGATGTGAAAAATCCACATAAGATTTTTTGTCTGATTTTTTTCTTTGATGGGGTTTTTACAGTACCTTCTTGTAAAACTTGGGTTACACATTTGGTCATAGGCTATATGTAGGTCAATGCTGAGTAAAAATATTTTTTTCTGTGTCATCTGTGGCTTCTGCAAAACTCCTCCACAATTCCCATTTTATTTCTCATGCCAGCCCATGATATATCAAAACTTCAATGAGAAAGTCGAGATGTGGAAGGAATAGCTATATTGGGATGCTGAGTCCAGTGTGTTTACTTAAGAATCCGTGTTTACTCATTCTCTCATTCCGTCCTGAGATACTGACCAAAGGGCTTACTCCAAGCTCACTTTTTGCCCGTTCCTTCTGCTTTGCCTAAGGTAACTGTACTCAGCTATAACCATCCATCTGTACAGTACTTTGTATTCATCCTTTCACTCATTCATTAATTCAACAATCACTTATTTTATTGATGGACTTCTAGATTGCCAGCTGAATCTAAGTCTTATTTCTCTCCTACCTTGTCTTTCATTCACCCATGGATTTTAGCCCTGACAACCAATGCTTGGAATTGAATATGTAAATACTGGGAGAAAAACCCAAATATCAAAGTTTTATATCTAATTTAAAGAATAATAGTTAACATATATCTATCTCTGTCTGGCAGCAATGGACAGAGGACTAGATCTGGAGTCTGCAAGACCTGAGTTTGAATTTGACCTTAGATACTTAACTAGCTGTATGACCCCGGACAAATCATTTCATCTTGGAATGACTCCATTTTCTCCTCTTAAAAATGTAGGTGCTGTCGGGGCAGCTAGGTGGCACAGTGAATAGAGCCTCTGACATCTTTTAGTTGTGTGACCCTGGCCAAGTCTCTATTTGTTTCAGGTTCCTCATCTGTAAAATGGGGACAAGACAAGAAAAGCACCTACGTCCCAGGGTTGTTGTGAGGACCAAGTAACATATAATTACAAGGCACCTGGCACAACAGTAAGCACTATGTAAATGTTGGCTATTATATTTGTAAAGTGTTTTACAAACCTTAAACCACTATATTAGTGCTAATTATTATTAACATATAATTAGTATTAAGAATTATACTACAAAAAAGATCACTTTTTTTTTTGGAGGCCAAGGAAATTGGGGTTAAGTGACTTGCCCAAGGTCACACAGCTAGTGTGTCAAATGTCTGAGGTTGGATTTGAATTCCGGTCCTCCTGACTCCAGGGCTGGTGCTCTATTCACTGTGTCACCTAGCTGCCCCTAAAGATCATCACCTTTAACACAGGTCATACCACCCAAGATTGTGGAAGACTGTGACCCAAGTGGATGAGGCCTGACTCCATGGTGGCCAGGTAGATCTTACCTTGTGTCTTGGCTGATTGGGGGCTGTCACTACCACTGTATTGCAGATGGTCAGGGCGATGAAAAAGTCAAAGATGTCAGCGAGTTCCGGGGTGAGATGGGATAATGACTTTTCCTGGTTTCTCATGATCTCCAGACACCTGGCACATTCATTTACCTTTTCAAATAATTTTGGATCAGGTGTAATGTCCTTTTCCTGGAAACAAATGAATAATGCCTGACAATCAGGGGTATTCCCAGGGCATTGTTGTTATTTTCAATAGTATTGTGCTTAAGACCTCTGAAGCATCCAGGTGACCCAAAGGGTAATAAGGACACATGATGAGTTTAAGGGGGCTGCTACAGGTCACCAAACTTACCAGGTTACCTGTTAGAGGGAGTGAGCTTCTTGAGGGGAGAGGTGTCTTTTACTTTACTTTCTGTATCCCCAGGGGCTAACACAGTGCCTGGGGACCACAGCGGGTGCTTAATAAATGTACAGTCAGCCCTTTCACATTACAACTTTCTCCACTGTAATTCTGAGATATTGCAGGTCAGCATAAGAAATTAAAAGAGAATTTGGGGGGAGTTTTCCAAAAGCCGCAGATGATACACAAATGCCAATAGACAACACAGAAAAAGTTTGGAAACTAAGAAATGCGTAAAATATATGTCATAGCATTGTATAATATCAATATATTTTATCTTTTAATACTGTAATAATTCTAACTTCTTCTTTGGTAGGAAGAGAAGGCCAAAACAATTTTACATGGATTTTCTAGATTACAGGGGTGCCGTGCCCCTAAGCCCAATGACTTGGAAGGGATAACTGCATTGTATCCTCAGGAAGTGGTAAAGAGAAAGTGTTATAGAGGGCAGGTAGTATGGAAAAGAGACTGGCCAATCGTGCAGAAAGACTGAGAAACAGAAGAATACCTTGGAGACACACAAAGGAGAGAAAGCAGAGCGCTCCAGGGGCAGCTAGGTGGTGCAGGAACCAAAAATAAGAATGAGGTGATTCCTGCCCGTAAAGTGGAGGAAAACATCTTCCTCTAAAGGACACCATGAAAAAGCCCACTGTCCCTCTGCTCCACCTTCCCAGAAGGATAAGAAGCATTCTTGCTTCTTAATTTTGAAGCAAGTGCTGCTTGAGTAAGAGCTCAGATTGGCTAAATCCCCCTTCCTCGCCTATGCCATGACTAACCATTGGGCTGCTGAAAGCAGTATGTTTGGATAGAGTGCTGGCTGTCTTTGCTTTCGCCCTGGAATCAGGAAGACCTGAGTTCAAATTTGGCCTCAGACACTTAATGCTTCCGAGTCATGTGACCTTGCTCAAGTCATTTAACCCCAATTGCCCTGCCTTCCCCCCCACCCCCCAAAGAGCAAGAAAAAAAAAGGAAGAGCTCCAGAATAATGGAGGAGAAAATCTAGCCAAGGAGGATAAGATATGCAGAGGGCTGCAATCCATACTGGTGGAGGAAGTGTTTACATCAATAACATCATGTATCCATCAAAGCATTAGAAACATATACATTTGTTTTACACAAAGCTCAAAGCAGGCCCTAGAGGGAAAAAAAAGGAATTCAAAGATCTTGGAATAAATACAATGCCAGTACTTTGCAGTTCGGATCCTGCATTAAGTTCCAAAAGCCACAATGAGGTAATTTACAGTCTGTCCTTTCTGAATGCATCTTTGCCTAGAGTTACTGTGTCAGCAGCATGGAAACGACCACCCCTATGGAAAACAGCAACTTCTCAAAGGTTTATAAGAAAAGCAACAAATTGGAGAACCTCTGGGTAAGCGCAGACTGTCCCAGAATATTCTTCCTGGCAGATTTTTGGACTGGAATATTTCAGGAATGGAAAAGTAGTTTTGAGAGGTTGGCCCTCTTGGAGACGTCCCTATCCGTGGTGGTCTGTGGTATTTAGGCAGCTGGCAAGAGTCCTGTTTATTTGGTTTGATGCTTACCATTTTCCCCCCACCCCTTGTCATTAGGATATTTGCTTATTTGTACCTGTCAAACCTGATTTGACTTATTTATTTCATTTGGCATTAAGAGTTTCCCAACAATGTCAATCTCTCTGGGTGGCTTTTATAGGAATTGGTTTTTAAGGCCCTAGATTCAGCATTTAGACATCATAGCAAAATGGCTATGCAATCATTCAGCTTTCTGAAAAAAGTGGCAATGGAGGGAGGTGGTTAGAGAAACCAAAAATAAGAATGAAGTGATTCCTCCATGTAAAGTGGAGGAAAACATTTGCCTCTGAAAATTAATAAGGGAGAAAAAGGACACCATGAAAAAGCCCACTGTCCCTCTGTTCCACCTTCTCAGAAGGATAAGAAGCATCCTTGCTTCTTAACTTTGAAGTAAGTGCTGCTTGAGTACGAGTTCAAACTGGCTAACCCCCCTTTCCTTGCCTTTGCCATGACTAACCATTGGGCTGCTGAAAGCAGTATGTTTGGATAGAATGCTGGCTCTCTTGGCTTCTGCTCGGCTGCCTGTCCGCCTGTGGGATTTGGTGCTCTGGGTTCTGTGAACAACCTTGAAGCTTTGGTGACTACCAATGCTGCCCCGCTGGGACAGTGTCCCTCCCTTGGGGGCCGCTTCATCCTCTTCGGAGTCAGCCTCCTGGTACATAGCTATGCGCCGAGCTGTGGGTGAAGAGGCAGAGGGCAAAATATTAGACCCATGTGGGAGTAGACACAACAGGGAGCTTGGCTTGGCCAAGGAATCTAGACCACCGTGGTGCAATATCTCTTCCATTGTGTTCTCTGCAAAATCACACTGAATGACAAATTTAGGCAAAAATTAGAAGTACCAGTCAGCCTAACAATACTTCATTTATTCACTTATTCTGAGTAATGTCATAAATCAGTCGCTATTCATTCCCTGCGGTCAAATCTGGCTATTGTCAGGGCGGCCAGGTGGCGCAGAGAGTAAGAGCACCAGCTCCAGAGTCGGGATGACCTGGAATCAAATCCAGGCTCAGAAACACCTGGCTGTGTAACCTTGAGCAAGTTACTTAACCCCAATTGCTTAAAATAAAAAATTGGCTATTTCCTGTCATTGCATGAATTCTTCATGCCTCTGCTGCATTCCAGAACTTCTCTTCCATTCCCCAGTTTTCACCCTGAAGTTCCCTCCAAACTGGAAATTCATACACTGGAAGTACCCATTATCCCTCAGATCTCTCCCTCCTCCCAGTAACACTATTTAAGGATTCCCAGGTCTGGCATGTATCATTCCCATTCAAGGTACACTCCAGATTTTTCCTACCATGCCCCACCCAAGTGGTACCTTAGTCTCTCCCTTCCCCACTCTCCTCCTTTTCAGCTTCTTTTTATGTTATATTCCCCTATTCCAGCAAATGCAGGAATTATCTTTTTTTCTACTTGCATTTGTATTCCTGGTATTTTAAAAATGTCGTACACATGGTAAACTTTTAATAAATGATCCTTTTTGGGTCCATATTTTCACATGAACCACTGCAAGAGCTTCTGAATTCATCTCCCCGAGTCCCTCCATCCCAGCTTTGTAGGCCCCATCAGAGCTGATGCTCTATTGACATAGTGTTCTGGAACCCCAGGTCACTTCCACGCCATACAATCAGATGCCCTAATGGAAGCATAATTGCACAGTTCATGTGAAGTTACTCTTTGTTCTCTACTTATCATTGAAGAATTTCCTAGAAAAGAACATGTCTGGTAAATTCAATTAATTTCAGAGAGATATATAGAATTTGTGGAGGTTCTTAGTAGTAGAAAATTACTGAAATTTGGGAAATGCAGAACATGATTGTGAGAGGAGAATAGAGTCCAAACCTGTGATTTCAACAGTGTAGGAAACTCCCATCTACCAATGAAGACTGGCAAATATTCTACAATTTATAATATTTTTTGTCATTGTTTTCAGTTGTATCTAACTCTCTGTGACCCCTTGGACCATAGCATGCCAAATCTTTCTATCCTCCATTATCTTCCAAAGTCTGTCTAAGCTCATGATATATCCCCTCACTTTTGCTTATTACCTCTTGTTTGAACTATGGCAATAACCTCTTTAACTGGTCTGCTTGCATCTGTCTATCTTCCCCCCTCTAAAGTCCTATCTCTAAATACCTGCCAAATTAACATAATTTGGCCATGTCACTCCTCTGCTCAAGGAGGTTCTCTGGCTCCCCAGTATCTTTAGTACAAAATGTTGATTCCTCTGCTTGACAGCTAAAGACCTTCCCAATTTGGCTTCAGGGTGTTTTTTCATCCTGATAATACATTACTCTCTTTTCATACATACCTACTTCCTATTTGCTGTTTCTGAACAAGACATCTCTTCTCCCACCTCTGTGACATTGCAAACCCTACTTCCCTTTCCCCATGCCTCAAATGTTTTCCCTCCTCATGTCTACTTCTTGAGACCCTTACCCCTCTTCAAAGACATCTCCTATGGGAGATCTTTACTGATTCCCCAGACAATTAATTACACCTTTGATCTTGCTGTCAGCCACAAATTTACCAAGAACTCTGAAATCCTCTTATCTGACTATAACTTGTTGACATTTCACTTCTCCCTCTACCTTCCCTTAAAAAACCTTACTCTTCACCCACATTGTGACCTCCAATCCCTGGAGCTCCATCTCTCCTGCACTAGCCACTCTTCTCTTCTCCCCATCTTGACCTTTAGGTGAATCAGTTCAACTCCACACTATCCTCCTCTTTTGAATTCCTAGCAGCTTCCTCATGACATCACCAATTGTGCTCTGCCAAGACTCAGATTTAGATTATTTCCATCATTTGCCACTCTTGATCCATATTTGTGATGCTGAATGAAGGGGCCCTCACTGCTGCTTGGCAATCCTTTTATACCTTCCTTGTCAACTCACTATACCATTCTCCACAGTGACTATTCCAAAGCCTTTCATCCCTCCTTATGCCACTTATGGATCCCTTTCCCCACCCTTTCAGCTGAGAGCCTTGCCTCATATTTTGCAGAAAAATTTGTTGTCATTTGCTGTGAGTTCCCTCTTCTTCAGATGTCTTCTGCCACTCTCTCCTCCTTCATCTCTGTTTCACATGATGAAGTAGCCTTTCTCCTTACAAAGGCTAATCCTTCCACTTATTCAAGCTGTCCCATTCCATCCCATCTCCTGTAACATATTACCCCCTCTGTCATCCCCACTCTCACTTATTTTCAGTCTTTCTTTGTCTCCTGGTTCATTCCCATACAAACACAATAGCTTTCCCATTCCCAAACAAACAAAAACCCTCTCATTTGTCCTTCCATCCCCACAACTATCACTTATGTTTCTTCTAGCCTTTGTAGCTAAATTCCTCGAAAAAGTCATTTACAGTAGGTATTTCCACTTTCTCTCCTATCACTCTCTTCTTAACCTTTGATTGTTCAGCTCTGGACCTTATCATTTCACTCAATTTGTTCTCTCCAAAGTTATCAAAGATCTCTCTAATTGCCAAATCCTTTAAATGCCAAATTCAAATGGCCTTTTCTCAATTCTCATTCACCTTGACCTCTCTGCAGCTTTGGGCTTTATTCATCACCCTCTCCTCCTTGATACTTTCTTCTCCCTAGGTTTTTCAGGACACTGACCTCTCTTGATTCTTACTGCCTAGCTGTCTGACCACTCCTTAGTCTCCTTTACTGACTCTTTATCCAGATAATGCCCCTAACCATGAGGGCCATTTCCAATCATCCTGATCTGGAGCCAGATGGCTCCAGAGGAGAAAGTGAGGCTGTTGACTGGGCACAGCCTTCCATCACTTAAATCCAAGTCACTTGCGTGTCATGGCATCACCTCCCTGACATCATGGTCCTCTTCAAGAACGAAGGACAAACAGTAACAACCTAACCATTGCTATTCCTCAGGATACTTCTTCTGTTCTCCCTCTATACTACATCACTTGGTGATCTCATCAGCTTCCACAGATTTAATTACCATCTCTATGCTAATGATTCTCAAATCTATCTACCCGGCCCCAATTTCTCTGCTGATCTCCAACCTTTCATCTCCAACCGCCATTTCAGACATCTCCAGCTCAGTATGTCCAAAATAGAACTCATTGTTTTTCCCCCTAAACCCCGCCCTTGTTTTTTGTTTCCTGGTGATTAGCACAGTGCCTGACCCATAGTAGGCATTTAATAAATATATATATAGATTAAGAATATTCATAATGTGACCCATTAAATCCAGAAGATAAGAAATTGTGTTTCTTCTTTCCACAGTCTTCATTCTGTTAAGGTAATTTTCAGAGAGATTTTTTTTTTTTTGTTACCATAACTCACATTCAACATAGTAGAGTATAAATTCCCTGAGGGCAGGGCCGGATTCATTTTGGTTTGGTATCCCCAGTACCCCAGCACATAGTAGGTGTTTCATAGATGTTTTTTGAATGAATGACTTAATAGGCTTATTGAAAGACAATTTGCACTAGGTATTACTACCTAGTCACAAAAGTCAATCACATCAGTAGCCTGATATGAAAGAGAAAAGGTCTTTCTTTTATCCTCCCAGTAGAACCAGTACAGTCTTTCATGAAAGGCAGAGTGGGTATTCTCCCCATGCCGAGCATGTTTCCTAATCACTTCTTCCCAATCCCTCAATAATCCATTATTCCAAATAAGCCTTCACCATGAGACATGGCATCTTTAGATGCAGCCTCTTGATCCACTTTGAAGTCACTCATGCTTTTCATTTCTTGCCCTCTTTAGCTATAAGATTTTCATTTCTCTTGTAGGGATTGGTCAATCTGCTTGGGAAAATCTGATCCCCCCCGCCCCAATCACAGAAGATACATCATTTGACCATGTAAAACTTGACATATGAAATAGATTCTTTCAGTTAAATCTTTCCCAAGAGCAATTCTCTACTGTGATCAATGTTTTATCCCTGTGTTCATTTTGGTTTTAACAAGATGATTTCTTTGATGTTCTTTGATGCTGTTACAAGAAGGAAAATTTGTCCTGTTTGGAGGCACATATAGTGGTAGATGAAGATGGTTAGTTATTTACAAGTGCTGACTGTCCCTCCCAATATTTGGCTGACCTATCATGGTACACAGCACTGAAATTCTTATCATAACTTTCTTGCCTTCCAAGGTGGAGACTTTCAGTTCTACACATGGCTCAAAAAGCTGATGGTTTCATTGATGTGATCGGACATGAATAAAACTCCAAAAGAAAGGGAGGAAATGGTTGGGAGGCAGAGTTTGCTTAATTTAATCATGAAAACAAAATCCCATGTTTTGTTAGTTTTAAACAAAGTTTCCACAATCATGAAAAGATTCATACACAGTTATATTTTAGGCTTTCTGGGGTTGGGGAGTTGCTCACAGTTCAGCTCTTTTACGCACGTCATCCTTAGTTATTAAGTCAGGAATTGTTGTTTTCATTCAATTTTAGGCCTTATAACTGGTTCCCTGCTCAGCATCACCTTGAACGCTAGGACAAAAATAAAACACACTCCTTGAACGATATGGCAAACCATAACTCACCATTAGCATCATGAGAATATTCTATGCCAGACACAGTGCATCTTCGGAAAACCATCTTATTTTCGGTGAGTGTGCCAGTTTTATCAGAGAAAATATACTGTATCTGTCCTAGATCTTCTGTGATATTCAGGGCCCGACACTGTAGTTTAGAGTCTGTTTCTTCATCATATAGTTCTTTATCTTGGTGAATAAAAAACACTTGACATATTTTGACAATTTCAATGGAAACATATAAAGAAATTGGGATTAGAACCTAGAAAAGAGAAAAGAAATACATGAATGAGTTGGAAAGAGTAGATATAGAATGCTGAAATGATCTAATCTATTCAACTTTACAAAGCACTAAAAAAAAAAACAGAAATAAGTATGGACTATACTGTACCTTCAAGAGTTTAAATAAGTTGGCTTAGAGTCAATATTGAAAAGATATTAGAATATTGACAAAGAGTTTACTGTAATAAGCTAGGAAAGCCTATGATGCAACTGCAGAGCGGAAATCCATTATTATACCTGGAAGTGTGATAATCATGGCTTGGATAGAAGCAAGCATTTTCGAATAATAAGTTGGACTTGAGAAAAGCTAGGAAAGGAAAGAGAGAGAGAGAGGGGAGAGAAAACACATGGTACAGTCAGAGTTCTGCATAAGCAAAAGAAATCTCGCATTAAAATATCATTCTAACCCCCACGTTTTACACATATTCACAGCAGAAGGTCAATTTTTCCAGTCACAGAAAAATGCAATTAACAGAGCCATATCTTACAGAAAGAGAAGTCTTTGCAGCTGTTGATTTTGTGTACTGAATGACGGGACAGTTTTGTGATTGCTACAATGTATGTAAGTAAAGCACTTTTTCAGGAAAATATTTTCAGCAACAGCTTGTTAATTTTAAAAAACAAGCACCATGAAATTCTTCTTTCACAGTTATTGGTATTGTGATTGTGGTGTTTTGCAGTCCAGGTGGACTAGATTTGCTTGGTACTGCAGTACCACTAGCCAAAAGCTATGATACAATTTGAATGAGTTTTTTTAAAAAGAGTCATTTGAGATGTTAAATATGATTGTTTGCTGGTGTTCAACACATATAATTAAGAGGCGATAACTTTGTTCCCCATCTGTCAGAAGTCTAATGAAGTATTTTTTGTTCAAGGTCCCACAAGCTATTTGGGATGAAAAAGCAAGGCTTCATTTTTCTTATCAGGTGGGGGTGAGGGATGAGGGATGGGGTGGAATGGGGAGAGAGAACCTCCCTATATATTTTTTTTTGACACTGTACTTTCTAGTTAGGGGATTTTTATAATCATGAGTGTAGGCAAGAAGGTACAGGGGACAGAAAACAAATAAAAGCATGAAGATTTTCAGAGAAGCAATAAGAAAACTTTCACCTCAAGATTACTCATGAGTAGACTGCACAAGGAAATTTCAGTAAGTTGACAACTTTTGAGACAAATGTGCTTTTTGATTCTTCTAATTTCATACAACTATAGGTGGCCCTTGGGAACATCTTGGATCAATGAATGAATTCCATTTTTAAAAGAAAAGAAAATAATTACTATGTTGTACTGTTACCTGAAGAACTATTATCATTGTCAAAAATAAATATACTGCAGCTAGTACTGGAGACAAATAGCCGCCATCTGCTTGTGGGACATCAAATAATGGTTTCTTCCTCTCTCCATACTGCCATATCCACAGTCCATGACCTGCAACATGGTGTGAAGAGGAATGTCATTCAACCAACTGAAGCAGTGTTTTTGGTGGAAATGAAAACGATCGCTTGGAAAGCATTAAGCCTACCTACATCTCGATCAGGTCAGGAAGACTTGGTTTTGTTATATTACATATTGGCATTTTGTGTTTTGTTAGAAGAGGAAGGATAAAAATATATGATTCTCATGGGGAATTAAGATTAAATTGCTGGAAGTATTAATACCCACCCTCCCCCTATCTACCCATTGTTGGTACTTCAATTGCTGAACTGCTAAAAAAAACATGAATTATAGGAGACCTGCCAACTTACAATGTTAAGTTCCTAGAAGGAAGGGATTATGTGTCACATTGATGCACTTTTGGGGTAAAAGATAACCACTGAATAATAATAGCCATAGAGTCTGTTTTGAGACCGTTATTCTATCGAACCAGCCACTCATACTCTCACCTGCTAAGTCACTTCCAAGGTGCCAATGCTCTCCAGAGGCACAGACAGCGACTCACACGGCAACAGCCATGGCACCGTGTCTGAATGTAGTCATACCTGCTGGCTTTCGGTGCAAAGGGAGGGGTGCTTTCCTTCTACACCACCGAAGACATTTCTGTGATTTCTAGTACTGGTACTACTTAGAACGAATCATCCCTAGCTCTCTAATCAAGAGATTCACATCCAGAGCTAGGACGTAGAGTGGGCACAAGGGTGACTCAGAGAACCTGAAATATAACTCATCTTTGATGATTAGACATGAAGCATGTTTTTTTGGTTGTGAGAAGAAATTGTGGAGAGGTTCCATCAAGTCACAGAGTCAGTCTTGGAAGCCAGGGAGACTTGGGTTAGAGGCCTACCACTCTGCCTGTGTAATCCCAGGCAAACTGTCTAACCTCTCAATACTCTAGGCAGATGATCTAAGATTATAAACAGCCAGGTGGTGCTGACTTGCATTAGTAGAGGGAAGGGTTTTGGTTGTTTTTTTTTTTTTTTTTGGTTTGTTTTTGTTTCTTTCCTCAGGGAGTTTTAAAAATCACCAATCTAGTCCCTATCACTATCCTTGAGGAGTTACAGAAACAGAACAAAACACCAAGGCTGAAATAAACAGACATGGATCTGCAGATCGACAGAATTCCTATTATTAACACCCTCATCCACAACCTAAATAATTCTACCATTAAGGCCAAGTTTGTTTGACTGTTAAAACATGAAAGGCAAAAGTGAAAGCAGAAGAATTCTACTAATACTACTAAGAAATTAGATTTAAATGAATAACAATATTCTGAATTTTTAAAAAGGGGTCATATTTGTATCTTTGGACAATCTAAAAGACCTGATTAATATCTGACTTTTGGAGTTTTCAAAGAATTCGGACTTCAGTTTGTTTCTATAAAGATGACTTACCAATAGCTGAAAACAGACACATGACTATGAGTATAAGGACACACCAAAGGACATCTGTATTCATCTGTCTTTCGAGCTTACTCCGCTTGTAACGTGGCCCACTGTTGTTTAGCAAAGCCTTAGTCTCATGGCCTGTAATGAAAGAGCGAGATTTGGATAAGGACTGATAACAACTTGGCCCCCTTCATAATTACCCAAATTAATATGGATACAGCACAAAAAACAATCAGTCCTACCTGCATAGATGACTATTCCAGTTACCTCTTCTGTATTCCTAATGGTGCATCCGCGCAGCAATAGGTTTTCTTTATAAAGTGCGGCTTTTTTCCCATTTTCATGTATACTGTCAAAGAATGGTTTGGGACATGTCAACTCAAGTAAAAACTGTATCTTTCATCTCAGACAATAATGCACTGAGAAAATCCACTATCCAGTGGGGAGTATAATATATCCAAAGTTGGGAAACTTGGTATATTAAAAGTATAATATACTGTTTAAACAAAGCCAGAAAAATCAGACCAGGTACCCTAATATTTTGACTACTTTCCCCATGGTTGAAATGTTCTCCCAAAGTCCAACTCAAATGGCACCTTCTCCAAGAAGCCTCTCTTTCCCATGGAGAACAGGGAAGGGAGGTGTTAGACATTATCTTTTTCCCTTGAACTTAACATTGAATTTTGTTTAGCAACTATAGGTATGTAGTATTTAATACAGTGTCTCGCCCTCTACCAGGCTATGGACTCAATAGGGAGGACTAGGTCTTATTTAAAATTTACATATTTCCCAGAGCATAACATGTTACAAGCATAGTGGGTGTTTGATAAGTAGTAGTTGAATTGAATAGGATTCCAAATTACGTTAACATGCTTCTTTCCTATATGTCATTAGATATAAGAGTCATCATTGGTATCAGCTAGTTGAACTATGTTGATTGACTGATACCAGTCTGGCAAATAAAAGTGTCCAATTCAATCAAGTGTTCTCACCTAGTCAAGGGGACAAGAGTCAAATGAGTGGCTTCAATCACATCAAAAGTCCATTATCATTTTGCCATCTTAACACAAAGTAAAATGAGTCCCTTGCTTTCTGGAGTATTTCAGAACAAGCAGCTTTCTGCACAGTTCATTTCTATGCTTGTAATGGAACCAGTTTGAGAAATGGGCATATCCAAAGGAAGTTGGCCCCATCAAGTTTCTTCAGTGTTGCCACCATAAATAAGAAAGATACATAGGAGATCATGGCCTCTTTGGTGCAAGGTCTCAAGATAACTTTTAAGAAAGGGCTCTCAGGGCAGTTAGGTGGCACGGCGAAAAGAGCACTGGCCCTGGAGTCAGGATGACCTGAGTTCAAATCTGGCCATAGACACTTGACCCTTACTAGCTGTGTGACCTTGGGCAATCACTTAACTCTAATTGCCCTGCCTTCTCCCCTCCAAAAACAAGGGGGGGGGCATCAGGAAGCAGTGGAAAGAGGAGGAGACCAGCTCTTCTAAATCAATAGGCCTGAGTCTGAGTCTAGGTTCAGAAACTTGTTAATTTTGTGATCCTGCATAAGCCACAAAAAATTTCTCTGAATTGTAGTTTCCTCATTTGTGAGCTATAATAACACCTGTCCAACCTACCTCAAAAAGTTGTCAGGTAAATAGTGCATAAATCTTAAAAACATCCTATAATGGGAGTTGTTTTATTACTATATACAAAAAAAGTGACACAGACCGAGTCCCACAAATAAAATTAAGAATCAGGAAATGGTCAAGACACAAAATGCTAGAGTTCAAAGGTGACTGAGACGACCTAATCATTTGACTCTCACATTGTACAGAAAGGGCCAGCTGAGGCCCACAGAAGGTGAATAACTAGCCCAAAATAATTGATGAGACATGCTATTGTCTTCCATATCTTAAGTAGGGCTTTAAGCTTAATTTTTCTTACCTTTCCCCTATTTTAAACAATTCTTTTGATTGCTTTACCATGTCTATTTGATTTGATTTACAAAGAGAATACAGTTCCCAGTACAGGTCACCAGTTTTCAAAGTGGCAACCCCTGCCCCCACATGTGCCCTTCATTTTTCTTTCATCTCCATCTTGCCTATGTTATGCTTGCTTCTACCACCCACCCACGTCATACATTGGTACACACAGTCATCCACCCACCCTAGTACACTCTCCTCCCACACCTCAATTACCTGCCTCTTCCCTCATACCCATTGTCTGGGTACCAATAGTCTTTCAGTCTTTGAAAAATACTGCCTACGTGCTTTCTTCAGAGTGTGCCACAGGCCCTTGACCTTCTCTCTGAGACTCACACTTTATTGCACTGCCCACTGACTCCTCTAGCAGAGATAATTTTCTGGGCTTGCCGGTTTGGGGAACAAGGGAAAGGAGGTCACACCTGCAAAAGTGGGGTGGGAGGGGGAAGCTAGAGCACTGCCTCTGATACCTCCCACTAATTCTACTTTTTCTGTGCCTGCAATAAATCAGTATCCCCGAGTCATCCATTGCCGACATGGAGCAGGGGGAAGGACTACTCAGTCAACCCTAACTACAACTTGTGTTTGCAACTACAAGCTAATAAGTGCCTTTTTTGTTGCTGCTGAGGAGTTAAAAAAATTAAGTCAAGTCTCAATACCAAGCACATTCAATGGTTCTTTAAAAATTCACGTGAATTTTCAAATTGAAAAAGTTTCTATTATCAACCTTCCACCCATAATCAGATAATTCCAGGCAATTGTGGGCAATATTTTCATCGTTAAACGTGAGACTGGAAAGAGAAGATTGTATTGCCGATAAAATAAGCATAATGAACCCAAACTACATAAAGAGCAGAATATGGAAATCCCAGAGCAAATGATTGTAAATACCATTAAGTCTGGAGTCAGCCAGTGTTTATTGATATCTCGTGTATGGGCTAATATATCACTTGTTATTCAGACATGGAAAAACACTGATTCCTATAAAAGTGACCAGGGAAGCAATCAAAATGAAATATTAACTTCATGCAATCAGAAAACTTTTTTAAGAATAAGAAAGAGTAAAAAAGTATAACAAGCAAAGTAAATTTACAACCCACGGAAAGGGGGAAAATCAATGTGAAGCACCTTCTAAGTCACATTTCTTCAACTACTTACGAATATAGTTCAAAGCAGAGTACAACATATTTTGGTAAGGACTGTGAATTTTGCTGAGATTCATTCACATAACAGGGCAAATTAAAACACACACAAACACAAACACACACACTCACACACACCGCAGATCAAGGGAATGCCTAAGACATAATGAACCTATTATTTAACAAGGCATTTAGTCATTGTACACTTGTGGACAACATGGAGAAATGTGGTTTGTGGATGGTTTGGTTGGGTGGATTCATCACTGGATGAGCACTGAAGGACTAGTCATTGTGGACATAGACAGGTCAATGTCAATTTGCAGGCATGTCTCTAGTATAATGTGCCTACCTCTGACCCCAGACTGTTCATATGGCCATAAAAGGCTTATGTAAGGGCCTAGATGGCAGGCACATCACAGATGTGAATTGACAGCTAGGGCTCTGGTTGACAAAATCAGGATCCAAAAAGATCCCAGCAGTCTAGATTGAATCAACTAACTGAACTTAAGGATAAATGAGAAGTTTTGCCTTTAGGTTAAAAAAAAAGTAAATGGTACAATCACAGGCTGAAATTGTCATGGTTAACCCCAAGTTTGTATGAAAAAGACATGTGGAGGTTTTTAGACTATAGCCAAAATGCATGTGTCCACTGCAACCAGAAAGGTCACTAGCAAACTGAACTAGAAGATAGTGAGAAGGCTGAAAACCATGCTATACAAGAAGGAACAGAGGCTGTTTAGCCAGGAAAACAGAAAACTTGAGACAATATTCTTTAGTATTAGACATTTTACTCTGTGGAAGAGAGATCAGATGTATTCTGCATGGCAGCAACAAACAGGATTAAGAGTGATGCAGGAGGGTTACAGAAAAGCACTCCAGTTCTGTATAAAGAAAAAATTTGATAATAACAGCTGCCCCCAAAATAGAATGGGCTCTTTGGGAATTAGGGAGTATCTCATCACTGAAGTTCCTCAGATGAGGGCTGAATAATGACAAACCCGAGACATTAGAGACAGGATTCCTATTCGGGTAGGTATTAGACAAGATGACCTCTTAGAAACTTTTCAAATCAGAAACTGTGAATCCACATGATTCTGCAAATGTAAAAGTCCAAGTGATCTATTCCACCAAACTACATACACAGAATAGTGGGGGGGAGAGGTGTAAGGACAAGGGGGCTAGAAGTGGGGGAAGAGTTGGGGACCAGAAGGAAAAAAAATGCATTTTTAAAAAGGATCTCTGCTGTCTTTCTGGTCCCTGGGCAAATGGAAAATGTTAATCATGACAATGCCCCCTACGTGCTTAGAGGGGAAATCTGGCAAGGGTGGCCCAAGAAAGCATACTACTTGCTTCCCTCTGGATATGAATGGGAAAGCAGAGGGTAAGAAGGTTAGCTGAAGGCTATGTTAGAAGCAATTACAGTTATCTTTAATACAAAATGAAAGGTACCAAGGACCTTATCCTATTAGTTTTAAGACTACAAGACTCAATTCAAATTAAGTTAATGTCTTTTAAATTTAAGAATAGCCAAAAATAAAACTCAGTGACAGAGTTGTCTAGTAGCAAGATCTATCAGTAGTTTTAAATGCTTGTATGCTCTGCTCATAGGAAAACTGGCCCGGTTCAGCTAATAAAAGTCATAGCCCATCTGTTCTTTCTCAAAAATTGTTATGTCTTCCTTTCATATTTGCTGCTGATAACCTATCTTGTTCATGTTATAGTTCATTTGTTTTGGGTCCAAATTGTTGGGATTTGCAGCAGGAAACATGCACTATTGTTGACAAATGATTGCTAAGTAGAGTTTGACACCAACTGTTTAAAGACATAGGCTTCACTGCTGTCAAATGTTCCTGTTGCTTCCTATAGAGAGCCCGCCATTGGGTCATCAAAGATCCAGGAACCAAAGCTCTGCTTTAAGAGCTGCATGTGGATAGAACAAAGCACATTAAACATGTGGACTAAATTCTCATGAAAGCCATTTGAGAAGTATTCAGCCTTCTTTCCCCTGCACTATAACAACAACCTGCATACACTTCACTGTGGTATAGAGATAACTGTGGATTTTCAAAGACTTTGAATTCCCGGAATGTTCCAAGATGCTGGAAAAGCTTTGATTACAGTCCCAACAGTCAAATACATCGACTTTCCAAGGAACAGCCCAAAGTCCAGAAAGATCCATCATAACAACTAGATAATGAATTATTTGGCTATGGCAGCCCAAGAAATTAAGAAAAATAAAAAATGGCTCTCCTGTGCAGCCCCTTTCTGCTTCTGAAATGACCCAGAAAAATAAGAGAAAAGTGGGCAGTGGAGGTTAAGAATCGCAGAGTTTGGGGATTATCTATAAAAGTGAACTTAGCTGTTGGTACTCTAAAATGTAAGCTTACTGTCCAGTGACCAAAAATGAGTGCACTTTTAAGTTGTGAGTCACTAGTCTAACCTTCACAATAAGAACCAAGGACTGGGGGGTGGCTAGGTGGAACAGTGAGTAGAGCCCTGGCCCCAGAGTCAGGAGAACCTGAGTTTGGATCCGGCCTCAGTCACTTAACACACACATACACACATACACACACACACACACACACACACACACACACACAAACTAGCAGTGTGACCTCGGGCAAGTTACTTCACCCCAACTGCCCTCCGAAAAGCAAAAAAAACAAAAAACACAAGGACTGGGCACGCTCAGGCTTTCCTTAGTGATTATCTACTCTAGTAAATACTAGAAAGTAGAAGTGTCATATTCTTCATGGTTTTCAGACATTAATTTATGTTCTATCATCTTATCTTTTAACTTATCCCTTTTCCTGGTGGAAGTTTCTCTACTTGGCTCATGTCTTTAGATTTTTCTCTCTTGCCACTCTCCTCATGAACATGTACGCAGACCTTAGCATCTTATAATTAAGGAGTGGGGGCAGGGTCACAGCAGACTTTACCCTGAATGCCTTATTTTACTTCACTTCTCCTGCCTTTTGGAATTCTTGAAAAGCTTCTGGCACCTACTCTTTCCTGCCATGTCTGTAGTAGTTCTTCCCCCAAACAACTCTTCAGTTCTTTTTATAATGCCTTAGCTTCTGAGGCATGCCCACCTTGAGAGGATTGTGAAGTGTGGGTGAGTTGAGATCCATAGCCCAAGCTCATTAAGTGGGGCATAAATACATCTAGTGAGCACTGGGGGCAGAGCCAAGATGGTGAAGAAAAGCTAGAAAGTTGCCTGAGTTCTCTCCAGTTTCCTTTGGAAACAATGCTAAAATCAAGCTTCTAAATGGAGCAAGAGAAAGCTTAAGATAACTTAGAAGGATTTCAGGAAGGGTCTGTCTCATTTGGTGGAAAGGAAAGCGCTGCCCAATGAAGAAGGTGTCCAGGAAAGCCAATCGGAGGCTCTTAGCCACAGCACAGATCAGCAGCCGAGGTACCATGTTCCTGACTCAGAAGCCAGTGGCACAGCAGGCCAACTATGAGATCTCTATCCCCAGCACAGAAGGCAGACTACCAGCCCCAGAACCCCCAGGACAAGAGGCATGACTAGGCCCCAACACAGTGGGCAAGTCACAAGCACCCAAGGCCCAGGCTGAGAAAGCCAAGGACCAGGCCTCTGGTCCCTAGTAAAAGAAGCTTGGGACAGTACCCCCTGTGCCCTAGGAAAAGAGCTCAACTTTAAAAGTCATGAAAAGGAAGGAAGGGAGGGAGGGAGGGAAGCCATGACCATAGAAAGGTACTATGGAGACAGAAGAGATTGAAACATAAACTTCTAGAGGAGAACGATGTCAAAATGCCTTCATTTGAAGCCCCCGAAGGGAAATGTGAATTGGTCGCAAATCTAAAAATAGCCTCTTTGGAATAGTTCAAAGGGATTTTAAAAATCACATAACAAAGGTAGAAGAAAAATTGGGAAAGAAATGAAAGTTATGCAAGAAAGAGTCAACAGCTTGGAAAAGGAAGGACAAAAATTGACTGAAGAAAACAACTCCTTAAAAAAGTAGAATTGGCCAAATGGAAAAGAGATCCAAAAGCCAACTGAAGAAAATAATTCCTTAAAAATTAAAATTGGGCAAGTGGAAGCTAATGACTCTATGAGTCATTAAAAATCAGTCAAACAAAATCAAAAGAATGAAAAAATAGAAGAAAATGTAAAATACCTCATTGGAAAACCAACTGACTTGGAAAATAGATCCAGAAGAGAAATTTTTAAAATTACTGGACTACCTGAAAGCCATGATCAGAAAAAAGGCCTGGACAGAATCTTTCAAGAAATTATCAAGGAAAACTGACTACCCTGATATCCCAGAACTAGAGGGTAAGACAGTCGTTGAAACAAGAGATCCCAAAATGAAAACTCCAAAGAATACTGTAGCCAAATTCCAGAATTATGAGATAAAGTAGAAAATACTGCAAACAGCCAGAAAGAAACAAATCAAATATCAAAGAGGTATAGTCATGATTACATAGAACTTAGTAGCTTCTATGTTAAAGTATCAGAGGGGCTTAGAATATAATATTCTGGATGACTAAGGAGCTTGGATTACAACCAAGAATCAACTACCCAACAAAACTGAACATAATATTTCAAGGGAAAAGAGAGACATTCAATGAAATGGGGACTTTCAAACCTTCCTGATGAAAAGACCAGAGCTGAAAAGAAAATTTGATCTTCAAATACAAGACTCAAGAGAAGCATAAAAATATAAACAGGGGAGAAAAAAAACCACACATGTTATTCAATGAGGTTAAACTGTTTACATTCCTACAGAGGAAGATGACACTTGTAACTCTTGAGAACTGGATCTCTTTTAGGGCAGTTAGAAATATACACAGAGAGTGTAGGTATAAGTGGATTTTGATGTGATGATAAAAAACATTGAGAGGTGAAAAAGAAATTGTACTGGGAGAAGAGGAAAGGGGGAGGCAGAATAACGTAAATTATATCTCAGGAAGAAGAGCAAAAGACCTAGTACAGTAGAGTGAAAGAAGGAAGGAGGGATGAGCATTGTTTGAACCTTAATGGCATCAGATTTGGTTCACATAGGGAATAACATACACACTCACTTGGGTATAGAAATTTATCTTTACCTATAAAGAAATAGGAGGAGAAAGGGGAAGGAAAAGGGGGTGAGGCTGACAGAAGTGAGGGTAGATTGAGGGAGGTAGTGATCAGAAGCAAAGCACTGGTGAGGAGGGACAGGATGAAAGGAAAGAGAAAAGCACAAATGGGGAAAAATAGATGGAGGGAAATGCACAGTTAGTAATCATAACTATTCACATCCCATGTGAATGGTATTAACTCACCCACAAAACAGAAGCAGATAGAGTAGATTAAAAACCAGAATCCTACAATATGTTGTTTACAGGAAACACATATGAAGCAGAGGGATATACACAGAGTAAAGGTAAAAGGCTGGAGCAGAATATATTATGCTTCAGCCTGAAGTAAAAAAAAAAAGGAGGGATAACAATCCTGATCTCAGAGAAAACAAAAGCAAAAACAGATCTAATTAAACAAGATAAGAAGGAAACTATATCTTGCTAAAGGTACCATAGATAATGAAGTAATATCAGTACTAAATATATACAAACCAAGTGGTATAGCATCCACATTCTTAGAGAAGTTAAGTGAGTGACAGGGGGAAAGAAAAAGCAAAACTATACTAGTGGGGAAACTCCCCCTCCCCCTCTCAGAATGACATAAATCTAACCACAAAATAGACAATAAAGAAGTCAGGAGGTGAACACAATTTTAGAAAGGTTAGATATGTTAGACCTCTGGAGAAAACTGAATGGGGATAGAAAAGAATATGCCTTTTTCTCAGCAGTACATGGCATCTACACAAAAACTGACAAGGTATTAGAGCTTAAAAACCTCCACCAAATGGATAAAAGTAGAAATATTAAATGGCTCCTTTTTCAGATTACGGTGCAATAAAAATTATGTGTAATAAAGGGTCATGGAAAGATAGATTAAAAATTAATTGGAAACTAAATAATCTAATCCTAAAGAATAAGTGGGTCAAACAACAACTCATAGAAACAATCAATAATTTCATCAAAGAAAATGACAATAATGAGACACATAACAAAATTTATGGGATGCAGCCAAAGCAGATCTCAGGGGAAATTTCATATCTCTAAATGTTTACATCAATAAAATAGAGAAAGAGCAGATCAATAAATTGGGCATTCAACTAGAAATCTAGAAAAAGAATAAATTTAAAATTCCCAAATAAATACCAAATTAGAAATTCTGAAAATCAAAAGAAAGATTAAAAAATTAAACACAAGAAAATTATTGAAGAGCTGGTTTTGTGGGAAAACAACAAATAGAGTAAATGAACCATTGGATAATTTGATTTTTTTTTTTTTTTGCCTTTTGAGGGCAGTTGGGGCTAAGTAACTTGCCCAAGGTCACATGGCTAGCTTTTTTGTCTGGGTGTTAAGTGTCTGAGGCCAGAACGAACTTGGGTCCTCCTGACTCTGGGGCTGGTGCTTTACTCACTGTGCCACCTAGCTGCCCCGGATAATTTGATTTTTTAAAAGAAAACCAAATTACCAGTATCAAAAATAAAAAGAGTGAATTCACCACCAAGAAAGAGGAAATTAAAACAATAATTAGGAACCATTTTGCTCAACTGTATGCCAATAAATCTGACAATCTAAGTGAAATGGATGAATGTTTACAAAAATATAAATTGCCCAGATTAACAGAAGAGGAAATGAAATACTTAAACCCATTTTAGAAAAAGAAATTGAAAGAGCCATCAAGGAACTGTCTAAGAAAAAATTTCTAGGGCCAGATGCATTCCTATTAAAAATACTACAGAGCACAAGAATAAACAGAGTCTTCCTTAAAATGATAAATACTATCTATCGAAAACCACGAGCAAGTATTATAAGTAATAGCGATAAACTAGAAGCTTTCCCAATAAGATCAGGTGTGAAACAAGGGTGCCCATTGTCACCAGTATTATCAAATATTGCACTAGAGATGTCAGCTAAACAATGAGAAGAGAAATTGAAGGAATTAGAAGAGGCAATTAGGAAACAGAACTATCACTCTTTACAAATGATATGATGGTATACTTAGAGAATCCTAGAGAATAAAGTAAAAAACTACTTGAAACAATTAAGAACTTTAGCAAAGTTGCATAATATAAAATAAATCCACATAAATCAGCATTTCTATATATTACCAACAAAACCCAGAAGCAAGATAGAGAAATTTCATTTAAAATAACTGTAGACAATATAAAATATTTGGGAGTCTACTTTTCAAGTCAAACCCAGGAAGACAATTGCAACATACTTTTCACACAAATTCAGATCTAAACAGCAGGGAAAATGTCAATCGCTCATAGGCTGGCTGAGCCAATACAATTAAAATGATAATTCTACCTAAATTAACTTACTAATTCAGTGCCATGCCAATCAAACTACAAAAAATCTTGTTTTAACAGAGCTAGAAAAAAATAATAACAAAATTCATCCGAAAGAACAAAAGGTCAGGAATATCCCGGTAATTAATGAAAAAAAAAAAAAAAAAAGCAAAGGAAGGTGGCCTAGCCACACCAGATTTTAAACTGTATTCCAAAATGGCAATCATCAAAACTATTTGGTACTGGTTAAGAAATAGAGTGGTGGGGGGCGGCCAGGTAGCACAGCAAGTAAGAGCACCAGCTCCAGTGTTGGGATGACCTGGAGATCGAATCCTGGGCTCAGACACTCAGCACCACACCCAGAAATAGCTGGGCATGTAGCCTTGAGCAAGTTACTTAACCCCGATTGCTTAAAAAAAAAAAAAAAGAAATAGAGTGGTGGATCAGTGGAATAGGTTAGGTACACAAGACAAAATCAATGACTATAGTAATCCACTGTTTGATAAACCCAAAGACTTCAGCTTCTGGGTTAAGAACTCACTATATGAGAAAAACTGCCGGGAAAATTTGAAAATAGTATATGGAAGCAACTAGGCACAGACCAACATTTCACACCATATACCAAGATAAGGTCAAAATGGGTACATGATGTAGACATAAAATGTTATACCATAAGCTAGAAAATGAAGGAATAGTTTACCTGTCAGATCTACGGAGAACAGAAGAATTTATAACCAAACAAGAGAGAGAGAACATTATGAAATACGAAATGGATAATTTTGATTACATTAAATTAAATAGGTTTTACACAAACAAAACTATGCAACCAAGATTAGAAAGAAAGCAAAAGACTAGGAAACAATTTTTATAGCCAGTGCTTCTTTAAAAATTTTTTTTTTCTTGCCAATGCTAGGACTGAATGCTGTGCCTGGGAGATTTAGACTTATTCTTTTTTGTTGTTGGTTTTGGAGCGGGGAAGGCAGGGTAATTGGGGTTAAGTGATTTGCCCAAGGTACCACAACAAATGTTAACTGTCTGAGGCCATATTTGAACTCAGGTCCTCCTGACTCCAGGGCTGGTGCTCTATTCACTATGCTACCTAGCTGCCCCTAGCCAGTGTTTCTGATAAAGGACTAATTTCTAAAATATATAGAATTGAATCAATATTTGTAAGAATACAAGTCATTCCCCAATTGATAAATGGTCAAAGGATATGAAGAGGCAATTTTCAGATGAAGAAATTAAAGCTATCTATAGTCATATAAAAATGCTCTGAATCACCATTAACTAGAATAATGGAAAATAAATGAACTGTGAGGTACCACCTCACCTATCACACCTATCAGATTAGCTAATGTGACAGAAAAGAAAAATGATAAAATATTGGAGATGTGGGAAAATTGGAGCACTAATGTATTGCTTGTGGAATTGTGAATTGATCCAACCATTCTGGAAAGCAATTTGGAACTAAGCTCAAAGGACAATCAAACTATGTGTATCCTTTGATCCAGCAATGCCACTACTACGTCTGTTTCCCAAAGAGATCACAAAAAACAAAATTACAAAATATTTTTCACCCAAATAGTCACATGAACAAACATATTTATAGCAGCTCTTTTTGTGGTGTCAAAGAATTGGAGATTGAGGGGATGTGCATCCATTGGGGAATCGCTAAACAAGTATGCAAAGAATAATGGAGTGCGAATGCAGATTAAAGCATACTATTTCACTTTTTTTGGTTTTGTTTTCTCTTCCTCGTGGTTTTCCCCTTTTTTCCTGATTCTGCTTGACTAACATGGAAATATGTTTAATATAACTGTACATGTCTAAACTACATCAGATTGTTTACTGTCTTGGGCAGAGGAAAAGAGAAGGGAGAAACACTGAGAAGCCAAAATCTTATAAAAATGAATGTTGAAAACTATTTTTATATGTAACTGGAAAAAAATTAAATACTAGTAAGTGAAAAAAAATGATAAGTAAGTACATCTAGGTGTGTGTGTGTGTGTGTGTGTGTGTGTATCACTAGAAGAACTGAAACATATCAGGATTGAAGTTCTCACTATATCTAAAGACAAAAGACAAAAGGAAACTTCAGCTAAAAGAAAGGATGTTTCTTGGAAAGGCAAACAAAGGCACTGGCAGAGTAACTTTTATCATGTATCCAAAAGAAATAAGTCACAAAATTTTAGGGAATATTTGATCATTTTATGTTACAGTGCTCATGGTAAGCATTTACAAAAAGACCGCCATGAAGATAGTTCTAACTTATATGCCAACATATTTCAAAGGATAAAAAAATTGGAGAAATATTATGAAGATACAAAAAGAGACTCCAAATTTAACCAAATCATACTTTAAATAATGGTAATTTCAAGGTAAAGGTGAACAATAAAATAAAAGCAAAAATATGTGGATAAACATTCAAGCATAAAAAATGATAGAAGATAAAGTCCTATAGACCTAAATGAAGCCCAATGACCAATACAGGATGCATGGTTTCTTTGAAAAGAAAAGTCTGGAGGACATGGGCATGCTGAACACCAAATAACACACCTAGCCCTCCATCCCTTTCCCCACCCCCTACACAAAACCAATTATATTTTAGTACATAGCAAACATGTGGTTACTTATGCTGGAGTTATTTCCAAATCGTCTAGGTATATGCAGTCATACCATTGACATATGAACATAGCGATAAAAAGCAATATCATTTGGGGAAAGAATTAAAAAATGAGAAGGGGTGGCTAGTTGGTGCAGTGAATAGGGGACCTGCCCTGGAGTCAGTTGGACCTGAGTTCAAATCTGGCCTCAGACACTTAACACTTACTAGCTGTGTGACCATGGGCAAGTCACTTAACCCCAATTGCCCTGCCCTCCCCCCTCCAAAAAGCAAAAAAATCCAAAACACAACAACAACAAAAAAAAGACACAAAAAAAGATTAGAAGAAAAAAATATATATGGCAACATATTTTGTTGGAGACAACTCTAATACGAGGTTTTATACAAGTTAATGACAACAGAAAAAAAACTGGAAATGGATAAAAGAATAGACCTCAAGATGGACTATCACCCTTTCTTATAGCTCATGGAATCTGTCTATCAGGAAGTATATATATCTGACAAACACTATAGGCAATGGGCAGTGAATTCGGTACAGAATTGAAAAGGAGGAGGAGAGGGTTAAATGGCCTTTGAGAACGTGCAGAGTACTTTAAATGACTCAAGCTTCTCCTTGAAAGGGGGACGCTTGTTTTTACAGTCAATAGTGACCAGGGGATGTTTGTATCTCTGCGAGCCATGGAATATGATCAGAGTGAGGTGAAGAACAACAAAGGCCAATGAAGAGGTAAATTTTGAGAGAAGGCTATGACATATCATTAAGGAAGAGTTCTGTAGGTAACGCAGTGCAAAGGATGCCAACAGCACAGGACTGGAAAAGGAAATAAACCACTGATGTAGTGAGTGAGGGATAACCAATGGCCAGTCTCTGTGTTCCAGGGGCATTCACCTAGAAGGCTCTGAGGATATTGGGTAGACCCTTTGTCAGGGACTGATGGGAGGACTTGGATAAGAGTTAAATGGAATGAAAAGCCATGCAGGGGTTGTGATTAGTACTGTTGGAGGGAGTAACCACATTAACAAGATCACAGCTCCAATGAAATATCAAAGCTCTGCAAAATAGCAACACATCTTTCAAGAGATTGCCAATATTTTTTGCTTTGGGGACAATTATATATGATCAGAACATATAGAATAAATATGATGTATTAAACATGTTAACATGGAGGGGAAAAGCCCTTATTACAATATTAATTTATAATTTTGCTAACTTGGTAGGAGATCAGTAGCTCTGATGAAGACCTATATGTTAGAAATTTGAGCTTTTCAGTTGTGTCTGACTCTTCATGACCCCATTTGGGTTTTCTTGACAAAGATACTGGAGTGGTTTGCTATTTCCTTCTGCAGTTCATTTTACAGATGAGGAAACTAAGCCAAACAGGTTAAAGTGACTTGCCCAGGGTCATACTGCTAGTAAGTATCTGAGGCCAGATTTGAATTCAGGAATATCAGTCCTCCTGACTTTGGTGCCATATTTTGGCACTTTATCAACTGCATCACGGAGCTGTCCTAGAAATTTGAGTAGCTGGGTAAAAGAATACCTATAAAGCACCTGGTGGTGTGTGTGGGTGTTAAGTCGATATATGTAAGGATACTGCTACCCGACTGCCTCTCATTTCACGTTGATCATGGGCTCTCATCACTGTGATGGTTAGTAAGAGAGTTATAGGGCTATTGTTGAATTCCCTAGGCCACAGTACTCCTCACCATCAGCTCCCTCAGTATGCAAATATTGGTCTTACTGTATCTTATGACACATAACAAACTCATAGGGCAGTCAAGTGGCATAGTGGGTAAAGTGTTGGACCTGGAGTTAAGAAGAATCATCTCTCTGAGTTCAAGTCTGCCCTCAGACACTTACTAGCAGTGTGGCCCTGGGCAGATCATTTCATACTGTTGGTCTCAGTTTCCTCATCTGTAAAATGAGGGGGAGAAGAAAATGGCAAACACTAAGTATCTTTGCCAAGAAAACCCAAAATGGGGTTACAAAGAGTCAGACACAATAACAGAATCATAGCATTCAGGGGACATATTTTTTTTTGGGAAAAAAAGACAGTCAAGGAAGAAACATTGGGTATATTGTTCCCTCTAAAAAGAAATGTTTTTGATTGGGAAAAAACCAGATGTTAAGCAGAAGCTGATGGAAGAGTCTAGAAAAAGACTTTGCTAACCTATTAACTACCCATGAATTTAACTCAACCACCTTTAATCCAATCCACAGGGCAGAGAGAAGACGTAAAACATCGACTTGCGGCTTGAAAAAAATCAATTTATGACATGGAGTCAGTTAAGCACAATTAACTAATGGGAACTTAAAATGTTTTAATGTACAGGTAAGAACTCCATATCTGTAATCTTTATTCCATCTATTTTTCCAGATGGATTTTTCTATGGTAAAAAAAAGAGGGTAAGTACATATTTGTGTGAGAACACTCACGTTCATGCTTGGAGTCAGGAGAATGAAAAAGAGTCAACTCGTTTTTGTAATTGCCAGCTTTGAAAACACTATTTCATTGTGGCATAACGTGTTTGAAAGAGCTTTAAAGTTTTAATGAGATTAAGCAGTGTATTTTTAACGACGATCCCGATGTCAGCGGAATTACACCTTAATATTGTTGTTTTAAAAGTACAGGGATTTTTCCAATCATATTTGGTATTTTGTATGTAGGTCAGCAAGATATATCCAAGTGAAGCTCTTTAAGGTGCATACAGGCACAATCTTAGCTGCCTATAAAACTTGTACTCTGAAAATTTGTATATGGTTTCTATGGTGATGTTCATTGAAATCAATGTAGTGATGCCTTTAGCAGTGAAAAGTCTCAGTGGTTAAAGCAATGTGATTTACAGGTCCTCACTAAAAATCAATGCAACAGGAAAACAAAACAAAGGCCTGTGGTTAGACTGAGCTGTGTGATGGAGAGCCTCGTTCTTTCGTCGTTTCAGTTAGGTCTGATCTTCATGACCCCATTTCTTGGCAAAGATACTGGAGGGTACTGGCCATTTCCTTCTCCAGCTCATTTTATAGATGAGGAAACTGAGACAAGCAGGGTTAAGTGACTCACTCAAGGTCATGTAGCTAGTAAGTGTCAGAGGCCAGATTTGAAATCAGGAAAATGGGTCTTCCTAATTCGAAGCCTAACATTGTGCCCTTTAGCTGCCTGATGGATAGCCTTACCCTTTAAAAATAGTCTACTGTAGATTACAAATAACCCAAGACTGCCTGAGACAAAGTAATAAAAATATGACAGGTTTCTAGATACACTAATCTTTGTATTAAAAGGATAAGAGTGTTAGGGGGTCTATGTTACTTTAAGAGGTGTGGCATCTTCATAGGAAAGGCAGAACACTAAAGTGGGGCCTCAGTTTCCCTATTTGTGAAACAAGGAGTCTAGCCAAGATGATCCTGGAGTCCTACTTCATTCTCTGATTGTGTCTGTGTTTCTATATGGGCTTGAAAGGGTGAGAGTGCAAAGTGTGAAATAGGAGGAAGAATACAGTCATGTCACACTCAAGTAGAGAGCAGAGCCAGTAAGCCGCACACAAAGATCCCTCCGCGCTACACACTGACTCAGATGACCAAACATCAACATCGTCTGTGTTCTACTGCCTTTTCATTTATTTTGGTTAATGATTACTTTAGCACTGGCGACGGTTACAATTCCCAATCCCTCCATTTTAGTCTCTTTCAAGGCTGTACTGGGCCATGTTTGAAACACGTGTTGTAGTGGAGACAGTGCTGGGCCTGGAGGCAAAAAGGCCTGAGTTTAAGTCTTATCTCAGACCTTGGCTAGTTGTATGACTCTGGGCAAGTTGTTTAACCTTTGTCCACCTTATTTTTCTTACTGGTAAAATGGAAATAGATAATAGCATAAAATTATCTGTGTAAAGCGCTTTTCCAACCTTACAGTACTATATAAGGGTAAGCTCTTCAACAGCAAACATCTTTAGAGAAAACGTATTCAGAGAGCAGAGAAGGAGGAGGGGAAAAGGAACCCAGGGAGGGAGAACAGAAAGGATTCTATTGAACATTCATCCCGAGTGCTATGCTATTTGAGAAAGGCTAGCTAGTCGAGGAAAAAATTTCATACTTAAAAAAAAAATCCCTAAATAACAGAAATATATTTTCTCTCCCTCCTACTCCTACTAAGAAGGAGGAGAGGGTGTGGAACTCCTTGTAAAAAATATTCATAGTCAAGCCAAACAAACTCCACATAAGACATAGCCAAGAAATATATGTCTCATTCTGAACTCAGGAAGATTTATTACCAGGAGTAATCCAGGGAAGTGGGTGAGCGGGGGTTTGTGTAGCACCGAGGAGGGCAGTTTCACAAACCACTTTACATAGATTATCTAATTTGAGCCTCACAACAACCTTGTGAGGTATATACTACAGGGATTAATATCCTTATTTTACAAATGAGGAAAGTGAATCTTTGAGAGATTAAATAACTTGTGTATGGTCACTGGGCTGGTATTATCAGTGACAGGATTTGAACCCATGTCTCTCCTGAGTCTAGGTCTATCATTTTAAAGCCATTAGGCTCTGTTGCCACTCAAGATTGATAGACCCTTATCACCTGCAAAACTTGAAAGGTGCCAAATCCTAGGGATGAACAGGACTGGGGTGAGGAATCTGTGGCCTTCTAGGTCCTTGGGTATGGCCTTTTGACTGAGTCCAAGTTTTACAGAACAAATCCTTTTATTAAGGGGGGATTTATTCTGTGAAGTTTGGATTCAGTCAAAGAGCCAGATGTGGCCTTGAGGCCAAAGGTTTCCCACCACGACTGAACTCTTATCAGCAGAAGGGACTTGACAAAATTCAACCCCTACATTTTACAGATGAGAAAACTGAAGCCCACAATATTTAATGAGATTTGATTATACCTAGCTAAACTCAGACCAAAGCCTCCAATGGCAGATGTGGACATCAGTATCCATGGCCAAGTGCCTTTTCTCAGAGTACTCAAGTGCAGATTCCCAGCATTGAAGGAATGATATAAGAACTGCCCCTTTCCTTACTCAATTCAAGGTCCCACCACCCCACCCCAGCATAAGAAACCCAGCTCTGGTGATCTGAAATCCTCAAAAAAATATAAAGTAGTTCTTCCTTACTGAGATACTGGTGACTTATGTATTTGAAATTTAGCAGTATCTTTTGGATGGTGTCTGTAAGCACTGAATTATGGGTTAGATACCAGGCCACATTCCCTAAAAGATGATGATATGACAATGACCTTAAATATTCTCCAAATCTGCAGAGGGAAGAAACAACAAGTAGAACGAAATACTCACATGTTACCTCGAAACCTACTTAGGTCGTTATTTGGCTTTTCACATTCGATTATACTGGTGAACTTCAAGGGATTGAATTCAGCATCCTGGAATTATAAAATTTTATGTATTAGATGTATCTGAGCAAAGAAAGAAAAATTTAAAAAATTAAATAAACAGAAACAATAATTCTCATCTAATGTGTTAATAAACATTCAATTAATAAACAGCTAATAAGAATTTAGCACCTACTATGTGTCAGGCACACTGTGCTAAGCACTTTAGATACAACTATGAAAAAGACAGTCTCTGCTCTCAAGGAATTGATAACCTAATGGAAAAGGCAACACACAGAAGAAAGCTAAAGAAGGGTGGGGAGCACAGGGGGATGAAGGAAGATACATGCCATGGAGGAGAGGCATGATGAAGAAGTCCAAAGGAGTGCAGCTGAGTGTAAAACAGTAGGTGCTTAATAAATGCTTCTTGATTTAAATCTACATTCACCGTCCTAAGTCATGTCCAACTGTTTTTGACTCCATGGACTTGTCCATAGGGTTTTCTTAGCAAACATACTGGAATGGTTTGCTATTTCCTTCTCCAGGACGTCCCCACTTTACAGCTGAGGAACTGAGGCAATAGGGGTTAAATGACTTGCCCAGAATCACACAGCTAGTAAGCACATGAGGCCAGATTTGGACCCAATCTTCATATCTACTGGACCACCCAGCTCCCCAAGTTGACATCATTAGCAAATTTTCCACGATCTGGGTTCTCCAAGCTGTTTCTTTCCTAAATTAAATTCCCTCTCACAGTCCCAGTATGGTTTTACAGGTAGTGAGTCTCTCCTCTTTGTAATACAGGATTTTAGAAAAACTCTTTCTTCATTTTTAAGCTCTGGATACATCTGCATAGAATGGCAAAAACTGTGCCTTGTTTTTAATAAACCTCTTTTTATCAGAATACTGTACTATATGGTATACAATTTAGACACACAATTGGAAAATAACTTATGTCGGTCTCATGTTTTAAAGCTTACAAAACATTTTTACATACATTCCCTCAGATTTAGAGTTGGAAAGTCTATCACCTACTCCAATCATTTTAGAGATTAGAAATCAGACCTAGGAGGTAAAGAAACCCACTCCAGTCCACACAGGTGGTAAGAGGCAGAAACAGTATGTAAATCCATGTCTTTTAACTTGAAATTCAGTATTCTTTCCAATATACACAATCCTCAGTAGATGTGTATTTGTTTAAGTTGACAAAATTTCTTCTGTTTTTTTTTTTTTACATTTTTTTCCAGATTTTCTATTCATCTCTGGTTTTTTCAGCAAGAATGCTTGAAAGTCCTCTATTCCACTGAATGACCATATTTTCCCCTGAAACATGATACTCAGTTTTGCTGGGTAGGTGACTCTTGGTTTTAATCCCAGCTCCTTTGCTCTCTGGAATATCATATTCCAAGCCCTTCAATCCCTCAGTGTAGAAGCTGCCAGATCCTGGGTTATGCTGATTGTGTTTCCACAATATTCAAATTGTTTCTTCCTGGCTTCTTGTAATATTCTCTCCTTAATCTGGGAATTCTGGAACCTGGCTATAATATTCCTAGGAGTTTTCTTTTTGGGATCTTTTTCAGGAGGTGTTTGGTGGATTCTTTCAACCTCTATTTTTCCCTGTGGTACTAAAACATCAGGACAGTTTTCTTTGAGAATGTCCTGGAGGATGATTTCTAGGTTCTTACTTTGGTCATGGCTTTCAGGTAGTCCAATAATTTTTAAATTATCTCTCCTGGATCTATTTTCCAGGTCAGTGGTTTTTCCCATGAGATATTTCACATTGCCTTCTATTCTTTCATTTGTTTGGATCTGTTTAACAGCATCTTGATTTCTCATAAAGTCATTGGCTTCCATTTGCTCCAGTCTAATTCTGAAGCAATGATTCTCCTCATTGAGCTTTTGAGATTCTTTTTCCATCTGGCAAATTCGACTTTTTAAGGCACTCTTCTCCTCATTGCCTTTTTGAGCCTCCTTTGCCATTTGAGTCAGTCTGTTTTTTAAGGTGTTATTTTCCTCAGTCAGGCTGTTGACTCTCATTTCATAATTTTCTTGCATTGTTCTCATTTCTCTTTCCAATTTTTCCTCCATTTCTCTTATCTGCTTCTTAAGGTCCTCTATGTCCTGTAACCAGCTTGTATTTTCCTTTGAAGCTTTTGGTGCAGGAGTTCTGACTTCACTGTTTTCCTCCTGTTCCATACTTTGCTCCTTTTTGTCCCCAAAATAGGAGTGTAATGTTGGAATCTTCTGTCTGCTTTGTTTCTTTTGCCTGCTCATTTTGCCACTCAATTACTTGACTTTTGGGCTTTTTGCCACAGTAGGCCTCTGCCACCAGACAGGGGAGCTTTCATCTCAAACTCTGGGGTTTTCTCAGCTGCTGGAGGTATTAGATGGGTGCCCTCTCTGAGGTCTCCACACATTCTGCAAGCTGGACACACACCCCAGGACCTCCACCCCAGACTGCAATCCAGATCCAAGCAGGTTAAAACAAGAGTGATTACCCCTCAGACTGGTGCTTGGTCCCCCTATACTCTTCAGGCCAGGAGCTGAAGGTGCCAGGTGGTGCTGGCTGGCTGTGCTGGCTTCTCAGCAGCTTCTCGCCCTGGGGGAGAAATCCATGTACTCCCACTTACTGGTCCCAAAATCCAGACTGCACTGGCCTCTCACTTTGTCCTTAGTATCTATGTGTTGATAAATCTGGAAATGGCCACAGCTGCTGCTGATCTGGATTTCCCTCTGGCAGGCAGCTGGTCAGGCCCACCCTGGGGCTAAAGCCTCGGGGCGTGGGGTTGGGCTTGGCTCCCAGAGCACTGCCCTGGATTCCTGCTGGCCTGCTGGGCTGTCCTCAGTGGGAGGTTAGCTTCTCTGTGTCATTTTGTGGGTTCTGCAGCTCCAAAGTTTGTTTAGAGTCCCCTTTTTACATGGATTGGGGAAGGTGGAAGCCGCGCAGGGAGATCGTGAAGTTGACAATATTTCTACACCATTTTTTATGTACATGGGTAAATTCTTTTCCAAGCTTTGGCAACCTCATATGTGTTCTTCCTTTTTTTTTTTAAATTAAATTTTATGTTTATTTTTAGTTTGTGTCATTCATTTCTGCCAGATTTTGAGTTACAAATTTTCTCCCTGTCTTTCCTCTACCCCCACCCCAAAACAGCGATCCCATTGTATACCCCCTCCCCCAATCTGCTCTCTCCTATATCCTCTCCCATCGCCCCTCTGACTTGCCAGTAGGGCAAGATGGACTCCATACCCTAGTACCTGTATATCTTATTTCCTAGTTGCATGTAAAAATAATAATAATAATATATGTCTTTAAACATTTGATTTTAAAATTTTGAATTCCTGATTCTTTCCCTTCCTCCCTCATCACTCCCCCTTACTGGGAAGATAAGCAATTCAATATAGGTTGTACAAGTGTAGCTACACAAACCATTTCCATAGTGGGTATATTATGAAAGACTGACTATATTTCACTCCATCCCATCCTGCCCCCCACTTGTTCTATTCTCTACTTTGACCCTTTCCTTTTTCAAAAGTGTGTGCTTCTAACTTACCTCCCCCACAACCTCCCCTCCCCTCCATCATCCCTCCTCTCTTCCCCTTTCCCCCTACTCTCCTGGAGGGTGAGATACACTATTTAGTGTGTATTTCATTCCCTCCTTAAGCCAAATTCAATGAGAATAAGGTTGGCCAATTCCCTTTTGCCTTCCTGTTCTTCCCTTCCATTGTTAACAGTTTTCCCTTGCTTCTTCTATATGAGATAATTTGCCCCCTTCTGTCTCTCCCCATCTCCTCTCATTATATTCCTCTCTCACCTCTCAATTTCACCTTTTAAGTATCATCCCTTCCTATTCAAATGGTCCTGTGCCCTCTGTCTATGCGTACCTGTAAACACATATATATACATACACTCACATAAATATTCATATGCCCATATACCCTCCTATATAGACACATATGTATTTACACATATACATATATATACATATATACACACACTTACACATTTATATTCCCTTTAACTATTCTCATACTGAGAAAAGTTTCATAAGTTACAATTATCAAGTTTTTCCATGAAGGAATGTAAATAGCTTAATTTTGATCAGTTCCTTATGATTTCTTTTCCCTGTTTACCTTCTCATGCTGAATGTCAAATTTTCCAATCAACTCTGGTTTTTTCATCAAGAACGTTTGAAAGTGCTCTATTTCATTAAATGACCATATTTCCCCCTGAAATATGATATTCAGTTTTGCTGGGTAGGTGTGCAGGCCAGGACCTCTGAAGCAGCCATGCCACACCTCAGCCAGTTCTCCCACTGGGGGGGAGGGGCAGAGGCCAGACCTCACTCCTGGAGCCCCTGCTCCCAAAGTCCACACTGACTTCTCACTTTGTCTTTGGCATTTATGGGATGATAATTCTGGAAACCACCACAGCTACTGGTGACCCACTCTCCTGAAGTCCCTCTAGCCATGCCTGTTTGTGGCCACCCTGGGCCTAAAACCGTGGGCTCATGCGGTGCTGGGCTCTGCTCCCAGCGTGCTGCAATGGGCCCTTCCTATCTGCCTGCCAGGCTGTCTTCAGTGAGAGCTTTGTTTCTCTCTGTCACTTTGTGCGTTCTGTAGCCCTAAAGTTTGTTTAGAGTCATTTTTAAAGGTATTTGAGGTGGTTATGGGGGGAGCACACAGAGTTTTCCTGCTTCTGTGCCACCATCTTGGCTCCACCCCTCTCAATGACCTATTGCATAATAATCAAGATTTGTAGAGTTGGAAGGAACCTACATAGTTCATCAACTTCAACCTTGTGACATTTCCTAACTTGTTCCAGATAGGTAAGTGTTGGGGGTGAAGGGCAGTAGAGTGCACTTCAAGCAGGAATGAGGAAAAAGGAGAAGGATGTCTCTCTTCGTTATGGTTTCATGGTGTATTCAATAAATCACTGGCTTTGGCAGGAAGGTCTGGGCTTAAGTTCCACCTGGACAATTAGCTGTGTGGACCTACACATGTCCCTTAAGAGCTCTGGACTTCAGTTTCCTCATCTGTAAAATGAGTCAACTGGATAATAATAATTTATGTCAGTCTCATGTTTTAACGCATTTTTATATATATTATCTCAGCTTTAGAGTTGGAAAGGCTATCACTGACTCCAATCCTATCATTTTAGAGATTAGAAATCAGACAAATGATTTTGAAGGTCCCCTACAGTTCAAAATCTATTATCCTGTAATTCTAAAATCTGCTTATTCCACCCTCAAAACCCCCCATAAGTGTCAAGTCCTGGGGATGAACTATACCATCACAAATCTCCATGACAAGGGTAGTTTGTGGGTGAGAAACCCAGGAATCAATTGCCTTTCAAAATGACCCTCGAGAGTAATTTTTGTGGAAGGCCTTGAGATCTCTCAAATTTGTAGCGAGGACGGCAAGATAGGAGAGAAGCCAGAGATAGCCATGGAGGATATTCGGAAATGGTTTTCACACACTTGAAGTAATGAAATGCAAGGACTATGATAAGTGAAGGGCTACTGGAATTTGAGTCCATCACTTCCAAGTAGCACAACCTTGGGCAAATTATGAACCTCTGTCTCACTTGCCTCGGTTCTTTTTGGGGGAGAATATCACTTGAAAGAAAAATTCCAGGTTTTATATAATTTTCCTTTCAGATGAATTTTTAAAAAATGACTGAGAGCTTTAAAAAATCTGCTTATTTCTCCCCATTATATGGAGATAAACATGTTCATAGATTAACAATGGGGAAAATCTACTCACTTTCTGCTCTGAATATTGTCTCCTTTCTAAAATGGGGATGAAGACCACTTGCCCTGCCTGCTACAGTGCTGTGCTAAAGACGGAATGAAATAACGTACATGCAAGTACTTGAGCAACAAAATACTAGACAATTTACTGATTTTCTACCTTCTTTCATGCATAGGACAACTTACTGCAGTGTAAGTAAGCTAAAGGCCTACTTGGCACAATCAAGCATATTTTCTTTTGTTCCCTCTGTGCATAGTGCATTGTCAAAATTAAGTTTCCCCTTGCTATGTGAATTTTATTCCATTCCTCAAAGTCCTTTCCGGACTCTGTATTATTACTTTTCACATGGAATTTACGTTACTCAGCTTTGCCTAGAAGGTCCTCCCTCTAGACATTTTCTAGCTTGTTCCAATACATTTGAAGACCCTATTGGTGAATTGGCCTTGAGTTTGTAATCTAGCAGAAAAGACATGATATATGTATGCTGTCAGCAAAAATAGATCTATTTGCAAAATAGCTATCGTATATACCTGCATGAAATCTCTGATAAAAAGGCCTAGCTTTCAAAGGCTTTGAAAAGTTCTTGCTTATCTCCTTATAACAGCCAAGCTTCAAGAAGCAATCATTGTGTCTTCTAAAAATTCTGCATATTTTCTATCCATTGCAAATTGATATAGTTTCACAGAATTTCATTTGTATAATAAATAATAATTAATAGTAATCAATACTGTCAAGGGATAAAGTTGAGTTGATGATTGGAATGAAAATATTTTAACTGTAAATTTATTTCACTAGTCCTTGCAGTTTATGACGAGTGTGTATGTATGTGTGTATATGCATGCATGTATGCACACATATATACACACATATACACACATTCAGTATGAGATGATATTTGCTTAGGTAAAAAATAATGAAAAAGGAACCATGTAGTTAGTGAAACAGTAAGGAACTCCAAGATTTCTGTGTTAGCCTAGAGCCATGAATCTAGTCTGGCAATTAGGTATTTAGAATAAGATGCCATTTCCTTAATTAGAGTTGAGGAATAATCACAAATAATTTGCTAAAGTCTGACAAAGCAATCCTGCAGAAGATCATTTCATTTCCCAATTGTTTAAACAAGGAGTCCATCCCAAATAACGTATTTAATTTAATTTTTTTCAGTTATTATTAGGGCTATTAATAATAAAAATATTATTATTATTTCCTTAAGGCTTCTCAAGTCAAATTTTCCTCTGAACTCTCTGGAACCACTTCTCTGTCACTAACAAATTCTCCATTCTAGACCTCATTCTTTAGAATTTTTCTATCTTCTTGAGCTCACTGGAACCCATCTCTTTCCAGAAGATAATCACATCCCTACCTACCCTCTTCAGTTTTGATTTTTCCTTCTCTTATTCACTCTTCCCACACCATAACAAAAGTAAGAGTTGACATACTTCCTCCTTTTCACTGCCACTTTCTGGTCCTCAATTTACAATTGTCCTGGAGTCAGGAAGACCTGAATTCAAACCTGGCCTCAGACACTGACTAGCTATGTGACCCTGAGCAAGCCACTCAACCTTTGTCTGACTCAATTTCCTCATCTATAGAATGGGAATAATATTTGTCTAGGTCCAGGATAACAACTTCCTTTTAAAGAAAATAGTGAAAGAACGAATATGACTTGTCCAAGGTGATACAGCTAGTAAATAGCAGAGTTGTGATTTGAACTCAATTCCTCCTACACCAAATTCAATGCTATTACCTATACCACATTTATACTTATACAAAAGCCCAGACCTGACCATGGCCATCTTTTGCCTAGAAATATACTTTTTGTTGCTAAGTCATTTCAGTCACCTCCAACTCTTTGTGACTCCATTTTGTTTTTTTTTTTGGCAAAGATACTGGAGTGGTCTGCCATTTCCTTCTCCAGCTCATTTTATAGATGAGGAAACTGAGGCAAACAGGCTTAAGTAACTTGTCCAGGTTCCACAGTTAGTAAGTGTCTGAGGCCAGATCTGAACTCAGGAAGAGGAGTCTTCCTGACTCTAACCCCAGCACTCTGTCCACAAAGCCACCTCGCTGTCTAGAAATATATAGTGGCTTCCTATTTGTTTTCAGGATAAGATACCAAACTCCTCAACCTGACATTAAAGGTCCTTCTATAGCACATTTCCTACAGCCTTTCCAGAGTTATTTTATTTATTCTCTTAGATGCACTTTACATTCTAGCACAATTTAATTAATGTTTGTTCTCCAAACTCAAAAACCTAATTCCCGTCTCTGTGCATTTGCCAAAGCCCCTCCCATCTGTGATAGAGCATTCTGAGCTTCTTTGGTCTAGTCAGCCACAGTGGGACACACTCTAACTTGACTCTAACATAGTGAGGCCATTTTGGTCCTCTTCAAGAAGGAGGGCAACAGCCACCAACCTATATCTAGACTGTGTTTTCTCCGCATCCCCATTGGTCCAAATCCTTATCTTCCTCCAAGGTTCAGCTCAGACCCTACTTCCCCTATGAAATCTCTTATTGGTACTTACTGGCACTCTTTCTTTCAGCAGATCGCCTTGCATTTATTTTCTGTCTTTCATACTTCTGACTCTTTCCAAACTTCACCACCATGACTCAGGTGCCTTCTCACCACTGTGATGACCCCTTGTCCTACCGGCGAATTCCTCCTTCTGGAGAGCCTCCATTTTGGAATGGTCCTAGCCTGACCAAACTCAGTTCTTCTGCTTGTGTGTTTGGCTTTATTCATATTTCACTATTCAATATGCCCTTCAACCTGGAGCCCCTCCCCACTTTAGCTACATTTTTTGTATTGTCCTTCCCCATTAGAGTGTAAGCTTCTGGAAGGCAGGTGCTATCTTTTGTTTATATGTGTATCCCTAGCAGTTAGCATAGACCTTACCACTTAATAGGAACTTAATAAATGCCTTTTATCTTGCCTTGTCAGTGACTGTCTCTATGTTCTTCCCCCTACTAGGATGTCAAGGTCCTAGAGGGAAGACTCCAGTGTAATCGAATGAGAATTGGACTTTGAGTCAGGAGACCTTAGCTTTTCTATTCATTTTGCTGTCATTTTTCTGAGCCTGAATTTTGTCACCAATGAAAAAGGGAATAATATCTCAGAAGGCTGTTGTATTTATCAACTGATAATCTTTTATAATCATATAGAATGACAATCATTTAACAAATGTTATTACCATTTGTTTGAAATGAATAAGAAGTAGCATTTATATAGTGCTTTAAGGTTTGTACTTGATAAATATTACCCCCATTTTACAAGTGAGGAAACTGAGGCAGAGAGAGGTTAAGTGACTTGCCCAGGGTCACACAGGAAGTATCTGAAGTTTGATTTGAATTCAAATTTTCCTGACTCAAATCCTGGCCCTCCATCCACTGTGCCACCCAGCAACCTATTCAGAAGATTCCCCCTGACTTTTTATCTCATTCTCATTTCTCTTTCAAGTTTTATAGTCACATTTTCTTTACTAAACTCTAGTCAAATTTCATTATCTTTGCTCATATACTTGTCATACACTGATTTTCTGAAAGCCATAAGTATAGTGATTAAAAATAACAGCAAACATATATGTGTGTATAATATTAATATTGGGTAATTATTGTAATACTATTACAAAAAAGATTTTCTTAGACACGTCGGCAAAAGTAACTATGTACAAGTTTCTCAAGCAGGTACAATGTACCAAGTGTGTTAAAGAAAACCAAAAACAACCAACCACATACGGGGGCATGGGACGCAGCATCCCTGCCAAACGGAAAGTCCACGTAAAGCTTTTTGGTCCTCCCTTCATACCAGAAAAGAAGTCGGAATTTTTTCTTTTTCTTTTATGAGTGCTTACACCCCCCACAATGCTACACATATTTTTATGAGTATCTATACTTTTCTGTGTTGTGTCATCTGCTAGCCTTCATGTGCCATTTGTCGCTTTGACAAAATCCCTAAAAATTCCCCTTTAATTTCTTATATATCAAAACTATGATGGGAAAGTCACAATGCGGAAAGCATAACTGTACAAGAATGTTCATAACTTCAAAGAGTATTTTCAAGTTTCTTTTAAAAAGTTAAAAACTCACTATCTTTAGTTTTTCACTGCAATGGGTTCATATTCTATTTCCTTAATTATACAAAAATTTCAGGAGTCTCACTTTTTTTAGTTTCGTGAATTGTCCAACGGTGGCTATATTTCCCTTTTTTTTTTTTAATGAGGTAAGGAACTCATAAATACATAACACAGGATTTCCATGAAGGAGGTGATTTCCATAGCATACCAATATAGTATGTTTAAAATATTTTGTCCTTGTTATTTTTTCTAAGAAAACCTACTTGACACGGCTCAGGAATGCTAGGACATTTTATCTCTGGAAGTGTAAATATTCCATTCACGACATTATGCAAATAATTATGTGATTTGGGAGAGGTTCAAATTTATGAAAAGAAAGCATCTATCTTGCTCTGGCATTTGGGGCAATTTAGTCAGCTCTATTTCAGAATAAAATCAACCATTTGAGATGCTGAATGGTTTGTTTGTAAATTCCATAAAAATAATTGTTCAGTTTCTAACCCAGTTGGATGCATAATCATAAGCACATGTGCATATATTATATGCTATGATAACATAATAGATCTTATGGTTAAACTACAACCTCAAATAAAAACTAAACACAGGCATGAAATTAGAAGTTAAGCTGTCACAAAATAGGCAATGAATAAACCCATTTCAATGATTCAAATACAGAGAAGATAAGAAATAAAATAAAGCAAGAAAGGGTATCTGCCCCCAAAGTCCTAATTCTATTGAAAACTAGATTCCATGGATCTGAGTAGAGAAGCCAAAAAGTCTCCATTTCTTAATCTGTCCCCTTTAGGGTATACTGTGATTAAAGGTGGTGATTCACTGAAAAATCTGGATAAATTTCATCTGAATAAAGTAAAAGTTGGCACTTTCAATGTTATCAGTCTAGGATCCAATGAAAACTAATAAGAGGTTAAAAACCCCTGTTTCAGGCTATGTCTTTAAAGCTGAAATAAAAGAACTGTGCTAGGGTGTATCTGTTTATTTTGGCTACCTTATCATTAGATGGGGTAGCCTGGAAGGGTAAAAGACTATTAACTACAGTCAAAAGTATTCACTTGAATTTAGGGCATAACTCTACAAACAACTTCAAAAATTAAAGAATTTCCTGGTATTGTTTTTCATACTGATAGGATGCTTGTCCTTCCTTCTTGATATCACGTAGGGCAGCGAGGTGGTGACTCGTAGATTCCCGTCTCTTTCAAGACTGAGATCAAGAAACTCCTTCTGTGTGGGGTCTTTCATAGGTCCCTCGAGATGCTAGATACTTCCCTCAGTCATCAGCTATCTATTTAACATAGTCTGTATGTGTGCATGTTGTCTCTCCTAGTCTCTAGAGGGCAGGAATTCTTTTGGTTTTGTATTGTCAAGGCCGAGCACAGTAAATCTATGAAACAGCTACTTAATATGTGCTTGCTGATTGATTAGGTGTGTATGTGTCACTATCTCTGTGTAATTCAGGTTTTAAGTGGCTCAAAAGGCAATGTCAGGCACCTCTGGGGTCATTAATTGAATACAACATTACCAGTAAAGAATTGTGCAAGAGAAGTAGCATCAGAAATATCATCAAAGACGTCTATGATTAGAAAAGCAGGGGGGCCAGTCAGGGAGTAAGCAAGAAATAATCAGTGGGCGACTTCTAGCCACCACTGGCGGTACCTACACCCTTGGTATAGTAGGTGGATCCCCTGTGGGATTTATGGGAAGACACAGACAAGGGTCATGGAAGAAGGACCCACAGTACTAATGTGATCATAGATTCATCCAAATGTCAAAGTATATTCCATAAATTCTCCAAAGCATTTTGTTCTTTGTTTAGTGGTTTAGTATCATTGGATACTAAATAGCAGCACAATAATACATTTTACTATTCCCCAGAAATTAATCAATTCAAACCACCAAGTGTTAGTAGTTACATGCTAGGCACAAGGGTACACAAGCTAAAAACACAACAAATAGTCCCTGCCCTCAAGTTGCTTACATTCAACTGGGGAAAAACCATAACACCAGTAAATTTAAAATATATACAAAGTACAATTTAATTTCCAAAGGGGCAGCTAGGTGGCTCAGTGGATAAGAGCACAGTGTCTGGAGTCAGGAAGACCCAAGTTCAAATCCAGCCTCAGGCACTTACTAGTTGTATGACCCTGGGCAAGTCACTTAACCCCATTTGCCCCAGTTTCCTCATCTGTAAAATGAGCTGGAGAAGGAAATGGCAATCCAAAATGGAGAAGTGACATGGCACATTGAAATGTGACATGGCAATGTGAAATGGCAGTGTGACTGCCAACAAAACCCCAAGTGTGGCAAGAAGAGTTGGAATGACTGAAATGAGTGAAGGACACTAGCAACTGTGAGAATTGCAGAGGGATGGAAGGTGGTAGTGGAGCCAAGCTTTGGAGATACCTAGGAATTCTAAGCAGAAGGAAAGGAGAGGAAGATGTGTGTGTAAGACACAGGAAAAAGACTATGCAAAGTCCTAGAGTTAAGAGGTGTATAGTATATAGACAAGCTTGGTTAGAACATAAAATGGTTGAAGGGAAATAGGGTTCAATAAGCCTAGAAAAACAGTCTAGAACACTCGTGCAATAGTGCAGGTGAGACAGAAGTGATGAGGACCTGAACTTAGGTGGGGACTGTGTGAATAGAGAGGTGGGGATAGATGCCAAAGACGAATGAATGAATGAATGAATGAATGCTAAGGGTACAAAAGCTGACAACTGATTGGGGGGGAGGGGGAAATTTGAAACTCAAGGGACTGTGGAACTGAATGTTGTAAACTAAAAGTAAATAAATTCATTTTTAAAAGTTAAAAAATAAAAAAAATTAAAAACCAAAAAAAAAATTAACAACTGATTGTATACAGGGACTGAGAGATAATAATGAATCAGGGATGACTGACCCTTATACATTGAAAACCTCAGTGACTGGGAGGGCAGTGCTACCTTTAAAAGAAATGGGAATTTGTGAAAAAGTCAGCGAACTAACATTTATTGAGTTATCTATGACGTACAAAACAACCATTTTTTCGAAACAGAGAGGATTTGGGGTGGGGAGGGGGACAAGAAATCTTGAGATGCTCAGACTGACAATAAGTATGGACCAAAAGTAGAGCCAGAATTCCTCTTCCTTAAGACAGAAGCCAAGAACTTCAAGATTGACTATGCAGGCATTTATACTGGATCATAAAAATCAAATGTTATTACTTTTCCATCATAAAAGCAGGAAATTGGATAAGTCAATTTAGAGAGTTGGGAAGTTTATAGGATTTTCTTTTTTTTTTAAATATTCTATCATCTATTACATTTGTCTCTATTCCATTATTATATCTATCTATCTATCTATCTATCTATCTATCTATCTATCTATCTATCTATCTATCTATCTATCTATCATCTATTATAGAAATTTCTTTTTTGGAATCAGAAGATCTGACAAGTCAAGATACAGTTCCAATCTTACTCGCTGTGTGGCACTTTCAATGTTATCAGTCTAGGACCCAATGAAACCTAATAAGAGGTTAAAAACCCTTGTTTCAAGCTGTGTCTTTAAAGCTAAAATAAGAGAACTGTGCTATGGTGTATCTGTTTATTTTGGCTACCTTATCATTAGATGGGGGTAGATTGGAAGGGTAAAAAAGACTATTAACTACAGTCAAAGTATTCACTTGAATTTAGGGCATAACTCTAAAAACAACTTTAAAAATTAGAGAATTTTCCAATATTGTTTTTAATACCAATAGGATGCTTGTTCTTCCTTCTTAATTTCATGTAGGGCAGCATATCATTTAAATTCTCTGTGCCTCAATTTCTTCAAGTGTAAATTTGGCATGAATACTTATACTACCTACATCATAGGCATATGGTGAGGAAAATAATTTGTAAATCTCAGAGCACCATGGTACTTTGAGTTAATTTAATAACCTTGAAAAAAACATCAAATATGCTTTTAGTTTGTAATACTTGGAAAGAAAACCAAGTGCTTTCATGTATGAACTTGCAATATTTGTACTGCCTAACTTTATGCATGGTAAACTTAAGAGAGACAATGTGTACAGAGATTCATAGATTCATAGGGACCAATTACTCATAGGGGAGGAGAGGTAAGAGAATTCAGATGGACCAATTCTACCCATTAATACTAAATAGAAAAAACATTTTAAAATCCTGGGCTTATTGACCATAAAATAGTAGCATTGTCTTTATAACGGATAAAGTGACCTTGGAACTCATAAAAATGATCATTTTACCTAACATCTATTTAGTCAATATCATCCAAAAAAAAATACCAAAAATTTTTTTACTGAGTTAGAAAAAATAACGACAATTCATTTGGAAGAACAAAAGGTCAAAATTTTCAAAGAAACTAATTAAAAAATGTAAAGGAAGGAGGTTTAGCAGTACCAGCTCTTAAATTATATTATTAGGTAGTATTTATCAAAACTATCTGATATTGGCTAAAAAATAGAAAGGTAGGTCAATGGAACAGAGGAGACAAACAATACACAGTAATAAATGATTACAGTAGCCTCATGTTTGACAAATGTAAAGATTTTGAGTTTTTGGAATAAGAATTCATTATCTGGTAAAAATTGTTGGGAAAGCTGGAAAGCAGGCAGAAACTGGGCATAGCAACATATTACCTACCAGTCCTATGGATAGGAGAACAATTTATGAACATAAGATAGAGAGCATTGTGAGGTATAAAATGAGTAATTTTCATTACATTAAATTAAAAAGGTTTTGCACAAATAAAACCAATACAGCTAAAATTAGAAAGCAGAAAATGGGGGGGGAGGGAAGGGGCAGATTTTTGTAGACAGTCTCTCAGATAAAGGTCTCATTTTTCAAATATATAAAGAACTTTGATAAATGGGCAAAAGAGATGAAATTTTTTGATGAAATCAAAACTATATATAATCACATAAAAATGCTCTAAATCATCATTGTGGAGAGAAATTCAAATTAAAACAACTTAGAGGTGTCATCTTGGAGCTATCAGATTGGCTAAAATGACAAATGCTCTTCAGTTAGGAAATGGCTAAGCAAGTTGTGGTATGACTGTGATGAAACATGACTGTTCCTGAGGAGCTGGTTGATTTTTTGTTTTTTTTTGCTTCTTGGAGGGTGGAAGGCAAGGCAATTGAGGTTAAGTGACTTACCCAAGGTCACACAGCTAGTAAGTGCCAAGTGTCTGAGGCTATATTTGAACTCAGGTCCTCCTGACTCCAGGGCTGGTGCTCTATTCACTGCTGCACCTAGCTGCCCCAGAGCTGGTTGAGTTTTAAAAAACACGGGAAGACTTGCATGACATAATGAAAAGTGAAATAAGCAGTATACCAAGAGAACATCATTGTCCATAGTTACAGAAATATTGTCCTAAAAATAACTCTGAATGAGTAATTCATCTTGAGTGTCATAAATACTCAAGCCAGCTACAAAGGACCTATATGAAGGAAAATGCTGTCCACCTCCAGAAAAAGAACTGATAAATGGGAGTATGCATAATACAGTTTTATATGTATGTATATGTGCTTAATTATAGCCTCCTCTAGAGCAGGGTAGGATGTGAGGAAAAAGGTGCAGAGCAAAGAAAAAAAGAACTTAGATGAAAGTGCAGAAAAGCAGGGTTACTTTGAAAACAATGTGTAGTATTAATTACATGGGTTTTTTTTAAACTAAATAGTCTCAAATAGAAATTCATGGTTTTGTATTGAATCCTCTCTTTATGTTGTGCTGTGTACATAGAAATGTTCTTTTTTTGTCTTTTTGTATTTAAGCTCAAAATGAATTTTAAAACACTTTTTAAAAAAAAATTAGCAGAGGAAAAAAATACCAATTGGCCAAAAAATTAAAAACAAAACCCCCACTTTGCGTATGTGTGATTTTTGAACCTTACTATCTGATTGCTTGAACTGTGATCTACTTACTTTGATCTACATGCTGCCACAGGTGCTGAGAATATAATATGCAACAAAATTTGATTTTTATCTCTAAGCCATTCTTTTCAAAGCAGTCCTTTCTCAGGGTTGTTTTATGAAGTCTCCAGGGCTCCTTGCCCCACTGCAGACCGCATTATATCAAAGATGTAGCCTTGAACTTGCCCTTGGGGTTCCCTGATCTGAGAAAACTGCCAAGACTCTTTTCTGAAGCTTCTTGCAAATGTTACCATTTTCTAGGTATTTTACGGAAAGTATATTCTTTCTTTCAAATCGAAAGTGCTAAAAAGTAGATCTCTTAAGTGTTAACCTTAGGCATCACTGCCAAATAATTGAGAGAATTCAAGCAGACGGTTATTTTCCAGTGAATTATTGAAATAATAAATAACTGGAACAGTTTTTGTTTTTGCTTCCCCCTCCTGCACTTCCCCATTCAATTTGTATTTCCAGACCTCCTGGCATTGTGTGCTGGACTTAGACACTCTGGGGATACAAGAGAAATACAGGCAGTGCAGCCCTATTCCTGGAAAACAATGCTCTAAGTCAAAATGATTCAAGGTGAGCCTGCTTTCTTCTCTATTAAAAGAGTGTTATACTTGTAGGCTGAAATCCTGACCACCGCCTTTTTAGCAGAAATCAATCCAAACATCATATTTGATAAATTCTAAGTGATATGAAGCACGAAGCAGCAAATGTTTTGAAGTGTATATAAAATCATAGAATTTTCACATTGTAGGAGACCTTAGAAGTCCAGCCAGAGTGAGGGGAGGAGATGAGAGAGGGAGAGAATGAGGCGGGGGGGAAGGAAGAAAAGAGAGAGAGAGAGAGAGAGAGAGAGAGAGAGAGAGAGAGAGAGAGACAGAGAGAGAGAGAGAGAGAGAGACAGGGAGAGAGAGAGAGAGAGACAGAGACAGAGACAGAGAGACAGAGACAGAGAGACAGAGACAGAGACAGAGAGACAGAGAGATAGAGACAGAGAGAGACAGAGAGAGAGAGACAGAGACAGAGAGACAGAGACAGAGACAGAGACAGAGAGAGAATAAGGATTTATATAGTGCCTACTATGTGCCAGGTACTGTGTTAAGCATATTTTACAAACATTATCTCACTTGATCTTCACAACAACCCTGCTGTTATTATTCTCATTTTACCTTTGAGGAAACCGAAGCAAACAGGTTGAGTGATCTACCCAGGTCACACAACTAGGAAATGTCTGAGGCCACATTTGAACTCAGGTCTTCTTGCTACTGTGCCTACTATTTGCCTCTACAACTTCTAGATAAGAGCCAGAATAAGTCAGTGGTTTGCCCAAGACCATATATCCAATAAATGATAACAGAATTAACTTCTAGTCCAGAACTCTTTCAACCATGTCAAGCTGCCTTAATTGATTTACAACATAGCAACTAATCAGATTATAATTTTATAATCACATAGAATTATAACTATATGATAACTGTCATCTCTCCCAATTCCAATTCTGAATGATAATTCATAATTCAAGTGGTCAGTCAGTGGTTATTGAGAGGCACAGTTAATACTAACAAAGGGACGTGATGTGTTCAGTTCTGGGCACCATATTCTGGAAAGGCAGAGACAAACTGCATTAGACCTTCACTGTTGAGTAGCTATAAATTAGTTTCCCAGGAAACTTATTCCCTTTTTTGGACAGTTGTTAGAACTATTCTTCCTAATATCAAGTCTATAGCTATGGCACTCTCCAACTTCTACCCAATGTTTCCAGCTTTGCCTTCTGGGACCAAGCAGAGGTTGAGATTTTTTTTGTTTTTAGGCCTCTCCCCCCTGCCCGCTGCAGGAAAGCCCTCTACATACTTGGGAGGCAGCTATTATAGTATGTCCCAACCCTTATTGCCACTACCTTCCCTCTCTCCCTGCTCCTCATCAAATACTTTATTATTCAGGATAAAGAAACTCATTTAAGTCATATTGCATGTGCTCCCATCCTCTCATCATCCTGGCTGACCTCTTCTGGATCTCCCACAGCTTGTCAATGTTCTTCCTAAGATATAGTACTGAAAAATGGAATATAACATTTCAGCTGGTGTCTGATCAGACTTATCACCTCTGTATCCTGAGATCTTATTTGGGATTTTTTTTTGGCTACCATATTACATTAAATTTATTTTAAGTTTGCAATCCACTAAAATCCCCAAGTCTTTTTTTTTTCACCTTGAATTGTCATCTAAACATAGTTAATATGATACAATATTATAATCTGTGATTTAAAGTTTTTACTTTATTTCCTATTTCTTTTTTTTTAAAGCAACTGGGGTTAAGTAACTTGCTCAAGGTTACATGGCCAGTTATTTCTGGGTGTGGTGCTAAGTATCTGAGCCTGGATTCGATCCCAGGTCATCCTGACTCTGGGGCCGGTGCTCTTACTCACTGCGCCACCTGGCCGCCCCTTTATTTCCTATTTCTGAACTTTTCTTCATGAGAAAAGTAAAAAAAGAAAGGAGTACCTTTATGAACACAAAGGTCATGACATTATAGTACAAAAATACTCAAGTGTTTTTGCCTAGTTAATTTTTTTATGAGAGTCATGAGCTTTATAAAGGCTCTGTTGAGAAGATTTTTACACGTATTCTTGGGCTTTTTCTTTTCTTGAATTTTTATTTTATTTTCATGAAAATCCCCTTTGTCTCCCTCTCATCTTTCTCCATCTCCATTGAGAAAGCAAGATAAAACAAAATTCCTGTTACAAATATGTAGAGTCAAGCAAAACAAATTGCTGTATTGTTCATAAAATCAAAAAAAGTCTCAGTCTGCACTCTGAGTCCCCTCCTGTCAGGATATGGGTACCATGATTTATCATGACTCCTCTAGAATTGAGATTGGCAGCTGTGTTGATCAGGGTTCCTAAGGCTTTCAAGGTGGATCATCTTTATAATATTGTTGTTACTGTATAAATTGTTATCCTGGTTCTTCTCACTTTACATCAGTTGATACAAGTCTTTCCACTTTTTTCTGGAAGGTAGGAATCTTTGAACAGATAAATAGGTCTGTTTGATGGCAAAGCAAGGACATCCATATGGTTTCCTTCTTTTTCTCGCTATAGAACTTCCTGAAGCAAATATAATCACTAGGGACGAGATGTAGCCCCAAATCTCTGTTTGAAAGTAGAGCTTTCTGCTTTCTTAAATTTCCTGTTATCCTCACTCTAACATCTTCAGTGTGTTCTGTAAGGCTACCAAAGGGTTATCTAGTTTTGAAAGGTATAGAATAAACCCTTACCTGCGCTAAATATTTTTTATTATCCTTTGCTGTTTCAGAGTTTCATCACCTTAACTCCCTCTGCCTCTCAGAATACCTAGCTTCCTCCAAAGGGCAGTTCAAATGTTACCTTCTACATGGAACCTTGCCTCATGTCCTTGGCAGCTAGCATCACCTCTCCTTGTCCATCACCTTTTATCTATCCAATGATCCTACATAGGTGACCTTGGGTAAGTCACTTAACCTCTCTGGGCCACAGTTTCCTCATCTGTAAAGTGAAGGGTCTCTGTGGTCCCTTCCAGCTCTAGATCCCATGACCTTTGGAAGTGACATTTCCCCCTTGCTCACAATGTTTTGCAATTATTTCAGAGCTGCCTCCAGTGGCCATCGTTCTTGATCCTTCCTTCTTGAAGAAGACCAATGCTATCAGGGCAGTGATGTCTTGACTTGCCCATGAATTGGATTTAATTGAGGCAGAGCTGGCAAGTCATCAGCCTCAGTCTCTTCTTCAGAGTCATCCAAAATCCAGTGGCCAGACAAATGTCGAGACTACTAGTAATATGGCCTGCGATGCAGCAAACGACCTTGGCCTTTCCAAACTAAGATCTTTCCAGGCTTTATTTTGTCAAAGTCAACACCCATTCAATAACTATGGACTAAGGAAGAAGTGAGACAAAAGATGGCCTGATTTACCATTGCAAAAATGTCACTCTAGTCAGGAGAAGACCTGGAAAGTTACTGGCCAGAATAGAAAACAATTGCTACTTATCTTCATTCTAAGTGACTGTTAAATTTCATAGTTATCAGATGAGTTCCTTTGGTCCAATAATTGTGTTTCTTTTCTTTTCTTTATATAGTCTTTGTTCAGTTTAGATCAAGTCTCTTCATCTTCTACTGGGGTGGGAAACCTGCAACCTCAGCTTAATAAAAGAATTTGTCGTCTTAAGTTTGGATTCAATCAAAGGGTTGCACTTGAGGACCTAGAGGGCTACATGTGACCTTGAGGCTGCAGTTCCTCACCCCTGCAGTCTAGACTTAGAACACTGTAAGGACAATAGATAATGGCTCAATAGCTGGGGAGAGATATTAAAAAGTGATGGGTGCACCAAGGGAAGAGATTGGTAGTGGGAGCTATGGTAGCAGCAGAGTCCTTACGAGGAAAGCATCAGGAAGGAGACTAAGGTATGGTCAGTTACGTGTTGTCTGCTGGGGGGAAAAAAGTGATTGTTTAGATACTACTACATGTAAATATTTGCCATCAAAGACCAGAAAAGATAAGGGCCTTTCCTTTTTAAAGAGTCTGTAATCTTGTCTAGGCAGAATCTTCCCACACACCATAAATGTCATCCCCCAGCCCTTGGATTTTGGTCACTTTTCCACAGCACTTCCTTAGTTTCCTATGGTATGAAGGATGGGATTTAGAAAGGCCAAGGAGAGGGGAGGATGAATTTCAAGTGGCAGGAGTGTCATTCTGACACAGCAAAGGTGGGTGAAATCATGATCAGTTTGGAGGACTGTGAAGAGTCTGGCCTGATTGGAAGAAAGAGTTCTTACTGGGAAATACAGGAGAGAAGGTTCTAGGACAAGAACGGAAAGGGGCTGGGGAAGGTGGGTGGTATATGTCAGGTGAAAGAATTTAGATTTTATCTTGGAATCAGGAACAATCAGGAGATATTTTTGGTTTTGTTTTGGTGGCTTACCTACCTCCAATCCCAGCTCTTGCCCTTCCCCAAAGAAGGGGACTTAAGAAAGCAATGTTTAGTAAGGTTCATTGGGTGAAGGGAGAAAATGGATGCAGGGATGCAGGATGCACTTGCCTTCTTTGTGAAAATTCAGGCACATGGGGACCAGAGCATGGACTGGGGGCATCAGTGAAAGGGGAAAGAATAATATGATCATGAAGGCTACAGTAAATTCTTTTGTGCAAATGAGGAATGAATACAGGAGAGAGAGAGAGGTTTATTTTTTTTTTAAAGCACTTGGGGTTAAGTAACTTGCCCAAGGTCACAGGGCCAGTTTTTTTGTGTGGGTGTTAAGTATCTGAGGCCAGAACTGATCCTGGGTCTTCCCAACTCCAGGGCCAGTGCTCTTACTCACTGTGCCACCTAGCCACCCCGAGAAGTTTATTCTTAACTAATAAGACAGAGAACAGTAGTTAATTTTGTCTCAAGATATGATTTTATTTTAAAATCCGTATCTGACAAAAGCAAAAGAAATCAACCCTAATGTACTAGATTACACCAGTAATTTCCAAAGTTCACAGCCAAAGTAGTGGTGTGAAATGATCAGAACTTTCCTTTCCCCCTTCCCCTGTCTTTCTGCCTCTGTCTCTCCCTCTCTCTTTCTCTCTTTCCGTAGGTACTGCTGCTGTCAGGTATTCTGATCAGGATGGGGCTTTGGAATCTATCTAGCCTTTGAGCTTTATTATTTTCCCATGCTGCATTTCTAAACCCTTGTTATAAGATTCAAGCTTCAGAAAGAATGTAGGCTAAATTGGGAAGTTTACATTTTAGAAGGACTGGGAGGAAGAATGATAATTTAATATACAATTGAAAAATTTTATTCAAAATAAAACAGCTAAAAGTTACCTTTGAAATGAATTGAGCCAAATGTTACATAGAAACACATTTTTCCCATGTGTGAGAAAGTTTCAATTACTCCTCTAACTCCCAATTAGTATGCAATATTAATATAAGCCAATAGTTTGGCACAACTTCAAAGAAAGGTAATGCAGTACCTTATTTCAATTTTCCAAGGATCCACAATTTTATTGATGCAGGTTTTCAATGCCAATCACAAGCTAATAAAGTAAGAATATAAAATCATGAGTGTGGGGACTACTTAATTTTAATCTTTGTATTGCAACTGCCTAGCACACATTTGGTGCATAATAACGCTTGTGGAATTGACTGGCATCCAACTATGGCCAACCCTGTAAGGCCCTCCAGGTCACCCTCAAATCTGGATGAGACAGAGAAAGATAGGGGACACTACACTGGTACAAATATGTTTTCTGTTTTTGTTGTTCAGTCATTTCAGTCGTGTCTGACTCTTCACAGTCCCATTTGGGGTTTTCTCAGCAAGGATATTGGAGTGGTTTGCTATTTCCTTCTCCAGCTCATTTTACGAATGAAGAAACTGTGGCCAACTGGGTTAGGTGACTTGCCCAGGATCACACAGCCTGAGGCTGTATTTGATTTCAGGTCTTCATGACTCCAGACCCAGCACTCAATCCTATTTCTCTCATCTCAAAAACCACTTACTACTGGAAAGATCCAAGATTTTTTCCCTTCCTATTGCCTCATTCTCTATAAAGTCAAAATCAGCATCTGAAGAATAGGGCTAATAATGAGGTGGGATTTAGCATTCTCCTCAATCTTGTTCTGACCCCACCCAAGTGGGGAAGCCCATTGTGTTCTACTCAGGGTTGGGGGAAGAGGGGAGGAGCAATTTAGATCCTTTGTCTAGATTGCTTGAGGTCTAAGGTACTCTGAATGACCATGGCCTAAGCCCCTCATTAGAACAGGTCCACTTCTCATTAGAATATTCATTATCTCATTAATTGTTAACCAATCAGAATTGATTTCCTTCTGATGTACTCTTCCAAAAGTATATAAGTGGCAAGCTGATGCCATGATTCCTCAGGAGAGACAGCCAAATGACCATTCCTTTTATTAACTATTTGCTAGCCATAGTTAATAAAATGATTAATTACCCAGTAGCCATGTATTTCAAACTTTTTATACATCATAATCCACTGAGCCATAATCACTGAGCTCCCTACCAAATACGGTATAATAGATACAGGGAAATAAAAGTTCCATCATATTATGCACCCATCAGTTCACAAACCAAAGGAAAACAGACCAAGGGAACACATTTAAATATGGAAAACCAAACAGGAGTGAAGCACAACACTTCAGGAAGGCCAGTGACAAACTGGAGTGTGTCTGGAAACTTCATTAGAAAAATAATTACAGGGGCGGTTAGGTGGCTCAGTGAATAGAGCACCAGCCCTGGAGTCAGGAGAACATGAGTTCAAATCTGGCCTCAGACACTTAACACTAAAACTAGCTGTGTGACCTTGGGCAAGTCACTTAACCCTAATTACCCTGCCTTTCCCCCTTCAAAAATTTAAAAAAAAATTTTTTTAAGAAAATTAAAAAAAAAAAAAGAAAAAGAATTATAGAAAAAAAATCGAGACTTCGCCTGACAAAGATTTATGGCTGACTACCATCATTGGAAGGCCTCTAATGTATTCCATGTTGCCTTGCAGGGTAGAACTAGAGAAAATGAATGTAAGTTTTAAGGAGTTAGATTTCAGTTGAATAGAAAGAATAGTTTTCTAATATTTGGAACCATCTGATAATTGAATGGATCACCTTCAAAGTCGTGGTTTCAGTGGAAGTGCTCCTGCAGAGGCCTCATCTTGTTGGGCTACTTGTCTGTGCTGGAAAGTAGTTTAGGCCAACATTTCTTAAACTGGCAACAGTTAAAGGTTTCTGGATGCGCACTGACCAAAAATCAATTTAAAATCAAAGATATGATGAATCAGAGGTGTTTCTGACAGTGTTTGCCCATGTTGCATCAAGCAACTTCATTGCAGTCTTGGTTCTGAACACAAAGCATGCACACACACACACACACTGATGGAGTTTAGGTTCTGGGAAACCCCTTGAATCTTCCCATTTGATGAAGCATTTGCCTGAGGCCTAAGCCTTTCATTATAGCTAGGCCCAAATCTCTGTTACTCTTAACCTAGCCTAGCCCTCCATTGTCCAGCTACTTCCCACCCATGATCCTATAAAAATATCTATACCCAAACCTGTTACCTTTAAACTGGCCTAGCCCTCCATTGTCAGTCATCTCCAGGTAGCCTTCGGCTATTTCCCACCCTTACTCCCATTTCTGGAGTCTGACCTCAGTCCTGGTCAGGATTCCCCTTAGACTCCTGCTCAAGACCTTCCCCAAACCCCTATTCTAGACCACCCCTAGATCCCTCCCACAGTCTTTCTATATATAAGCTCCATCTTGCCTCCATGAAGGGGCTGAGATTCAGTCTAGCTCAAACTCAGTCTGTGTCAGACTGTTTTGACCCACTTGTCAATACAAGGGTCACAAAATACTTAGACTCCTTAAGAGTCTACCCATTACTGCAAATCTTTAATAAACTTGTTTTACTTTGCATGAGAGAAGGCTTGAGTTGAATTCATTCGGCAGGACTGGGCATGTCAATATTTTGGGGTCTTGAGCATCCCTAAACCCCTAGACTTCAACAATACCACTCAATGTCAACAAATGCTATTGAAATGCAAAATGGGGTCACAAGTGGAAAAAGTTTAAGAAGCCTTAGTTTAACTCTTTGCCCTGGTACCCTCAAAAATAGATTAGGGAATATGCCTCTCTTATTTTGATAGAGAATTAAGGGGTTAGGGAAGGTGGAGGGGAAAGGGGGGTGAGAATGGGCATAAAATGCTACATGTATTTAGTCTTGTTTAACTTTTATCTAACTGTGATATAAAACCAAAAAACATCAATAAAACCATTCTTTTTACTAAGAAAAAAAAACAAAAACCCAGCAATGCTGGTTTAGACTATTTAAACACTTTCCAATTCTCAGATTCTTTGAGTTGATCAGAAAATTACAAACTGCTATAATTTAAGCAATTTCTCATGTCTCTGGGTAATCCCATGAGAATTCATAATTAGGGGCAGAATATTAAAATGGCCTTTTTGGTGACTGCTTTTACTTGTCACACTAAGATTCACCTACTTTCATTAATGTAAAGATTGTTATTTTTTATGATTTCTTTTTTTGTTTTTTGGAGGGCAATTGGGGTTAAGTGACTTGCCCAAAGTCACATGGCTAGTAATTGTGTCGTGTCTGAGACTGAATTTGAACTCAGGTCCTCCTGACTCCAGAGCCGGTGCTCTACTCACTGCTGTATCAGCAATGCCATATTCTTTAAATCCCATAACCCTTACAACTGCACCACCCAGCTGCCCCAAAGATTGTTATTTTAGAACAGGAAGTTTTAACCTTTTGTATGTTATAGACCCTTGTGGCAGTCTACTGAAACCTATGGATGGATCTATTCTCAGAAAAATATTTTTAAAAGCATAAAATAAAGGCAACCAACTACATTAACATAGTTATTAAAATATTTTTATCAAAACAAGTCTATGGACCCAAAGCAAAAAAGAATCCTACTTGAGAAGCTTCTCTTTGCATTGTGAGCTCTGTCCTACTTTATCAACAAGGTTTCCAGATTTATGTACTGATTCAAATATTCTACATGGCAGCATTCCCTAAATGGAATCTGAGCAACTCCCATCAAGATGCTGTTACCACACTATCTGTACATTTGGGAAGCTGGAAAACAGCATGCATGCGTGCATGAAAACATATGGCGAGCTGTGGAAATGAATTAGTGCAGCCTAGCTGGTGTTTCCTTGCCTCTCTGTGACTGGGAGAGAGATGCAATTCCCACATAACTGTTCAGATGATGTCAAAATCCTCTGAATGCTGGAAAGGACAAAGAGGGTGTCAATTAGTTTCTAAATTTAGAGGGCGGCTAAAGATTGCAGCAGATAATAAGACATTTTTCACTTGTGCTAATTTTCCTCCCCAATTGGAATGGAAGATTCTTACAGCATGTTATATGAGGAGCAGGTCCAGAAGCCAAATGCAATTGCTTATAAAACAGCTATCCTCTAGAAAATACAATATGGTCTGAACTATTAGCACCTATTTTTACCATAAGAAAAGGGCAAATTATTTATCTAAGTAATAATTGCTATTCCACCTGCATCCGTTCCATTTTTGAAGAAATAAAATGCCCCTTGAGTGGAGAGCTTCTATTTAGTCCCTACTATTTCCCAAGGTAGCCCTTCTATTAAAGTCAGACCAGTCTACTTACAACCCCCCTATGAGTACCCTGCTCATTACTGCTCTTCTGCTAGCCTGTCTTAACCTAGACTATCATGTCACGACTACTCAGATATACACATTTTATGGTATCTTTAATGATCTAGTTCAAATTCAACCACCTACAGGAAATCTTTCCTTATTTCTCTAAGCCTTCTTGAATCACCATTCTTTTCAATTCTGCCAACAATTATAGTCTAACAAAAATACTGCATAGTCTAATGAGGCAGCTAGATGGTGCAGTGAGAGTACCAGCCTCACACACTATTAGCTGTGTGACCCTGGGCAAGTCACTTAATCCTGTTTACCTCAGTTTCTCCACCTGTTATATGAACTGGAGAAGGAAATGGAAAACCACCCATTATCTCTGTAAAGAAAATCCCAATTGGGTCACAGAGAGTCAGACATGAACAACAACATAATCTAATGTTATGTGCTGTTATGCTGTAGCGTAATTGTCTAGTATTTTAGGTGTACAACTCCTTGAGGAAAAGGAACATGCCTTCAACTTTGTTTATAGTGCTCAGAACTCATTGGGTCATGGATTATGGGCACAGAAACCACAATATGACTTATTCAGGGTTACAGAGATATTATGTGTGTGAGGCAGGATTTCACCCCAGGCCCAGTTTTCTGTCCTCTGTACCGCACTGGCTTGACTGATGACAAGGTTCCACACTTAGAACATGAATCCACTTTACTTAGAACCCCAGAAGGTACCTACGTGACTAGGGATCCTGGTCCTCATAACCAAAGTCCTAATTCTTACATGAAAGTATTCTTTGTCAATGGATGGAAGTAAGACAGATCCCTCTTGCATAGCCATGGAGTAGGCATCCCAAAATAAAGCTTCCCTCCAAACTTACGTGAGATTCCTGAAAGGAGAGAATCAGGCATTTGGGGCTGTAGTTCCAGCCGCTCCGCTTATTTTGGCCATGAAGCCAATGAGAGAGCGAAGCAGTTTACCTCCTGCCTGCCTAAGTCAGAGGCTTACATGGAAATTGGCTTTGGCTCAACTTGAACAAGATACAGGCAAAGTAGGCATGGGAAAGTATGTCAGGAATATGAGAGAGGGGAGTTTTGACCCAATTTCTCTAAGCTTCACAACGTTGGAATGCTCTTCAATCAAAAGTTGTTTCTTTTCCAGTTTAGAATTAGTATAGCCTGGGCTGGTAGCAGGCCCGCTAGGTGGGGCAGCCTTCCAGCACTGGGTTAGAATCAGGAAGACCCATCTTCATGAGTTCAAATCTGGCCTCAGACACTGACTAGTCTTGACCCTGGGCAAGTCACTTAACCCTGTTTGCCTCAGTCTCCTCATCTGTAAAATGAGGTAAGGAAATGGCAAAACACTACAGTATTTTTGCCAAGAAAACCCCAAATGAGATCACAAGTCGGACATGACTAAAACAACTCAGCAATGACACGACCAGAGATAATAGTAGTTGATATTTATATAGAGTGCTTAATTTAAATAGTATTTAATTAATTAAATAGTATTTAATATTTGAAAAGTACTCTATATACATTAGGTTATATTTTTAGTTCAACAAGTACAAATATTATTATCCCCATTTTACAGCTAAGGAAACTGAGGCCCAAGGTTAATTGATGTCCACAGTTACAGTGTTAATTGACTGTCCACAGTCACAGAACTCATGAGGATAGGTGGTGGCTTTTAAACCAAGGCATTCCTGACTTCAACACCAAAACTCTATTTGCTATGCCATGTAAATTCCAGATAGTATTATTATTGTTATTTCCTTTTTAAAAATTTTTAAATTTTATTTTTAATTAAATTTTGTTTATTTTACAAGATTTTGAGTTACAAATTTTCTCCCTGTCTTTCCCCTACCCACCACCCCAAAACAGCGATCCCACTGTTTGCCCCCTCCCCCAATCTGCTCTCTCCTATATCATCCCCCATTCCCCCTCCGACTTTCCAATAGGGCAAGATGGATCTCCACACCCAGTGCCTGTATATCTTATTTCCCAGTTGCATGTAAAAAATAATAATAATAATTTTTATATTATTGTTATTTCTATGCTCATTATTTTCGTGAAGTCAGAACTTATGGCCAATCTAAATCCCTTACTTTAATTTACACCCATTTTTTTTTGTTCTCTCTTCAAACAGGATAATAGTCTCTAAATAATTCATGATGCTTTTTTTGTGAATCAAAAGAAAAATGTATTTTCAGAAATACACTTTGTCATATAATGTTTATCTAATACTTTTCTCTATTTTCTTTACCCAATATTCTATCTTCATCTGATCTACAAAAAACCAGAATTATGTATGTGATCATGATATTTTCAATAGATATTGTTAGTAAAGGTGGTGTGGTGAGAAAGTAGGAAGTGCTGGCTTCCAGTCAGTGCTATTCACCACTACCCTTCCTCCACAACCTTAAGTGATTTGGATTCCTCTTCCCTTCCGGTGTGACCTTCCCTCCAGTCACTCCCTAGGTCCTTCCTTTCAAGCCAAGCCCACCAAAAAAAAAAAATGGGAATATTCACCTCTATACTAGCTCAGTATGTACCAATACCCACTCAATAGCTAGAGGAATTCTCTCTCTATAGGAATCTATAACTCTCTAGATCTGAGCCCCCAAACAGAAGATCTCAGAGTCGAAAAGACCACATTTTAAAATCACTCTCACTTTCAGCCCTCAAATGGGCTCCTCTCTTTTCTGCATAAAAAACTTAGCAAAAACAGTTTACCGATATGGTTGGTTAAACAGTTTTTGTCCCATTTGCTGACTTTATGAGACAAAGTAAATGCTCAAACACAGAGAATTAAAGAAAAAGAGGCCTCTCGTGCCCCTCCCCCAATAAAACAAAACCAGTCACAGCTACCCTCTCGTGAGAGGAGGAAAAAGAAGGGAAATGGAAAAAAGCAGTCGGGTCTTCCCACAGCCTGCAGAGCAGCTCTTTCTCCTCCCCCCCCCCCCCCTCCCCTCCCCTCCCCTCCTCTCCCCTTCCCTTCCCTCCTCCCTCTCTCCTTGTCTTCCTCCCCCTCCTCTCACTTTTTCTTCCTCTTAAGTTCAAAGAATAGGGGGGCTAACCAATGAGTCACGACTAACACCGGAGCCTGGGCAAACTTCCTGGGGGTCAAAGAGAAGGATTTTTGAGATCATCTACCCCAAACAAACTATATCTATCTCTTGTATCCACGTGTCCTTAGCCAACACCAAAGCCAAGGAAGACTTGCCCTAGACAGCTCCTCACATAAGAAAAGCGGCTATTTTACCACTATTACTTACCTCTAGACATTTTTCTCATCATTGAAATAATTTCTCACCTTCTTTAACCTTTCTTCAGTAAGTTTAGCCAAAGGTAAGAACTGCAGGGCAGAATTTTACAATTCTAAGGCATCTCAGAGATGATCCTGTCCAACTCCCATGTTTTAGAGAAGATGAGGAAATTGGGAGCAGCTAGGGGACACAGTGTGGATAGAGTACCAGGTTTAGAGTTGGGAAGACATGAATTCAAATGTGACCTCAGACACTTACCAACTGTGTGACCCTGGGCAAGTCACTTCACCCTGTTTGACTCAGTTTCCTCATCTGCAAAATGAGTTGGAGAAAGAAATGGCAAACCACTCCAATATATTTGCCAAGAAATGGTGTTACAAAGCATCAGAAATGACTGAACAACAATAAAACTGTAGCTTAGAGCAGTCAAATGGTTGACTTGAGATCAGTCAGCCAGTCACTGTCAGGGTCAGGTCTTCTAATTTCCATTCAACACTTTTTCAGTCTTTCATTATCTTTCTCCTTCATCTCCTCACATTCATGGCCTAGAGCAGTTCTGGGTTTGCTTCTGTAATGAATTTAAGTAATCTACTTTGACTTAAAAGTAAGATGAACGGATGCCTAAAAGGAAAGTCAGGAAAATTCCCATGATGCCGGGTCATTAAACAGAGTTTGCAGAGGTACCTGGCTACTTTCATTCCTCATCCTATATCAAAGCACAAGATTCTACAGACCTGCCCACCATATTAGTTTGACCCTCTTAAGTACACTTAGTATCATGCAGATTCCTGGCTGTGTTTCTACCACACACATTTTCAAGGGTTGTATCTCAGAAGACTGTGCCCCCAAACTCATAATCTCCCAGGACTCCTTCTGGAGAAGCGTCCCTTTGTTTGGTGTACAGAATTACCGAGAGACATTTGGGTAGCAGTGAACAGGCAGCTGCCCTCTGACTCACAAAAACCTGAGTTTAACTTGCTGGTTATGTGACCCGGGAGAAGTCACTGAAATCTTTTAGCACGCACTGACAGCTTTCTAAGAGAATATGTAGAGCAGGGCCTGATACAGAATGGGAAAAATAGCTCCCCATACCCATGAAATCACAAGCCTAGGCAAACCCCATAGCAAACCCATACACATGGGTCACTGTTGCAGTTCAGTTGTTTTAATTCTGTCTGTATGACCCCATTTGGGATTTTCTTGGCAAAGATACTGGAGTGTTTTGCCATTTCCTTCTCCAGTTCATTTTACAGATGAGAAAACTGAGGCAAACAGGGTCAGGTGACTTGCCCAGGGTCACACAGCTAGCATCTGAGGCTGCATTTGAATTCAGATTTTCCTGCCTCCCAGCCCAGCATGCTATCCATGGAGACACCCTAGCGTTTGACCATAGTGAGAAAATTTTAACTCAGATACAAATAGTGTGATGTTTAAAAAGGTTTGAGAGACATAGTTTCTGGGTTATTTAATAAGTTTATCAATAACGCCAGCAGGTTATTAATAAAAGGATGGTCATTTTGCTGTTTTTCTTACACCAAAGACAATCTGGGCTGCAGACTTACAGTTTAGAAACCCTAAGAAGCAGTGGGTGTTCCATCAAATACCACTCAAATCTAATTGGTTAGCATGACTGGAGGCGGGCTATATTAAAATGAAGGGCTGAGTACCATGTGCATAGAGAAAGGATACCAGACTACCCAGAGCCTTAGACTATCAATTCAAAGAATGCATACCCCTGGGACAGAGAAATTACCCCTGCTGTGCAAACCGCTCTCAGCCTTGGCCAGTCTGGACAAAAAGAGCATCTCCACCCAAGTCTGAGTAGAACAGAATGAGGTATCCTAGATTAAATTCCTAGCAAAGCCGAGGAGTGCAGTCTCACCAAGATGGGGGAGAATCAGAGCAATCTCACTATCAGTCATATCCTTCAGCAAAAACTAGACTTAAAAGTCAGGACTTTGGAAGAAGAGAGGGAAAGCTCTGGATCTCCCCCAAGTTACTGGTTATTCATATATCATTTCTTACAACAGCAAATCACACTGTTTCTTGAAAGGGGAATCAATTCAATTAGCTGTCTACTTCGCATTATGAGCTTAGTTTCAACAACCTTTGCTAGTAAGTCGCTGCGTCACAATCTGGCGAGGAAGACCCATGCACAGCAGGGAGAAGACAGGACAAGGGCCAGGCTTCCGAAGGAAGAGAACACATACTCTGCATACAGGCAGTCAGGTGGGACCGTGCATAGACAGCTGAATTTAGAGTCAGGAAGATCTGAGTTCAAACCCTGCCTCGGAAACTTAAGCTTAACCCAGGGGTGGAGAACCTGTGTCCTCGAGGCCACACGTGGCCCTCTAGGCCCTCAAGTGCAGCCCTTTGACTGACTCCAACTTCATGGAACAAATATGCTTAACCTCTCAATCTCAGTTTCCTCATCTGTAAAATGGACACAATAACAGCACCTCTCTCAGAGTTGCTACGAGGATCAAATGAAATAAGCTTATTCTCTGCAAGTCTTAAAGCGTTACATAAATGCTAGTTGCTATTATTATTATTTCCATTAACATTTTTTCTACTGCGGCCCTGTGCTTGTAGTTCAAGATAGTTGCCTAGGATACTGAGAAGCTAAGTGGCAGAGGCAGGATTTAAGCCCAGATCTTCAGCTCTCTACTGTCTGTTTCATGCTACCTAGCATTTTTATATCTTACAATTACATATGTATAAACATAGATATTTTATCTTCTGTTTGGGGGGGAAGGTAGGGCAATTGGGGTTAAGTGACTTGCCCAAGGTCACACAGCTAGTTTTTGTGTTAAGTGTCTGAGGTCAGATTTGAACTCAGGTCCTCCTGACTCCAGGGCCGGTGCTCTATTTACTGTGCCACCTAGCCACCCCTAAATATAGGTATTTATGCATATGTAGAAGAATTCATGGGCAGCTAGGTAGTACAATAAATAAAACATTGGGCCTGGAATCAGGAAGATACATCTTCCTGAATTCAAATCCAGCCTCTGACACTTGCTGGCTGTGTGGCCCTGGGTAAGTCACTTAACCCTGTTTGCCTCAATTTCTTCATCTGTAAAGTAAGCTGGAGAAGGAAATGGCTAACCACTCCAATATCTTTACAAAGAAACCCTGCCCCAACCCCAAAAAGCGTCAGAAACAACTGCAACAACTAAACAAGAAACAAAAATAAAACAGGAACAAAGAAGAATCCATAAATAGCCACTTTCCACTTGCCGTGGTGAGAATACGCGTGTTTGTAGACATGAGTGAGTGTTTATGAATGAGAGTTCTGCAGTAAGGAGGCTAACACAAGCTACCCTCAGCTACCTCTCTGAGATTATTCTCTCCCCGTATAGCATACATCAGCTGACCGACTACTGCAATTTTTAAGATTTGCAGGTGACCCAAAGCTATTTAACAGGCTAGATGGCACAGGCATGATCTTAAAAGACTATGCCAGGCTTACTAGATGAGATAAAATAAGAAAATGTAATAGGAAAAAATGTAAGGGCCTACATTTTGGCTAAAAACAAAGTCAATGTTAGTATTATCAGATGGGGAAATATGGCTTGATAACAATTTTCCTTTAAAAGATATAGGGTTTGGAGCAGCTAGGTGGTGCAGTGAATAGAGCACCATCCCTGGAGTCAGGAGGACCTGAGTTCGAATCAGGCCTCAGACACAACACAAAAACTAGTTGTGTGACCTTGGGCAAGTCACTTAACCCCAATTTCCCTCCAAAAAGCAAATATATATATATATATATATATATATACACATACATACATACATACATATATATATATATATATATATATATATATATATATATATATATAGGGGTTGGAGGGTAGATTTAGAAGATTTCAAGCCTAATGAGTTAATGGTGCAATGATTCAAAAAGTAGTAGTATTGTATACTTCATTAAGAAAGGAAGAGTGTCCAGGAGTGGGGAGGTAGGGGATGATGCTGACATACTCTGCCATGGACAGACCACATATGAAGTATGACCTTTAGTTACAGGTGCTGCTGTGTATATAGAAAATAGATCGAGATTGTGCCATATGAATTGTTTAGCCTCGAGAAGGAAAGTCTTTGAGGAACATAATTTGTTGGTTAGTCATTTTTTCAGTTGTGTCTAACTCTTCATGAGCCCATTTGGGGTTTTCTTGGCAAAGATACTGGAGTGTACTGGCCATTCCCTTGTCCAGCTCACTTTACAGATGAGGAAATTAAGGAAAACAGTGTAAGTGACTTGCCCAGGCTCACATAGCTAGTACGCTTCTGAAGCCAGATGTGAACTCACAAAACTTAGTCTTCGTGACTCCAGGCCTGGCACTCTATCCATTGCACCACCCGGCTGCTAGAGAAACATAAAAGCTCTCATCAAGTATCAGCAGGGCTATCATGTGAAAGAAAGATTATACTTCTGCTTGGACTCAAAAGGCGGAAGTAGGTGCAATGAGTAGAAGTTTGCTTCAGAGAGATTTTTAGCTTTATGTGAGGAAAAAACTTCTAACAATTGGAACTACAAAAAGGAAATGGGACGCCTTTGGGAGGTGTTGGGTCCCTTATTGCCTGTCTTCAGACAGAAGTGAGAGGGAAGAAGAGGAAAAGGAAGGGGAGGGGATAGAGTATCGCAACAGGGTTCTAATAAAAGAGAAAGAAAAGGCGGTTAAGAGTCAGAACACTGAAGGACAAATCTGGACCTCGCCTTGTATTGTACTGTGAGCTAAACAGACTGCAAAGGTCCTGCAAAGTCCCACAGAGGGAAACAATATCTTGATGATGCCCTCCACAAAGGAAAGAATAATTTTCTTGAATTTCAGTGGGGCTTGGGTACCAATCTTTGTGTATTTCTTTTGGGGGGTGGTGTGGGAGGGGGTAAGTGAAATAAACACATTCTATATTTGATATCATGTTAACTTGTTTTTAGGGGGAACTGAAAGTTCTTTTAAAGAATCTGCTATGAAGATTCCCAGGGTGTCCCTAAGTGGGGAGCAAAAGCCAGTGAGATTTTTTTAAAGAGGTTAACACAGAAATTCTGAACAAGTCTTTGTGTCAATAGAATATCATGGTCATACAAACATCTCAAGGTCCTTTCCTGTACGAATTCACATGCACACTAGTTATATGAAAACTTACTGCTGCATTTATAATTGAGTTTCTGCTCTAAAATGATACCATACCCATTTACATTTTTTTAAATTCTGTGCTGTGAACGTTCCCTGAGGCTCCATGGCAAAGGATGCAGCTTTCACAGTTTAATAAACAAACACCTGGCAGACAGCCGATGGCCATGTGCAGAAAAATATTGAGATTTCCCTCTCAGTCACACTTGGGGAGAACTAGTAATGATTCAGAAGAAAAGCCAAAATAAGGTGTTAAAATACCTCAAAGAGGATGACCGTTCAAATATAATTAAAATTATACTGTGGGTTAAAGAGAATTTCCAAATGGGGAAAGAAAGCTTATGCTATCATGGCCAACAAATAATAAGAAGGCACCTGACACAAAGCAGAAATTTCCCCAATAGGTTACCGGAGGAAATAACCCAACATAATTCGGGAGGCAGGTGTCAATCTCTCTCGCTCTGTGATATTAAATATGGCCCATGTAGGCTGACTTTCAGTATACTCATTCATAAATTCCCAGCTCACATAACTGAGTCTTAACGGCCTAATTCTGCATCATTATTCAAAAGGAACCTGCCCAAGGAAAGAGTTATTTTGGTGCACAAATTATTTGCTTATAGATCGTTAATTACTTGCCAGAGAGCTGGAGGCAAAGGGTAATTTAAAGATAAGGAATTTTGAGCTGCAACAAATTACATATGAATCAGAAATGGAAATAAAGCATCTCTGAAATAAGTAACCAGGTACATATTGAGTCAATTTTTACACAACTTTGAAAGGCCTGATCTGCTGTGGGAAACAAGAACTCATCTCTTGCTTTATAAAAAGGAAATGACCGAACGTCATATAATCAAAATGTCAACTTTTGAGAAAAGGACAGGAAAAACAAAGATGTGACTATGTCATTTCTCTATTGCAAAACAGGCAGAGGGAATTCAAAGGGTCTGTCTTTTTATCAAGGTCGAGGACCATTCAACAATTTCACAGCAACACAACAAAAACCCTTGCAAAGCACTTTACACATACTATCTCATTTTTATCTTCACCACAACCCCAGGAGATAGATGCTATTATTATCCAATTTTACAGAAAAGGAAACTGAGGCAGACATAGGTTAAATGTCTTGTTCACTGACACACAGTAAGTATTTGAGGCTGAATTTGAACTCAGGTCTTGACCTGTTATCTAATCCCCAGTACCACCAAACTATCTTTTTTTTTTTGAAAGGGGAAGGCAAGGCAGTTGGGGTTAAGTGACTTGCCCAAGGTCACAAAGTAAGTATCAAGCGTTTGAGGCTGGATTTGAACTCAGGTCCTCCTGACTTCAGGGCTGGTGCTCTATTCACTGTGCCACCTAGCTGCCCCTATTTTTATTTATTTGCCACCAAGCTATCTTAATACCTCAAAGATGCCCAATAACCATTGATTTTTTTTTTTTTGCTTTTTGGAGGGGAGAGGGCAGGGCAATTGGGGTTAAGTGACTTGCCCAAGGTCACATGGCTAGTAAGTGTTAAGTGTTTGAGGCCAAATTTGAACTCAGGTCCTCCTGACTCCAAGGCCAGTGCTCTATTCACTGAGCCACCTAGCCGCCCATGACTGTTGATTTTTTTAAGAATCTGGGGAGATTGATTTTTTGGCCTTCAAGACTGAAAAGTTCCCATTTTATAACTTTAGATTTCCTCCTCATTTAGCCTTTTAGGCTTTATCATCAGAGTCTAAGAATGACTTCAGTTAATATCTGTGTGTGGTTTACTCTGGGTTTCAAATGTCAATAATGTCACAGACTAATAGTTTTGGTCTTACTATGCAATTTGGGCCCTAGCTAACAGCCAAGAATGAATGATTCCAGAGCATGATTACTGACCCCCCCCCCCCCCAATGCCAGGGAATTTTGTGTAGGCAGGATATAGGGGTGTTCAAAGTAAGTTCGAATTGATTTCTGTTCCACAAAGCTCCCACTGCTTTATTGGTACAGTAATGAGAGAAGGCAGGGGAATCAACATTAAATGCATAAGTTGCAGTTTATTTTTATTTTCTTCTAAGCCATCTAAGCTTACCCTTAAAAAATGAATCCTCTAATATTGGATGAAACATCTCTGGGGAAATCCTCCAGAAAGAATTGACACCTAATAATGAAATCAAAGGGAAGCAAATTCAACCTCTTTGTCTGCTGAGCTCAGCAAAGAGCTTATAGGATTTCAGGGCAATAGAGATAGATTTTGTTTAACAGCCACTAGAAGATTATAGGCTATATCTTTCCTTCCTCTGCAGAATGCCTGCCAACAAAGGCAATATGTGAAAAAAAAATTCCATTTAAAAATCAGGAATTTCCATTTAAAATCCATTTAAAATCTTACCACCTGATCTCTCTCAAATCTGAAATAGCAACCATATCATTTCCCTAAAGGACATTTATTTACCTTGCCCTACTTGCTAAGTGTGGTTGGTTTGTTTTTAAAAAATATAAGACTCATTTGATAGCTACAAAACTCACCAAAGCCCACATACCACTCTGCATTACATCAGTTTACAATGAGTTTAAGGCATGCCAATGCAGCTTTTAACTATCACTGGAGATGAAAAATTTGGTCCTTTTGCAAAGAAGCAAAAAGAATTCAATTCCAATGAAGTATTTTGTCTTCAAAGGTCATAAATCCAATAGCTGCCATACGTGTGCGTCACACACACATATATGTAAACATAGGTGTATGTGATGGGCCAAGTTAGGGGAACCCTGCCTTCCATGGTAGAGCTGAGAAAATATGGGCAGCCCTGCTATTCCCCAGCAGGGCTGAGAGTTGTCTACCCAGGGGCTGCGAGAGGGTGAGTTAAAAGAGAGATGGGACTCAAGAAATGGTGGACAACCGTCTCCTTTATTGTCTTAAGTGCAATCCTCTTAGAGGACGTTTCCCAATGGCTTTCCCTGTGGTCATTGCGCACTTCAGTGTTCCTAGGCCGGGCATAAACACTACGCTTTATCTCAAGGATCTTCTCCTCACACCTCTGGTGCTTGAGCTCTTTTCCTGGGAGATGGGGAACCGATCCAGGCCTGGCAGCAAGCCCTTCACCTGAGGGGGCTTATTCAGCCATCAGGGTCAGAGTCCACAGCAGGTGTATATATACAAACTTGTAAACCCAGGGCAGGTGGAAGCTAAGGTGGGGTAGTGAATAGAGTGCAGGATTTGTAATCAGGAAAACCCGAATTCAAATCCATCTCAGACACTTTCTAGCTGTGTGACCCTGGCTGAGCAAAGCACTTCATTTCTGACTGCCTCAGTTTCCTCATCTGTTAAATGGAGAAAATAGCGACCCCCCCGGGGTTGTTGTGAGGGTCAAATGAGATAAAATTTGTACTTTGCAAACATTGAAGTGCTGTATAAATGTAAGCTATTATTACACACACACATATATCATATGCTAGTATATATACAAAAATATTTTTAGTTAATGAGGCTTAATTTCAAACAGAAATTTTACACCACTCTTTCTGCAGCACTGAGATATTGAATTGTAACTGAAAGTATACACATGAAGCTGCATTTTGTTTCAAATGGTTACAGAACAGAATATGCAGCATATATTCTCACTGTACATACGAAGAGCTTTGATGTGCGAGTGGAACCAGAGAATAACAAGCCAGCAAGCAGTGACATCTTTGTGAGACCCAAATTCACTGCTCAGCTCCCCTACCGAGGATCTAATACAACAGTCTTGCAGGAAGTTTTAATTCAGAGTCTGCATATAGACGAAATCTGTAGCAAAGGGGACGTGGTTCCCACAGAGTAATACGAGTCATCTGAAAGATGAAGGAAGGGGTGGAGGGAGAGGTATATTTGCAGTAGGAATCCAGGGCCCTCAATGTGAGAGATGGAACAGCCCTGGGGACTGTGGGAGCGCCTTGTCTGGCCTAGAAGTCGACCTCCGACTACACACTTCCCAGGCCTCCAGCTCCAAACTATGCGGGGGCTCTGTCCCCTTCCCCCATACTCCTGAAAGCTCTCCTTCAAGTATGCTTTCTCACCTTAAACTATAAATCTCTTGCTTGACCAAAAGTATTACTTAGCACGTTGTAACAAAATTCAGAACTACTTTTATCTGTCTGGTTACAAACCCTACTCTCCCAAACATTTCCTCTGGAGTACATGTATGGTGGTCTCCTTCCTGCTTAAACAGTGCAGCCTAAAGCCCGTCTAAAATGAATATTTCATTAATATACAGCCTCATCTGCTTGTGCAGACTGATTCTGTGTGACTCGCCCCAAACAGGCAGCATGGGGTTACTAGACACATTTCTGTCCCATTAACACGTACTGAGCAGCATTAGCACTCAGAACAGAATTTACCCCCAGTTTCATTTTCCAAGCCAAGAAAGGGGCAGTTCCATTTTCAGCATTTGTGAACTCAAGGACTTCTGAATCAAATCAGGAATTACCAGTTTCATTCACCTCAATGAGGAATAGAACTGGATTGTTCTTCTGGCAGCAGCTGGCTTAGAGAACATGGGAGACAGTACTGAATAAGCCCAGCACCCCGGTGCAGGCACCAATGACATCGGCTTTTAGGAAATATGTTACGAAGCCCCAGATAAGGGAGCGTGTCGGACTTTTCTTCTTGTAAGAATGTGAATGTAACTCTAAGAGCCGGTTCAATTGTAGTCATGGGAGCCCAGACCAGTTTTGACCTATTCTATTCAACACATGGACACTGATCTCCATAAATGTAGGCAGTGGCTTGAGTGCTGGTCTGGACTCAGGAAGACTCATTGTCCTGAGTTCAAATCTGGTCTGAGACACTTACTGGCTGTGTGACTCTGGCTAAGTCACCTAACTCTGTTTGCCTCAGTTTCCTCATCTGGAAAATAAGCTGGAAAAGGAAACAGAAAAACACTGCAGTAGCTTTGCCAAGAAAAACCTAAATGGAGTCGCAAGGAGACTGAACAACAACAAAAAGTGATTTAGATGCTCGGTCCTAGTGCATTTGCTTCCTCAGTGACTATCCCAGGACCACACACAGCTGGTAAAGAGAGACAGGGGCTGGGGGCTGGGATTCAAACTCAGGTCTATCTGACTGGCCTAATCATAGCCCAAAAGTCTTTTTCCTCTTCTCTTTTAACATTTTCATCACCAGTCCTCTAAAGTTTCCTAGCACATCTTCCTTCTTTCTCTCAGTTTCTCCAATGACCCTAAATAGGCTTCTTTCAAGTTGGAGGTTAAGACCAAACCCCTGGAGAAAGTCATTAGAATCATAGAGTTCAAGGGGGAAGGGACCTTGGAAGTCATTGAGTCTAACTTCCTCATTTTACAGATGAAGAACCAGAGGCACAAAGGGGCAGCTAGGCGACGCAATGAATGCACCAGCCCTGGAGTCAGGAGGACCCAAGTTCAAATTCGACCTCAGACACTTACTTAGCTCTGTGATGTTGGGCAAATCACTTAACCCCAACTGCCCTCCAAAACACACACACACACACACACACACACAGGTTAAGCATATGAGCCCAGAGTCACAGTCAGTAAGTGTTCCAAGTAGCATTTGAAACTACTTCTACCTGAATCCAAGTCTAGCCCTCTCACTTTTTTGTTCTCCCTTTTTCTCAATTTGTAGGAAATTTCCTAAGCAAAACAATTTCCCTGCCATGTCTTAATATTGCTAGTACTGAGTTTTAGAGACAAAGCCACTCAGAACTGGAATGGCTGTGAAAGGCAGAGTAACATACTGGATTTTTGTTGTTGGGTCCTTTCAGTCTGGTCCGTCTCTTCATGACCCCATTTTGAATGGGTTTTCTGGGCAGAGGTACTAGAGTGGTTTTCCATTTCCTTCACCAGCTTATTTTACAGATAAGAAAACTGAGGCAAACAGGGTTAAGTGATTTGCCCAGAGTCAGTCACTGAGCAAACAAGTGTCTGAAGCTGGATTTGAACTCAGGAAAATGGGTCTTACTGATTCAAGTCCAGTGCTACCTAGCTGTCCAACATACTAGATAGCAGATGCCATCTTGGACTTTGAGTCAGAAAGATCTGAGTTTCCCATCTGCACGACATCCACTCACTATGTGACCTTGAGCAAAATACTTAACTTTTCTAAGCCTTAGTTTCCTTATTTGGAAAAGGCAGATAATGCTTTTAATATCTAATACTGATTTATTGTGAGGCTGAAATAAGATAAATGTATGTAAAGTGCTTTGCAAACTTTAAAGCAGTAGATAAATATCAGTGATGGCTATCAACATCATCATCATCATCATCATCATCATCATCATCATCATCATCATCATTATCAGAAGCAAGCCTGGAGACATTCAGGGGTGGGAAACCTGGGGCCTGGAGGTCACACTGGCCTTCTAGGCCTCAAGGGGGGGCCCTTTGACAGAATTCCTGTAAGTCTGAATTCTGTCAAGGGGTTGCACTTGAGGACCTAGAGGGTCACAGGTGGCCTCAAGGCTGCAGGTTCCCTACTCCTGCTTTAGATCTCTGATGATAAAGTTTCAAAGTTAGTCTTTATGCCCCAGCTAACAATTCTAATCTTCCCCCTTCCTCTGGTGTTTAGAGGTATCTGGCAAAAGTCAAGAAAGAGGAAAGAGAGAGAGGGAGGGAGGAGAGGGAGAGAGGGAAGAAGAGAGAGAGAGGGAGAGAGAGAGAGAGGGAGAGAGAGGGAGAGAGGGAGAGAGAGAGAGAGAGAGAAAGGAGTATCCTATGGGTGGATTTGATGATGGCCTTTTGGAGGAGTGATCATTAATCTTAGAGACACCCTCGTTTTAATTGCTCTCATCAACAATAAGCCTTTCCTCTTTTCTTTCCAGGTCTGTGGATCCTACACAGTCTCAGGCTGTAGTACAGAACTGGAGGACATTTTATGGGAGAGGGAAATGACAAATTTATCCTTGCTTGGAAAATGAAGCTGCCGCAGTGCAGGCTGAGGCAGGAAGAAGCCAGGCTTGTAGAGGTTGGACGTGGTGCCGAGAGGATGGGGATGTGGCAAAGAGGAGCCTGGAGCGTTCCACTCCATCTAAGGAGTCACGCAGAGAACCCCCCCCAACTCCCCATTCTGGGTCAGATACACAATCTTCCCAATCCTAACGTATTCTTAGAGATGGTATATTTCGACTTTCACTACTACTGGCAAACACTTCCCTCTTCTTTTCATAATGAAAAATGAACTGAGAAACAAAGAAAAAACAAAAGTGAGAGCTACTAAAAGTCACTTCCTCTTCTGGGTAGCATGGGGAGCTGAGCTGCCTTTTTTTTTCACTCTAAGGGAAATAATTTAGATTAGAGAGTTTCCCTCCTGGCATTAAAGACGAATATTTACTTCCATAGATCCCAATTTAATTTGTGAAATCTGCCACCTACCACTCCCCACGGCCTCATTCTTTTCTAGGCAACCACAATTCAGTGGTTTTTTTGGTTTTAGGAGGCCAAGTGAGCGGCGGCCCAATCCCACATCATCGACACTCTCTTAGTCCTCTGTCTCTGGGGAATGTTCACGCCTGGCTAACCTCCCCAAAGCTCGAGATCTCCATCACTGACAACCCTCCTCCCCAGCCAGTGGAGTGAAAGGAGAATTTAAATTCCACTCATCTAGTAGGTTTGCAGTGATTAGAGTGATAAAGTTCTCATCAATGAGGGATAATTACTTTCCACACTTCCAATGCAAATTCAAAATGTGTTACTTGAAGAAAAGTAAATTGTGTCAGAGCAGGGAATGGGCCCAAGGAAAGCCTTCAGCAATCTTTGCCCATGTACTCAGCCTGTGTGACTGCCAGGTGTTTGGAAGCTTAAAAAGTGGCTTTCCTCAGCCAGGTTTCTACATTTAACTACTAAGAAGGCCTTAGATTTCATCAGTCATGAATCATTAGCACAATTCATTAAAAATTGAGAAAAGGGGCAAAAAATAAAAATCAAACTTTTAAGCCACACAGGTACTTTCAACTTTTTTGTCTGACGATCAAAAGCCCTTCACAATCTACCTTTCCAAGCTTCTCTGAAAGCGACCTTGGAGGCTATCTAGTCCAACTCTTTTTAACAGATGAAGAAACTGAGGCTGAGTGGTTAAATGGCTTTCCAAGGGTCGAACACTTAAGTGCTGGCCAAGATTAGACCTCTGGTTTTTCTGTAAAAGTAGTCTCTCCACTGAGGTACACTTGGCTGCCCCTCATGTTACTCTCCCTTGGGCACTGTGGTTCCCACCAAGATACTTCAGGCCCCTTCCTCACCACACTGCTGACAAACACTCCCAGGTCTCTTTATCTTTAAACACACACACACACACACACACACACACACACACACACACAACCCTTCACTTTGCCCTTCTTTCCCCTCCAACTCTCTCATCCTCTTTATAGCTAAACAGCTTCCTCTCTTTTGCCACCGCTAAGCAACCTGAAAGCATCGTCTAGACTTCTTGCCTCTGCTCTCACCACCTTCACCTCCCCACCCCCTTGCATTCTGACTTCAGACCCCATTATTCTTCTGATCCTGTTGTTCAGTCATGTCTGTCTCTCTGTGACCCCATGGACCATGCTGTCCATGCTGTTTTCTTGGCTAAGATACTGGAGTGAGTGGCTTGCCATTTCCTTCTCCAGCAGATGAAGGCAAACAGAGGTTAAGTGACTTGCCCAGGGTCACGCAGCTAGTAAAATGTCTGTGGCCAGATTGAACTCAGGTCTTCCTGACTGTAGGCCCAGGGTTCTTCCCACTGAGCCACTCTGCTGCATTCTTCTGCAATTATTGCCTAATAGTTAAATCCTACGGCCTTTTCTTAGTCACAGAATAATAGTATTCTTTAGTTGGAAGGAGCTTCAGCAGCATTCTAGCCCACAACCCCTAAATGAAAACAAAGACTTGCCATGATAACATCGGACCAGTGCACCTCTAGGTTTTACTCGAAGACCTCCGGGAGGAACCGAACCTGCTGCTTCCAGAGGCAGACTGTACACCTGGAGGCTTCTGTTAGGAACTTCCCCCTAACATCAAAACGAAATTCCCCCAATGAATGCCCCTGCTTCTATCTTCTGGGACCCAAACAGGAAAGTCTAATGACAGACAGACTAAATACTTAAAGACAGCTCTTAACGTCCTCTCAGTCTTCTCTTCTCTAGACTAAATATAGCTACTTCCTTTAACTAGTGCTCAGATGAGCCACATTTCAGGTCCTTCACCACACTGGCTGCCCTCTGGATGCTCTCCAGTCTATGTCTATGTGTTGCCCTGAGCTGAACCTGAAAATTCAGATGTGGTCTGATCATACTTGAGAGTAGAGAGGGGCTGTCACCTTCTCCTTCCTAGAATCCACAATCATATTCATCTCCATTCTCCACGGAGTCCACAATCGTACTCATTTAGCTTGAGTCAGCTTCCTAAAATGCCGAAATCTCAACCACACCCTCCTCCTGGACACTATTTGGAGTCAGGAAAATCTTGTTCCAAATCCTGTCTCATACATATATTAATTACAAGAAAACGAGTAAGTCATTTAGTCATCCTGGACCTCAGTTTCCTTATTTGTAAAATGGGAATAACAGTATTTACCTTACAGGATTGAAAGGAGGAACAATGAGAAAAACAGAAAGATCAACTATCATCTCTCCCCAGACGGCTCCCACATCCCACATCTGTATCTTCAACCTTCATCTCTCTTCTGAACCACAAACCCTGCTTCAACTGTCTTCTTGATCTTTCTACAAATCAGCATCTCAAACTCAAGCTATCCAAAGTAGAACTTATTTCTTTCCCCAAACGAACTTCTTGGAGTTTCCCATACTGTACCACCATCTTTTTAATCACCTTGGTTCCATAATTTCAGAGTCATCCCTACATCTAAATAATTGACAAGTCTTCCTGATTTTATCTCCAAAATATACATCAATCCCCCTTCCTTCCCCCATATGGACACCACCCTAGCCCAGGTCCCTATCATTTCTTTTTTTTTATTTTCTGGAGGGGCAATTGGGGTTAAGTGACTTGCCCAAGGTCACATGGCTAGTAAGTGTTAAGTGTCTGAGAGCTGATTTGAACTCAGGTCCTCCTGACTCCAGGGCTGGTGCTCTATTCACTGAGCCACCTAGCTGCCCCTCCTATGATTTCTTACCGGAACTGCTCTATTAAATGACCTCCCTATTGGTCCCCACATTTCTAATCTCCTCTGTCTTCAATCTGTTCTTTACATCAGCTGCAAAAATAATCTTCCTAAAGCAATGTCGAACAAAGCCCCTTCCCTATTCAAAAACCTTCAATTTCTCATCCTCAAAATTAAGTCCCTTCACTGTCTGGCTCTAATCCATCTTTCTAGTCTTAATTGATATCACCAGCCTTCCAGCCAAATTGGAATGCTAGCTTTTTGCTGAACTTGGTATCTCATCTCCTGCCATTGTGCATTTTTTTTTTTTGCTTTTGCTTTTTGGAGGGGAAAAGGCAGGGCAATTGGGGTTAAGTGACTTGCCCAAGGTCAAACAGCTAGTAAGTGTTAAGTGTCTGAGACTGGATTTGAACTCAGGCCCTCCTGACTCCACAGCCAGTGCTCTATTCACTGCACCACCTAGCTGCCCCCTCCATTGTGCATTTTCACAAGCTATTCCTCATACTTGGAATTCATCTTCCTCCTCATCTACATCTCTAAGAACCTTGTGTTTCCTTCTGAGGCTCAGTTCAGGCGCCAGTGCCTCCAAGAAGCCCAGCTGTTACTGTTTTCTCCCTTAGCAAATGATGCTAGACTCTATACATGTCATCAGTCCTAAAGAGGATGCAAGCTCATTGAGGGAAGGAATGATCACATTCTTGTCTCCTTATCCCTGGTGTTCAATACAATGCCTTACACATAATAGGTATTTAATAAATGCCCGCTGAATTGGCTTGATTCTAGCTCCAAGTCTGTGAGGGCAGAATCAGGTCCAGGCAAAATTATGCCTCCTCTCCCCACCCCAAGCCCCACCTCCAGTGTAGTGCTCTGGTGTATATATTAGTAGGTGTATATTAAATTTGTTTGTTGAAAGAATAAATGAGTGAAGAAATGGTTTAAAGGGCCCATTTTCTTTTCTTTTGTTTTTTCCTCTCTTTACTCAACCCCCTCTCCCCAACACTCCCTCCAAAATCACTCCTGAACAGGTCAGCCTGTAGTCTAGGTGCCAAAGGAAGTAGGGTGGTAGGGTTAATGATCTCCAAAAGGACTATTTAGTTTTGTTCTGTGTTCTCTGGCCACAAACTGCATCCTTAGCTCCCAATCGGCTGTCTCAAAAATGCAGAGGGGATTTTCAAATAGAAATCTTTCCATGCAACTGGGAAAATAACTCATAGAATCACAAAATCTCAAGAGTTAGAAAGGACATTGGAGGTCAGCTATTCCAAGCCTGAATTCCAATGCCTGAATAAGAATCCCTAACAAGTGATCACTGAGCCTTAGCTTGAAGAATACCTTCCATGAGCAAGACCATCTCCTCACAAAGGTGCCCATCATTCCACCTTTACACACCTCGAGTTATAAGGAAGTTTTAACTCATGCCAAGCCTAAATTTACCTCTCGGTAACTATCACTCCTTACTTGTGATGAAGGATGGAGGGCAGGAATATTCTTTTCCTAGATGAGGGATACCAAATGATGCCACATGGTCACTCCCACACAACCAGCCCCCATACTAAAGGGAAACAATGCAAGCAAGCTGCTTTGGCTTTGAACAGAAGATTAATCTAGAAAGGAAATAACAGTAATGCGATGCTGCTCTCCACAATCATAACCAGCTTCCTCTGGCAGGAATGGGAAAAACACTGATCTGCTAAGAACTGGGGATTTACTCAAGCACAATTCTGCAAGTAATTTTTTTTTTTACCCCAGTCAAAGATTTTCAAGACAAACAATTTAGGAGATTTTTTAAAAAATGTGAATGCTGAGATAAATATAACAGTTAACCAAGGAATTCACTTCTAGATAAAAAACAAAACAAACAAAAAACCCCTATGTTTAGAGCACTGGGCTAAGGGCTAGAGAACACATAGAGTTTATATAGGACACAATCAGATCTATGCCAAGGGAGGCAACATGGTAGGGTGAGTGGGCAGAAGGGAAGGGAACAAACATTTTTTTTAAATCCTTCTACATGCAGGACACTGTGCTAAATGTTTTACAAATATCTTATAGTGCAGTTTTTCTCCAGCTTTTTGGTCTTAGGATCCCTTTATATTCTTTTTGTTTTGTTTTGGAGTGGGGAAGGCAAGGCAGTTGGGGTTAAGTGACTTGCCCAAGGTCACACAACTAGTTAAGTGTCAAGCGTCTGAGGCCAGATTTGAACTCAGGGCCTCCTGACTTCAGGACCGGTGCTGTGTTCACGGTGCCACCTAGCTGCCCCAGACCCCTTTATATTCTTAAAAACTACCGTGGACTGTCCAAAGAACTTTTGTTTATGTGAGCTACATATATCAATATTTACCATATCAGAAAATAAAATGTATTCATATCACTCTGGAAATAGTTTTGACCTTCCTTGTGGACTATGAAAAATGGTCTTGGAAACCTCTTGGTTTCTTTGAGAATCACTGTTTAATGGGTAGAGTACTGACCCTGGAATCAGGGAGGCCTGGATTCCAATGCCCGCCTCAGCCATGTATGAGCTGGGTCACCCTGGCCATACCATACAGTCTCTCAGGCCCCAGTTTCCTATCTGAAAAATGAGTGAGCTAGACTCAGTGAATTCTGATGCCCATTCCAGCTTTAAATCTATGATTCTAATTATTCAGATTTCCAAGTGACTAATGTCTTAGTCCCCCAAATCAATTTTCCAAGGAACTTAAAGTGATTAATATCCAGTATGTAGTAAATGAAAGAACATTTGATTTGTAATTAAAATATTTAAGTCTTGGCTCTTCCACTTGGACAATACTTAATGTCTTGAGGTCTCAGTTTCTTCACATGTAAAATGGGAATAATTCTACCTACGCTGTTGTGAGGAAAGTGCTGTATAAACTGTAAGGTGTTAGCTCAAAGCTAGTAATAATTATCTTTATTATTGCCTCATATTATTAGTCAAATTCCATGTATTACATACCTATCCTGTTCAGAAGCATGTGTCAGGTTCTTGGTGAAATGCAAAGATAGATAAGACACAGTCCCTATTCTTATGGAGCGAATAAGTATTTAGTAAACACTTACTATGGGCGAAGAACTTTAAACTTTGGGGATTCAGAGAGAAAATCAAGAGTCTCTCAAGGAGCTCACATTCTAACTGAAGAAAACGTACATGGGAAGGTTTGGCTACAGAGCAGAGAGAAAGGCCCAGTGGTCCTGAGGTTCATCAAGAACAGGGGTTCCTTAGGGCACAGTTCTTGGTCAGATGGCAAGGCCCTGAGAGGATGGAAGGATACAGAAGCATGGCAGATGGTGACTGGAGGTCCTCCCTCTTCCCCGAAGGATTGCTGTTGGTGATTTTCTGCTCATCTAAGCAATAAAGACATCAATATCTGCCTGATGAGGGACCTTTAGGGACTCAGCTCACCACCACTAGAAATCTGGGAGTGGGTTTGAGCACTGGATTCTGGGTTTTTTCCTATAGGATTTGGAACAGCAGAACAGCATCCAGAGAGGAAGGAAAAAGGAGAAAGGTACTTTGACAGGAAGGTAGTGGTGAAAGGGATACAATACATACATAAACATAATACAAGATACAGAACAAAGGCACATAAAAGAGGTACCAGGAAGCACAACATGAAATCTAAGAAAGAAAGGTAGAAGTATTAGAAAACCCTAAAAGCAACAAATTGAAGAACACAGTAAGTAATAAGCCACCATCTGACAAAGATGTCTTGTCTGCTTTCAGAAAGTCTCAGCTCCCCCTCATCACCCCAAGCTCAGACTATTGCCTGCTGGTCTGTCTCCTTGTCCCCACTGTCTCCCCACTCCAATTCATCCTCTTCTCCACTGGACCATGTCACCCCACGATTTAATAAACTCCACTGCATCCAAAGCCCTTTATAACCTGGCCTTCTCTTCCTTTTCTAGTCTTCTTCCACATTACTTATGTAATCCCAGTCCCAAAACCTACTGGAACGGGACTCTCTCCTCGGTGGTGAATGGCAGAGAGGAGAGTTCTTCAGTGGCCCCTGGAAAGGGTCTTGGAATGTTTGTAAGCTTCAAGTCATTTCAGACACTTCTGGCTTCCAGTTTCAAGAAAGAACCCAGGTCTTCCTGATCCCTAAGTGAGTTCTCTACCCATTAAACCACACTGCCTCATTGAGATTTGTTGTTTGCTGTTCAGTGTTTTTCAGATGTATCCGACTCTTTGTGATGCCTTTTGGGGCTTTCTTGGCAAAGCCACTTGAGTGTTTTTTGCCATTTCCTTCTCCAGCTCATTTTACAGATCAGGAAACTGAGGGGAACAGGGTTCAGTGACTTGCCCAGGGTCACACGACTAAGTGTCTGAAGCCAGATTTGAACTCAGAAAAAAGAGTTGTCCCGACTCTGGAACTTGTACTCTATTCACTGTGCCACCAAGCTGGAGAAGGATAATAAAAACTCAGGACTTCCTTTGTAACAACCCTTTGAGGTAATAATATCCTATTTTTTCAGATGAGGAAACTGAGGTTCTAGAAAGTAAGGAAACTTGCCCAAAGTTATGCAATGAATAGTAAATTAAAGAAGAATTTGAACACAGGCCTTGATACTCCAAGTGCATCAGCTTATCTGCTGTACCACATAGCCCCTCAGAATAAATAATACATTTGGGCAAACACACTGCATGTCAAGTGTTTCTGTATCTCTTCCTTGTATCATATATTTAAAACTGGAACAGAACTTAGAAATCACCTAATTCACCTCCCTCATTTTAATAAATGTGGAAAATATGACCAGGAAGGTAAACGGAGATGAGTCTCATCTAGAGTAAAGTAGCAGAAAAGAGTTGAACCCAGGTCGCCTGAATCCTTCCCCAAGAGCCAGAAAGAACTGCCCACGTTGGCCTAAATCACCTGATTTTGCTCATACCTCAGTGGTTTGGCTTCTCAACTACCAGGAGGGAACTTAACCTCCCTGGGCCTCAGCTTCCTCATCTGTAAAATGGGCAAGTTAGACAAGGCAGCCTCTGAGGCCCTTCCCATCTCTAGACCAAGGATTCTAAGTTTGTTTTCAGGTCAATAGAAGCGACTCCCAACTGATGGTGGGACATCACAGGCAGCAAGAATGATTTCTAGCTGAAGGCTTCAGTTTTGCATCACCACAGACTGCTGTCCATCCTTCTGACTGCTCTCGGTCAGCATAGCCCAGGAGCACTGAAAGAACTAAAGAACACAACTGTATTTCATTCCCCCAACAAGCACTGTTCACTGGAGCAGGCCATCAGTTATGCTAGGGTGGGAGAGCCAGGGAATTCCAGACTCTTAGGCCTGGGAAGGGTTCGAGCTTCTGCCAATTTTGCTATTTGAGGTGCGGGGCTCATCAGGTGAAGGGGTCAGTGAGAGAACTCGGGATGTGTCTGGACAAGTTAAAACAGTTTTGCTGAATTTTTTTGTCAATATCCAAGATCTGGATAATAACAGCATTTATATCCCAGAGTTGTGAGGATTGAATGAGGCCATATTTATAAAGGCATATGCCTAGCATACACAGTAGGTACTTAATATGTAATCACCATTCCCTACAAGCCCACTATAAAAATGTCGGCTAGCATTATCAATGCAGAACTTGCCGGCTAGAACCAGCTAAGCCACAGACTTGCCTTTTGCCTTAAACCTATGCTGAGCTAACTACCAAACACTCATGCTTATATCCCACTCAGTGAACAAATGCATATCATTCTCCATGGAAGACTTATAGACTTAAACCCTGCCTATGAAATATAGCCACCCTTAATTCTAGGCCATGAGTCTTAGCTTTCCCACTAAATCTCTTTTCAACAGGTTGGCTGCTGATGGCTTATCATAAATTCAACAAGCTCTCTAGGTTAGCTCAATGCTTTGAACACTTGGAAAAGGTACTAAGACTCTTCTGAACATCAAAGATGATCAGAATTTCCTGTCTTTGATGTTAGAAGGGCAAACTAGTTTCAATTAAAAAAATCCCAAAGTGACAGCCTTCTCTTGGTCCAATTTTAATACTGAAATACCAAAGCTCAAAATGTCCAGATAAGAGTTTCTCACTCCTAATTCTAGGTCTGACAAGGTGGTATAAATCTCTCCAAGTCTGTTCTCCCCAAATTTCCTGCCTGATATTCAAGGACTTCTAAGAAAGAGCTTGATAAAGTCTGGACAGCTTTTTGAAGCTTTATCCAAAATAAACCTAAATTCCCAATCCTTTGAAGTCATTCTTCTGACGTGCAATAAGTGAACAAACAGCCCCTCCCCATCTTTTGCGGGGGTTGGGCTACTGCAGGTGCATTGTGTTGACATCAGATTGTGAATGCTAAAATTTATGAGTATAACACATGGAGAATTCACTTAAAAAAACTGAGGCAAAGTATTATAAGTATTTGGCATTTAGTCCGCTTGAATTTCAAGATACTATGAAAAAGAAATCAAGGTAGTGGAAACAGAATGGACAATGGACTACCCTCTGGCGTCAGGAAGACTGAGGGTCGAAGTGCTACCTCGGATACATACTAGTTTTGTGACCGTGGCCTTAATTAGCCTTTCAGGTTCCTCAGGCAACCTCTGAAGGCTACAATTTATTATACGTTTCCAGTAAACATAAATGGATGGCTTTTCCACACAGGGAGCTAGCTCTTTGGCTGAATGGCCAGGGCAAAAAAGAATTTTTTTTTAAATAAAATACTTAAAAAAACTTTTTTTTGATAAGACAAATTCCTAACATTGTGAAAATTAGTAGTAACTAAGCCCACCATTGGCTCATCAAATCCTCATCCAATGAGATGATTGCCCACAATTCTTTGCTGTTCAGAATAAGAACAGGATGTAAAATGCCAATTGATGTTAGTGCAAAACCTCCTGGGAGATCTCCTAGTGACAAAGGCTTTACTCAAACCAAACCATTTGTCTACGCTTGGTCAGTAATGCCCATGGGGGTTGGCTTCACTTCTATTTGTCTTCTTTTGGGGCAGATTCTGAGGGCCGGAGAATTGTCATATAATGTTGGTTTAAACTCACTTAGGTGGCAGGAATCATGGTTTCACTCACTTGTAAGACATTAAGAGTTCTTCCCCACATACTAGACTTTGGAGATTTATCCTCTTGCAAAACCTGGTTTAGATCAATACTTAAAATGAGAAAATGCAAAAGAAGTAGGAAGAGGTCTTGGCTTCCTATTTTTCCCACTAATTGATGGCTGAAACTCAAAAGACAGCTATTCCCAGAATAAGAATCTTACTCACGGCTTCCAATAAATTTCTTCAGTAGCTCTTAGTAAAAAATTTTATTCCTTTTTTTTTTTTTTTTTTTTTTTACCAAACGGAGAGAGTTGGGGCATTTCAGTTGAGTAAAAGTAGTTGTGGAAATTGAGGTTGGCATGGATGATGAGGGGAGGTGGGTGACTTTACAGTAAGTGATAATTAGGGTTTTCCTGCTAGTAATTGGGCTGTTTCCCTCATTTCCTGAGCTTTCTTCATAAAATGAGACAGATAGACGGACAGACACATTGTCACCTCTGGCCACAGATTACAAAGCAGTCAGTAGTCCCTAACTATAGCCCCCTCAAGAGGCTTCGGTCTGGCCATAGTGCTTCAATTGTATAGTTTTACCCTGAGGAGAATTTTCATTTTCTTGTAAAGTTACAGATAATAAAAAATAAAAGCCTAAGAAAATGAAATTGTTACTTTGACCTCTGACTACAATGATGTACTCAATAGACAGTAGTGGGGAAAGACCTGGTTTTCCAGTCCCTCTCCCTGCTGTAACTTGCCATGTTACCCTGAACAAACCACCTTACCAAAGGATCCCAGATTCACAGGTGGACCCAAGAATTCATGTAGTCTCACACTCTTGTCATACAGCTGGGGAAACTGAGGTTCAGAAATATTAAACATCTTGCCCAAGTTTTCATATATAATAAGTGGAGGAGGCAGCTTAGGCAACTCAGTGGATAGGACACTGGGCCTGGAGTCAGGAAGACCTGAGCTCAAATCTGGCCTCAGACACAGACTAATTGTATGACCCTGAGTGAGTCTCTGTAGCAGCAAGCACCCCAAGCGTCCTCAGGGTTTGCAGCTACCAGAGGTTCTTGGATCTGCTTTGTTAAAGGAAAGCAACTCAAAATGGGTTAACAGGCTTACTTTAATCAGTCAGACATATATCGTTTACCTTGTTCAGGAGAAAAAGTCAGCACCCTGAACCTCAAAGTATACAGGCATAATTATCAAGACAGAAACATCAAGTAGACAGCTTTCCAAACTGTCCAACCATTATATCCATACCCAGTCAACATCTGGGTTTCCACATTCTGGGTTTTTCAAAGCCGGGGGACTCTCAACAACGGCTTCCCAGAATTCAGATCAAATCACAGAACACTTCTCAAAGTGAGTCCCAAAACAAAGCTACACATCAGGGCTTATATAGCCTTCTCCTGGCTCAGAGAATGTAACAACCTTATTGACCCACTGGCCAATCAAAAAGTATCTACTGAAAAACAAGCCTCCCTCCCCAGGCTTCTGGTGCACTTTAGCCTAGGGGCAGGGAAGATCTTTAAAATTTACATTCGCATTACAGTCTCTTAACCTCTGTTTGCCTTAATCCACTGGAGAAGGAAATGACAAAGTCTTCCTGACTCCAGGCTAGGCGATGTATACATTGAATCACCCAGCTGCCCAAAGGGAAGGCACTGATTCAATGATCTCTAAGCACCTGCCCAGCTCTCAGAATTCTGACCACAGACTGTGCTATCCACTGCCCTACACTGCCCCACTACACACAAACATACTTCAATCAAGAAAATATTTCAATAATCAATCATTTCAATTCAGTAATGGAGTGAGATCCAGCCTCACAGGTCCCAGCAACAACAAGAAGTCACACTTGTATAGTGCTTTCAGGTTTACAAATACTTTCTTCTCAACAATACTGTCAGGTAGATAATGTATCATGACCCTCATTTTGCAGATAAGAAAACAAGCTCAGCAGGTTGAAATAACTTGCTCAGAGCTAATAAGCATCAGAGGCTGTACTGGGTCCATGAAAAATAACTTGTACATTCAATTACATATATATACACATATGTATATACACACACACATATCATGCTATATATATTATATAATAATAGGCACAAGATATTTTAATTATACTATATCATTTCTGTTATTTTATAATATATTATTTCTTATAAATATTATTTCATATGCAATTACATACGATATAATAGAATTATATATGCAATACATATTATATAGAGCTTTAAGATCAGCAGAACTACATTTAATTTGTTTTGTTTTTTTTTTTGCTTTTTTTTGGAGGGCAATTGGGGTTAAGTGACTTGCCCAAGGTCCCAGGGCTAGTGTTTGTGTTAAATGTCTGAGGGCAGATTTGAACTCAGGTCCTCCTGACTCCAGGGGCCTATTCACTGCACCACCTCACTGCCCTGCTACATTTATTTTGCAACAGATACTTCAAACAGTCTTGTAAGGTAAATGCTACAGGTATAATTTCTTCATTTGTCTAATGCTAACAGGTAGTATTTATGTAGCACTTAAAAAGTCAGCAAAGTGCTTTCCATATGCTTTCTCAGATAAGTGCTGTTCTTACTCTCACTTTACAGGGGAGGAGCCTGAGGTAAAAAGGGCCATGTAACTTCTTTAGGAACACACAATGAGTGTCTGAGGCAGGATTCAAACCCAGGTCTTTCCTGACTCTGGATCTAGAGCACTGCCTCCTATGCCACACAGCCCTGATGGACTATGCTCCCTAAATATAACACGACAACGGAAGGATGTACTTTATTAAAAGTCACAGATTATACAAACAGGCTGTTTTACTGTATATCAAAATGATAGGTTTAAGGAACGAGGGGTGGGGAACATGATTGACAACATTTTAATGAGAATTAATCTACGGCTGGGATTCTACTTACACTCACCCCTCCTACAAATGGAGAAAATGGAGAAGAAGTTTGCAGAGCTAGTACAGAGGCATGATATAATAATGATGGGAGACTTCAACATTCCCCCATCCTGCTCTCTGCTGGGCTCCTCTTGGTTTGATAATTTCTTTCCTAAACAATCAGATAAAGCAACGGGGCCAACTCTTATTTTGTACCGAATTCTCTTTAATTAGGAGGAAATGGCTTTGAAATGATGGGAACCTTTGTTCAGCAAAGTGACCACAACAACCTGTTTGGTCACAAAGGAAGAAAGGCTGAGCCTGTCAGATTAACACCCTCGTCTAGTAAACATGAAAGCATAACTCAAGAACGAGGAAATGGTAACCCATGTATCAAAGAATTCGGAGAAGAGATAGGGGAGATCCCATGCTCTAAATGTCTACTGAGAAAGTCAGTTCAGGGGGATTGAAGTGCTTTCAACATGAAATCCTGGCCACACATTCTCAGATAATTCAGATGAAGGAAAAAAGGAGGAGCTGTCCAAAAAGACCAATGTGACCCAGGAAACATCCACTAGTATAAACAAAAGATGAAAGCAAAAGCAAATAGCTGAGGATGAACACAAAAGAGTAACACGACCTTGCTGAATAATATAAGAAATTGTACAGCACTGAATGAGCTGCTGTTTGAGGAATGCTAAGGACAGAAAAAGGGCTTACTGTCTTATATTCCGCCCCACCCTTTTAAAGATTCATGGGGGGGGGGGGGGGCAAGAAGGGTTAGGACCAAGGAACAATGTTCAACACAGAGAGAATGATGACACAAGGATAGACAGGAATCCTAATTGCTCATTATTTTATTTCCATTCTCTCCAAAGGAGGAGAGATGATTAGACTGGCAAGTATGAAAACATGGCAAACATAACATGGTGACCCAGGATAAGTGAGGGAATGGCCAGAGAACAACACATAGCTGTCTTCAATGAGTTCAAGCCTTTAGGCCACGGCACTGAAAGAAATGGCAAATGCTATTACTGATACGATGTCATTGACTTCTGAAATATTACTGAGAAGAGAAGTGACGTCACACTAGAGAGGGGTAAATAGGGAAGACAGGAGGTATAGCGGACAAAACACCAGATGCAGAGTCAGGAAGAGCTGAGTTCAAATCTTGTCCTAGACACTAGCTAAGTGACTGGGTGATTCACCTAACTTCTGTCTGCTTCGTTTACAAATTGGGAATAATAATGATAATACCTATCTCACAGGATGGTTCTGAAGATCAAAGAAGGTGATATACGTAAAGAGCTTTGAAAATCATAAAGTTATATATAAATACCAACTATTATTAAATATTCAGGTTTACAAAAAGGAGAAGGGAGACGATTTAAGTTACAGTCCTACTGATTGAACTTCAATTCCTTTAAAAAAGCATTTTAGTAACAGGTAGTTTATGATCACTTAGAAAGGGAATGTGACAAGTATGGGAAAGATAGTATGACCCTACAAAAATGAATTACACTAGATTAATCATTCCTTGTCTGAGAAAAACACTAGAGTGGCAGATCAGAAGAATGTGGCAGACCTGTGATACATGGATTTTTTGTTGTTATTTTTCTTTTTTGAAGGGGAGAAGGCAAGGCAATTGGGATGAAGTGACTTGCCCAAGGTCACACAGCTAGTAAATGTAAAGCATCTGAGGCCAGATTTAAACTCAGGTCCTCCTGACTACAGGGCTAGTGCTCTATTCATAGACATGGATTTCAGGAAGCCTTTTGACTAAATCTTTGTGGATAACATGGAGAGATTAAGTAGATACAAAACGGGCTAAATGACCAGACCCAAAGTGGTGACTAATGGATCCATATCCACGTGGAGTGAGGTTTCAAGCAAAATGCTTCAGGGAACCACTGCTGGCCCTATTCTATTTAACGTTCTTTTACCAATGACTTGGATAAAAGCCTAGATGACATTCTTACCAAAATTGTGGGTGACAGAAAACTGGGAGAGATAAGTAACAGGGGTGGCAGACCTGAATTCCCAAACATTTTGACAAGTTAGAACAATAAGCCACATCTAATGAGTACTAATAAACAAGAACAAACATGAAAATCCCTATCTTTGGATTAAAAAAAATTAATTGCCCAAGTATGGGAAGAGAGAGATATGGCTAGATGCCATTGATTATAAAGTGAGCATGTTTTAATGAATTTTAGGGTCAACATTGTGACACAAAACCCTGGAAAGCTTTTAAACTACATGAAAAGAAGCACAGTGACCAGAAAGAGGTAGAACAAGGCAAGGGCTAGTCTGGCTGTTTTCTGTCCCAGTCAGAGCACATCTGGAGCTCACAGGCATGTAAGTTAAGGGAGGGTGCTAAGAGAATTTTCCTTTTTTAAGATAAACAATTATTGAATAACTCAATAATAAAAAAACAGAATTTTGTCCACCATACCACAGAAACTAAAACTTAGCTGGGTTTAAGTTTTTAAACTTACTAACCAAAGTTTACTTTAAAAACTGTTCTGAGACATCAGTACATGCCCGGTCACATCTGGCATACCATGTGTGCATAACGATGCTAGAGAATTATGTTCTCTGTATAGTGTTTTGAGATTGACATCAACAAACTGGAAAGCATCCAGAAAAGGGGACTAGGATGACAAAGGGAATTGAAACAGTCATGCAAGAATCAATGGAAGCATCTGGGTTCTTGCTTTTTTCTGAGAAGATAAAGGGTCTGGAGAAGGATATATGCATTGACTCTATGTACTTGAAGTCATGAGAAGGGGAAAGATATATTAAAATTATTTCATTTTGTCCTAGAAGGAAGCATTAGGAACAAGAGAAGGAAGTTTCAAAGAAGGGAATCTCAGCTCAATATAAGGAAAATTTCCAACATTAGGAGTGTCCAAAAAGTGAAATGGGCTGTACTGGGTAGTTCCTTGTGCCTTGAAATTTTCAAATGGAGGTTGGATGGGAAACATTTTAGAGGAGGTTTCTGCTTTATAGCAAGATTGAATTAGGTGATTTTGGGGTACGTGTTAAATTAAGTATCTTTTGTGCAGCCCGTAAGGGTAATGGTAATTTGAAGATCTTCCCTGCCCCTTAATAAGCCTAAGGGAATTCAAGGACCTTCCCTGCCCCTAATACACTGAATGTAATCACATGGAGCCCATGGTGGGAGGAGCTTGCTGAAGGGCGGAGCAGAGCCCACAGGAAGCTGGGAGTCAGAACAGTTAGAACTGAAGGGAGGAGAGACTGAACCCAGGGAGATAGCTAGGCTTACGAAGGTTTGTTTGTGGGAAGGCTAAAGGATAATGTGTCTCTCTGGGGTATTATGGTGTATTAACTTCTTTGTTGCTGTGATGGATTCAGCTTTCTAGTTTTGGAATTCAGTTTTCTGGGTCTGAATACATGTTTTGCTTCTGTCTTCTATATGCAGAGGCTGTTAAATTTTGTGATCAAGACAATGCCAGCATATTTACAGTCGCCGTTGGTGCTGTGATTATTGTGTTGGCACTACACAGATTTCCATGATTTTGTTATGACTACCCTTGACTTGTGCTGACTTCAATACTTTCATTTTATTTTTTTTTGCTTCTTTTTTTTTTGGAGGGCAATTGGGGTTAAGTGACTTGCCCAAAGTCACACGGCTAGTAAGTGTGTCAAGTGTTTGAGGCCAGATTTGAACTCAGGTCCTCCTGACTCCAGGGCCAGTGCTCTATGCATTGTGCCACTTAGCCACCCCAACACCTTCATTCTTTAGATTATGCTTTTATGAGTTATCATGGACAAATAAATGCATCTCCTACTATACAGGCCCCTGTATTTTTGTTTTTGGAGGTAGTTGGGGTTAAGTGACTTGTGTAGGGTCACACAGCTACTAGAAGTCTGAGGCCAGATTCGAACTCAGGTCCTCCTGACTCCAGGGCTGGCGCTATATCCACTGTGCCACCTAGTGGACCACGGGCAGGCCCCTGCCAAAAAGCTTTTCTGAATTTAGTTAGGTTGGTTCTGGGATAAAAAGTCCATCATGGGGCCCCTACTAGAAGTGCTTCTATTGTGTTAAAATCTCCAGAGCTAGCATTACAATGGTTACAGACTGTGAAAACTCAAGGTCACCTCCATGCCATTATGACTCACTGATATATATGACTTGGGTGGGGGGGGGGGGGGGTTTCAATACCCCCTAAATGTTAGAAACTAAATCAAAGTGTTTTGTTCTTAGTCTCATCTCTTATAGGAACTTTTTTTAAAAATTAAAAATGTCCACCAAAAATACATAATTGCCAAATACTTGTTAACTCGAGAATGGGGTGCCCTAAAGTAAACATTCCATAGCTATATATATCTTGTGCTATAATTCAACTTCTTGAGACTAGTGTTTCCTCTTTCAGAAGTTTCATATTAGGGGGCGGAGCCAAGATGGCAGTGTTGAAGCAGGACCTCCCAGCAGCTCTGGCTTCCACCTTCCCCATGTAATCCATGTAAAAGGGGACTCTGAACAAACTCTGAACCCACAAAATGACACAGAGAAGCTAACCTCCCGCTGAGGACAGCCTGGCAGGCTGGCAGGAATCAGCAGTGCAGTGCTCTGGGAGCCGAGCCCAGCCCCATGCCAAGGCTTTAGCCCCAGGGCGGGCCTGACCAGCCTCTGGCCAGAGGGACCCCAAATCAGCAGTGGCAGTTTCCAGAATTATCAACACATAGATGCAAGGGACAAAGTGAGAGATCAGTGCAGTCTGGACTTTGGGACCCAGTAAGTGGGAGTGCGTGGCTTTTGCCCCTGGGGTGAGAAGCTGCTGAGACACCGGCACAGCCAGCCAGCAGCAGGTGGCAGATTCAGCTCCTGGCCTGCAGAGTGTAGGGGGAACAAGCACCAGTCCGAGGGGTAATCGCTTTTGCTTTAACCTGCTTGGATCTGGATTGCAGTCTAGGGTGGAGGTCCTGGGGTGTGTGTCCAGCTTGCCAGAGCACATGGAGGCTTCGGAGAGGGCACCCATCTAATACCTGCTGAGAAAACCCCAGCATTTGGGATGAAAGCTCCCCTTTCTGGTGGCAGAGTCCTACTGTGACAAAGCCCAGGGGTCAAGTGACTGAAGGGTGACATGACCAGGCAAAGGAAACAAAGCAGACAGAAGAATGCAACATTAGACTCCTATTTTGGGGACAAAAAGGAGAAAAGCATGGAACAGGAGGAAGACAGTGAAATCAGAACTCCTGCACCAAAAGCTTCAAAGGAAAATACGAGCTGGTTACAGGCCATAGAGGACCTTAAGAAGCAGATAAGAGAAGTGGAGGAAAAATTGGGAAAAGAAATGAGAACAATGCGAGAAAATTATGAAATGAGAGTCAACAGCCTGACTAAGGAAAATCAAACCTTAAAAAATAGACTAACTCAAATGGAAAAGGAGGCTCAAAAAGGCTAGCTCAAAAAGGCAATGAGGAGAAGAATGCCTCAAAAAGCCAAATTTGCCAGATGGAAAAAGAATCTCAAAAGCTCAATGAGGAGAATCATTGCTTCAGAATTAGACTGAGCAAATGGAAGCTAATGACTTTATGAGAAATCAAGATCCTGTTAAACAGATCCAAACAAATGAAAGAGTAGAAGGCAATGTGAAATATCTCATGGGAAAAACCACTAACCTCTAAAACAGATCAGGAGAGATAATTTAAAAACTATTGGACTACCTGAAATGATCAAAGTAAGAACCTAGAAATCATCCTCCAGGAAGTTCTCAAAGAAAACTGCCCTGATGTTTTAGAACCAGAGGGCAAAATAGAGGTTGAAAGAATCCACCGGACACCTCCTGAAAAAGATCCCAAAAAGAAAACTCCTAGGAATATTATAGCCAGGTTCTGGAATTTCCAGATTAAGGAGAGAATGTTACAAGCAGCCAGGAGGAAACAAAACAAAGTTTCATATTGATCAGTCTAATTAAAGAAATAAAACAAGCTTTCTTTGTGTTGCTTTTCATTGGTATGGACTCTCTCTAAATTCCATCGATCCCTTCTGAGGGAAAGTAATCGTTCCTTCCTGAAATTCTTACAGCACACTTATATCTTGCATCTTTTATCTCACTCTTACCTGAGTATGTGAATGAATGATAAAGCAATAACAAGGTATTTACTTTGTACCTGGCATTATAATAAACTCTAGGATTACAAATATAAGGGAATAGTCCCTTCCCCTAAGAAGGTTACACTCTACTAGGAGAAGAAACACATAGACAGAAGCATGTTGTCAGGGATGGGTGTTTTGGTTTGGAAAATCACATGGAAAAAAAATGGGAAATTCACCAATATGCCCTTTTCCATTGGCAGAGTTGTTTTGATCACTCTTCCCAAATAAGAAGGGGAAATGGGGGTGTAAGGGTAGAGATATGACGAAGTGCGATCGACAAAAAGCTAGCTGACTGAGGCATGGCTTTTTTGGGGTCAGGGAAGCATATTGGACTCTTACCAATCAAGACAACATGACCCTGGGGTTCAAGATGGGACCTACAAAGCTGAGTGTTTTAGCTTCTTCTGGGTAGTTTTCTGAAGGTCCAGTTAAGAGGGTGCCTCAGCAGCAGGACAAAGAAATCTTTCCCCTCTGTTATACTGAGCTCTGTCTGTGTCACATCTCTGTTTGTAGCCCCAGAGACTATCAGAGCACCTTGAACATTTAAGAAGATACTTAAATGCTTACTAAATTGCTGTACTTCACCACTCTTAGGTTGGGAATTCTAAATGGCCTAAGCTTTGGCCCTATTTTTAATCTGAAAGGGGGAAGGGGTGGCTTAGTGAACGTTCTAAGTATTTTGAAAAATGTACTTTTTTTTCACCCCTTTCTCCTGTGGCAGATCTAATTTTGGCAGTGTGTGGGTGGAAAGAAGGAACTGTAATTTCGTTATCTATGTATCTTGAATTTTAAAAGCCATTTTTCTAAGCCTGGTGAGTTCTGTCAAGTAATTTGAGGGAGGGCTGGTTCATGTCTGAGAAGGAAAGTTCTCTCTATGTTCTAGCATGGGTCTGTTTGTGAAGGGCCGGCCTGATGCATAGAGCATATGAGAAACATTCCCTTCTGCAGGGTGTGGTGGCAAAGCTTACACCAGAAAGCCACAAGGTAAATTTAGGGATTCTGCTTTCCCAATAGTTCTCCTCCTAAGAATAGCTTTAAAAAAATATTCTATTAAGAATAGCTTTTAAAAAGAGTCGATGTGAAAATATGCAAAGTTTTGGTGGGATAAAACTTTTAAGAGAAGATGATAAAACAGCCAGGAATTCTCCAAATTGGCAAGGGTTTTAGGGGAAGGGTCACCCCAGAGCATGCCAGAACACCTGGACTATGGCCTATGGATGCCTGGGAGCAATGTAAAGATTCTCTTCACAATTAAGTTATCAACGAATCCAGTAATATTAATTAACATCAATTAATTTTTAAATAAAAATTAATAACAATAATTAAACTACTAATAAATCATGTACTTAAATCGGTGTCAAAGAAAAGCTCTATATTCTTTGAGTTTTAATAAGCCCTTATATTTCTTAGACAACTTAGGCAACACACTGACTTTTTCAGATCACGACTTACAAACAGTAAATACCTCATTATAAAAACACATCTCTGGTAAAAAAAAAAAAAAAAAGCTGTGGTAGCAGGTGGGAGACCTTGGATAACAAAGATTCATAAAATCCAGAATCTTGAGACCTAGGCCTAATCCTGCCTTCAGGCAAGTGAGATATCGTTCGTTGCTTCTGTTTCAAAGATGACATAAGGGAGCCTCAGACTTGTTCAATGATTTTATGGGAAGTCACATGGCTAGCTGGTAAGAGATGGCGATGGGGAAGGTGCCTTGGTCCACAGAAATCTTGTTCAATGTGGTCTCAGCTCTAGGGTGTGTTAAACCATACTGTCTTTCTTGCATAAACAGGAGGGTAGTGCATCTTTCACTATTACATGTAAAATTAAAAATGGAAGTCAGAGGATTTTAGATTTCAAAACGAAAGGGACCTCAGTCCATCTCCCACATTTTAAAGATGAGAATCCTGAGATTCAGGGAAATTAACTGATTGTCCAAATTCACACACAGAATAAGGGATGCAAGGAGGGAGGGCTTGGACTCAAGTGTTCTGACTCTAAATTTGATGATCTTTCAATTAAATCACAATCGTCCTTGCTCTCGGGCACATATGTTATAACAGGATATATGCTGCATTTTCCTAGTGGCCCAGATTAATGCTGATTCTAAAAATAGCTAGACTTCTCTAAGGCACTACTGTGCACATTTATTCAGCACGCTTCTTAAACATGTACATCCTGCACCCCTTTAAAAGCATTTTGGAGCTCTGAAACGAATGTAAAATGAGAAAGAACAGAACACATGAAATCCCAGTTAACAAGATTGGAATGAACTGGAAACCGTAAGTAACCAGCACCAGGTCTCTTCCACTCCTACCTCCCACACCCCCATCTTCCCACTCTGCTATTAGGAGAAAGGCAAACAATAATATAAGAAACTTATATCAGAGTTTTCTATTTTAAAACTATAAACAAAATTTCTAGAAGATAACCTAGAATAAATAAAGATTTATGTTGGTCACACAATCCTGCTACCTCTAAAAAGATATAATTTAAATTCTGGCTTTGCTTTGAGCGAGTTCTTTTATATATTTAGGTTTGAGTTTCCCCGTATACAAAACAAAGAGGATTAGAGTGTATCTTCTAATAAGGTCATTTCTGTCTCTAAACTTAGGATCCCGAAGCCATGGGGTAGCAGCTAGGTGGCACAGTGCATAGACAGCTGAGGCCTAGAGTCAGGAAAAACTGAGTTCAAATCTAATCTCAGATACTTCCTAGGTGTGACCCTGGACAAGTCACTTTGCCTCCGTCTGCCTCAGTTTCCTCAACTGTAAATAAGGATAACAACAGCTCCTATCCAGTAGAATTGTAATGAGGATCATGTTCGATAATGATTGTGAAGTGTTCAGGCGCTGTATGAATGCGTATGCCCTTCCCCCCATGGCCCTGCTGGCTCGAGCTGAGATGTCATAAACAGGGAAAGGATATTATGATTCTTAAAAGTTTCTTCTCACCAATACAATTGATTCTATAGCTTATTGAGAGAAAGACTCGTTCCCTTCCCTTTTTAGGTATTATTGCAGATTGATTCCCTTCCACAGTATTATACCTACTCCCATTAGAGAAAATGTGGTGTGAAATTAGGGCGAGGATTAGCAAATTCAATTACCTCCCGACCTCTCCAGATTGCTGACAGCTTTTCAGGAACACCCGGATTTTCAATGGTATTACCTAGATGAGTTTTCACAGGCTTGCTTGAATATTTCATTGGTGAGCCTTATGATAGATATTAAAATAGGAAGGGGCTCCATATATTCTTTGAAAAATCAAAAAACACGAAATAGAGTGTAAATTGAATAGTCCATGTATGTGGCAGTCACTCAATTCATCAACTGTTCTAGGATAAGATTTTTTAAATGAATGATATAATTATAGAATGATGAGAATGATACAATCTAAAAAATGAACATGTTTCAGACACCTCGAGTATTAAAACTTAGCCAGTCAACAAGCATTTATTGAATACTTACTAGGTGCTGGGTACTATACTAAACACTGGCAATAAAAAGTAAGACAACTGACTACCTTTTAAGATCGGGAGAAACAACGCTGAATGGATAATAGAAATAAATCACTGTAAAAGTAAAAATGTAAATAAAATCAAGTCTGGCCTCAAACACATAGTAGCTATGCATCTCTGAGCAAGTCACTGAATCCTGTCTGCCTCAGTTTCTCCATCTGTAAAATGAGCTGGAGAAGGAAATGGAAAACTACTCCAGTGTCTTTGCTAAGAAGACCCCAAATGGGGTCACAAAGAGTAAGACACAACTGAAAAATGATTGAACAACAAGAATAAATGCTACTCAGCTGGAACTAAGCTAGATATAATTTCATACCTTTTGACCCAGCAATACCACTTCTAGGGTTGTATGCCAAAGAGATCAGAGCAGTGGGAGGAAGACCCATATGTACAAATATATTTATAGCAGCTCTTTTTGTGGTGGCAAAGAACTGGAAATTAAGGGGGTGCCCATCAATTGGGGAATGGCTGAACAAGTTGTGGTATAGGCATGTAATGGAATACTATTGTGCTATAAGAAACAAAGAGCAGATGGACTTCATATTTACCTGGAGAGGCTTATACGAACTGATGCTGAGTGAGAAGAGTACAGCCAGGAGTAATTTTTACACAATCACGGACACAACGTATGTGTGATGACCAACTTTGATAGACTGGACTCCTCTCAGCAATGCAGTGATATAAGTCAATCCCAAAAGACTCATGATGGAGACAGATGTCTACATCCAGAGAAAGAACTAGAAAGAACTGAGTTTGAATCCAGATTGAAGCAAACTCCCTGCTCTCTTTCTTTTTCTTGTTTGGTTTTGTTTCCTCTTTCCCATTGTTCATTCCATCCGTTACAACCCTTCTTTACAACCTGACTAATGTCTAATGTGAAAATATTTTCAGATCCTATACTTGATTGCATGCTGCCATGGGGTGGGGGGAAGAAAGGGAGGGAGAAAAAATCTGAAACTCAAGGGATTATGGAACTAAATCTTGTAAACTAAAAGTAAACAAACAAATTAATAAAGACAAAAAAACACTTAAAAAGAATAAATGCTATTTTCTGGCCAAAGGAAGAAACAGATTCTTAAGACTATACTTGATCACTAGTTTAACTTTAGTCAAGTGACAATGGCAATGAATGTGGGCCTTTAAAAAGCTTTCTTGGGGGCGGCTAGGTGGCGCAGTGAATAGAGCACTGGCCCTTGAGTCAGAAGGACCTAAGTTCAAATCCGGTCTCAGACAATTAACACTTACTAGCCTAGGCGTGTGACCTTGGGCAAGTCATTTAACCCCAATTGCTCTGCCTTCCCCCCTCCAAAAAGCACAAACATAACAAAACAAAAAAAAACCCACCCCTTTCTTAGTGGAGTACACACCAGCCAGCCAACTTAAATGACTTCTGCAAAAACATTTGGTGAAACATGGCATGGCACAGGTAGTGCCACAAGATAATGGTCCATTTGAGAAGGGAAGCAGATGGATACCCTGGAGATCAATAAATACCACTGGGGTTCACTGGGCTATAAGGCTCAGCCAGCTATGGATCACTGCAATCCATGATTTAGGCAACTGGCCAAATAACATTCCAATGAGGTTTCATGGCATCCAGTGGGGTTTTGTTATAATGTATTATTGATGCTGTTGTATAGGACCCTGAGGAGCCCGACACAGGGAGAATTAGGGTTGCAGAGCCTCTAGGTCCCTTCCAGGTCTCCCACACTTAGCTTCTTCTGCTGGCCCTTGAAATGCCAGGGATGCTTCTGTGTAGGTGGCTTCATCACTCTGCCCTAGCATGGGAAATGTCCTTCAGGAATCACAAAGCCTCAGAGCTGGAAGGGACCTCAAGGCTCATCTAGTTCAAACCTATATCTGAACATCAGCCCATGAGGAGCCATTCATCATTGGCTTAGAAAAATTCAGAGAAAAACAATTGCTGACTTTTATATCCTCCTTTAAGAACTAAAAATCCCTTCTACTCCCTCACTTGCCATTCCTCTGCTCTCATTGCTACTTTTGAGCTTTAAATCAAGCCATTCTGTACACTTGGAATACCCTTGACCCAGCCTCCTCATAGTGGAGGCACTTTTGTGTGACCTCTCCCTTAGGTTGGCTGGTACCTCCAAGAACTAACACCTTAAGTACATCGAGGTTGCGCTCCTGAATCTCTGGACTTTCTCTACCATGCCAGAGAAATTTCTCCATCTTGGGAATTCAATCCACCCTTAGACTTCTCACATTGGAATTGTCTGCCTCTGCAGTCTCTCTTTCTGACTGACTGGTTCCTTGCAGAACTGCCATTGCAAGGAAAACCCTGAGGTCAGCCATGTATCTTCATGGTTGCATTTCTGGCTTTCAAGACTTTCGCCCATACCCTCCTGCTATATCATCCTTCCCCTCTTCTGCTTCCTTTTGTATGCTGTCTTTTACCATAGAATGTAAGCTCCTTGAAGGCAGGGATTGTCTTTCTGTTTGTGTTTGTATTCCCACTGTTTAGGGCAGCGAGTATCATATTCTAAATGCTTGTTGACTGGTCTTGAAATAATTCTAAAAATCCTAATTCCTTCAGGAAATTATGCTTCATTTGTCAGAAAGGAGCTGACTGCTTCTTCATTCCTACCATTCTACTTTCAAATTCTCAAATGGATCTAGTCTCTCACTGATGCAGGCAATTCTACTATAAATTATAAAATGTACTTACCCTTTGGCTAATCTCCTCCTCCATCTCCTCAGTTTTCTGTGGAATTCTGGTCCATAATTAATAAACTTGCATTCATCTTAAATCTTTTCCTTTCTCACTTCCTTCATCTTCTAGCTCTCCATGAAAGTTGGCTGTCTTCAGTTAAAACTGCATCCTTACCTACCCTTTCCCATCAAGGATGTACTTTCATTCATGCTGCCTATCCCTGGTCATGGCGGGTGAGTTGGCATATCCTCAGTACAACTCACACTGTCTATTTATGGACTTATATATCATATTATAACTTAAATTATCTTACTGGAGTTTATATACATCTCATTTGTTATCTCTTTCTAGACAATCATTTATTCTGTTGCTTTTATGTGTTCTCAGGGTTATCTCAATCTGTAAAGCTAGAGAACATGGGATACATTTCACCTGATTAATATTCTGCCACAGACAACTAACTAAATGCATTTCATAATGATAAAAAGGAAAAAAAAGTGCATTCCATATTAAAAGGTCACTTTGGGGGGAGAAATGAAATTAATACCTGTTTGCTAAATTGAACAGAAGAGAATCCCTCACTAAAAAAATTATTTTTTCCTAAGATAACTTCCCAGATTTATGTCTATATATATAGTATTCTATATTTAGCAAAAAGATAGTAGCCGTAATTCCAGGAAATTCTATTTTGGATTTTTGTTGATAGAACATTCTAAACTTTCTGTCTGCAAAACTGGGGGAATGATTTTTCTCCAGCAAACTTCTCTTTTAGCAACATTATTGACTACTTCTACCAGACAGTCACTGTATAAACCCTAGTGCCCATCCCCACTGTTGATTTCCTTTAATATCATTCCCTTCAACCCTAATCATCCCCAATCTCCACCTCCCTACGCTGTCTTCTCTGGAATGCTTGCTCGATAATTCAATTTGCTTTCATCTTAACCTTTTTCTTTCTTACTCCATTCATCTTCTGGCTCTCAGTGAGACCACTTTCCTTTCTGCTAATTTTCATCCCCATCCACCCTTTCCAGTGCTGGCTGGACTTTCATTCATCCTCCCTGACATGGCAGGGGATTTGGAATACTTGATCTTCATTCCCACTTCCAGATTCTCCCTCCACCACCATCACTCAGTAACTTCTCCTTTGAAACTCATTCCATCCGAAGTTATTACCCAAACAAGATTCTGACAGCTATTAACCTACCGATCCCAAGTACATCCTCTTTCCTTTCTCGATACAGTTTTCGTCTCCACCCCAGTTCCTTTTATGACACTGCTCTCTCCAGGTGCTTCTACTAATCTGACCCTTTCTTCTCAGTCTCTTTGGCTAGATCTTCATCTAGGGCAGACCCAAAAACTATGCTTCTCCCCTGATGCTTTGTCCTGGGTCATTCTTCTTCCTCTCTGATTTCATCAGTGCCTATGGGTTCAGTTATCATCTGTATGAAGATTAAATATATATATATACATACATACATATATATATATGTATATATGGATGGATGGATGGATGGATGGATAGATACGCAGTCCTAGCCCTTCTCTAGAAATCTAGATTTACATCAATGACTATCTCTTGGAGATCTTCAACTGGCTGATCTTGAACTGGTTAACCTGTAGATGTCTCAGACTCATCAAGTCCAAAATAAAACTTAATATCTTTCCTCCCAAAACCTTCTCCTTTTCGCAATTTTTCTATTGCTATCAAGAGAATCGCCATCCTCTGAGAGAACCTGGTTTGCGATCTCAATGTCTTTCTAAACTCTCTGAACTTGCTCCACATATCCAAGTGGCTTCCAAGCCCAGTCATTTCTTCCTTCACAATATCCTTTTTTATATCTCCCTTCTCTCCTCTCACTCTGCTTCCACCTTGGTGAAGGCCCTCAATCATCTTATTCTTGGGCTATTGCAATAAGTCATAGTTTAACAGATTAAGCTCCTTGTTTCAAGAATCTCTCCACCCAAGTCTAGTCTCCACTCACCTGCCAAAGTGATTTTCCCAAAGTTTAGGTCTGACCATGCCACTCCCTGTCTCAGTAAACTCGAATGATTCCCTATTACCTCCAAGACTAAATATTAAATGCTTTTTGGCATTCGGAGCTGTTCTTTAACTTTGCTTCTACCAATCCAGCCTTCTTCTACTTTACTTTCCTCAATGTATTCTAACCCCCATGACACCAACCTTTTTTTCTTCCTCACACGTAACACCCACCCCCCAATTCTGCACCCCTTTATTGGATATTATTTGAACTCTCCTTCCTCAGCTAATTAGCATTTATTGTTGAACTAAATTATTAATTACACTTTACAATTATATATTTTGTTATTAATTTAGCTAATGATGATAATTATCAATTATTATGATCCACTTACTCTGCTAATTACTAGAGATATAAACAAAGGCAAAAATCAGTACCAGTTTTCAAGGATCTCACAATTCCCTGGATTCCCGGGTTTCCTTCCATATTAGTTGAAATCTTACTTGTTAGAGGAGGACTCTCTTGACCTTGCCTACTGTGAGTGACTTTCCTCTAACATTACCTGCCACTTACATTGTATATACAGAGTTATTTGCATGCTGTGTCTCCTGTTAGAATGAGCTCCTTGAAGGCATGGACCATGTTTGGGGCTTTCTTTGAAGCCCCTAATGCTTATTATTAGCACAGTCCCTGCAACTTGGTAAGGTCAATATTTGTTAACTGACAAACAAATAAAATGGCTAATTTATCAAGGATGAGAGTAAATTGAATAAATTAATCAGATTACCCCAGCTGATTTAGAGTGATAAGATACTAAACCTTAATATATTTGTCAGGTGAGAATACATATTTATTGTTCACTTAGTATGAACAAGGGCTGGACACCTCCCTAGAGGAAATAAGAAATCTATTAAACGGGGCTGAGGAACTTGGTCATGCTCTCTCAGGCCTTTATAAAACCAGGAACTGCATGCATGCATGCATACATACATACATACGTACATGTATATACATAGACACACATATATTTATATAAAACCAGAACCCAAGACATCTTTCCTTTCTATTTCTAGTATTACTAGCATAAAAGAGACCCATTGCACTGAAGAGCCTAAGAAGGAATTACTTTGGAGAGAGGAGAGGCAGCTTGGCCTTGGCCTCTGCCTCCTTCCACCTACTTTATGACTAGAGAAGGACGTTGTGAACTTCAGAAGGTCAGAAGGTTTGGACTTTTCCATCAGCATTCTAGCAGTATCTTCTGCACAGAAGAGCATGGCTGTAGTGCCTGTATTAGGAGCCAAGGGCATATTGGATGAGATGAGGAAATCAGATTCATGACTGATCTGGGGCCCAGAAGAAAAGTTATTGCTATTGCTAAGTAGGACACACAGAAGACTACCAAAAAAGGTCTTCCAGGAGCTGTTATCCCCTTTGCCTCGTGTGCTTTCTAAACCTCAGTCCACTTACCCCTGGACTCTGCATCTATGAGTGGGAAAATGTCACTGACATTTGGCTTTTGGTGAAATATTTCATAGCAACTATTCTTATTATAGTACTTTAGTAAATACCCGCTCTCTAAAAGCTAATTAAGTCTGGCGGACTGACATGAACTATTAATCATGGTGCGGGGTATACTGGTAAGGCCTTCACCCCCTTGGAGCCAGAGCCCTGAGTGGATGCCCTCAGCTCCTGATTTGTCAGTATGAGTGGGATTTAGGATGGTCACCTCGAAGCATGTGCTACACCAGTAAGTATTAGCTTGTTCTTTATGAAGGTTTTTAAAAAACAATTATGGTTTGAGCGAATCCAAAGATCCAAAGGCCACTATCTACTTGGGCAATTTCATATCCTATTATTAAGAAACCTATAATTTGATTCTAAAACCTTAATGTATATTTTACTGCCAAGGTATGAGGCTTGTAATCAATTTCTAACATGCTTAAAATACTTGTATTTACTCAGATCTCTGTTGTACTTAAGTATATGATACCTGTAAGTACCTGAAATATTCATGTTGCATGAAGACTTTTTATTTTACATGACATATTTTTTCAGTCTATGATTCTTCAGATTTTGCTTTAATTTTGTTAAAAATTCCCTTCAATAATTCAACTAATATTTATTAAGTAACTTCTTTCTGCGAGGAATTGTACACTCAAAAGTGAAAAATAACACATTTGCTGTCCCCAAGGCACACTAGCTGGGGTATGGGGTGAGATAGGTACAGAAATAACTATGACTAATGAGTCAGGAAGTGATTAAGTCAATAAAGCATTGTCGGTGGTGTTATAAACTGATCCGACCATTCTGGAGAACAATTTGGAATGATGCCCAAAGAGTAATCAAACTGTCATAGCCTTTGACCCAGCAATACCACTACTAGGTCTGTATCCCAAAGAGATCATAAAAAAGGGGAAATGATTTACCCACATGTACAAAAATATTTATAGCTGCTCTTTTTGTGGTGGCAGAGAATTGGAAATTGAGGGGATGCCCATTGATGGGGGGGATGGCTGAACAATTGTGGTATATGAATGTAATAGAATACTACTACACCATAAGAAACGATGAACAGGCAGATTTCAGAAAAACCTGGAAAGACTTGCATGAACTGACACTGAGTGAAGTGAGCAGAACCAGGAGAACACGGTAGGCAGTGACAGCAACATTGTGCAATGACTTACTTTGTTAGACTTAGCTCTTCTGAGCAAAGCAATGATCTAAGACAATTCCAAACGACTCATGATGGAAAATACTATTCGTCTCCAGAGAAAGAACGATGGGGTCTGGAGGCAGATCAAAGCAGACTATTTTTACTTTTCTTTCGGCTATTTTTTTCTTATGTTTTTTCCCTTTTGTTCTGATTCTCCTTTTGCTAATGTGGAAATACATTTATTATATGATCATAGAAAAAAAAGTCGTTTAGGGTGGCCTATGAGTTCCAATGAAGGAGAGGTGGCTTACAACTTAGGCTGTGCAGGAAAGCTTCAAAGAGCAAAGTCACACTTTTATTGGGTCATAAACAATGCCAATATGTAAAGATGGCGGGAGATTTATTCCAGACATGGATGTTACATAAGAGGCAAGGGCAGGAGAAGGCAGTGCCCAATTCCTACTTGACCAAACTAGTCACATTTGGCTAGAACATAAGGATGGGAATTACTGAAGGCAAATACCATGAAATAAGGTTGGAAAAAGGAGGTTGGAAGCTCTCAATAAATCAAACAACTGTCAGTCACTGGGTCACTTTTTTATAGAATACTCCGAATGCACAGAGATGAGAAGCAGTATGGGATTAGTGGCAGGGCAGCAGGTTGGCACAGTGGCTAAAGTACCAGGTCTGGAGTAAGTTAGATCTGAGTTCAAATCCAGCCTTAAACAATGACTAGCTGTGTGATCCTGGGCAAGTCATTTAACCTTGTTTGCTTCGGTTTCCTCATCTGTAAAATGAGTTGGAGAAGGAAATGGCAAACCACTCTGGCATCTTTGCCAAGAAAACCCCAAACGGGGCCACGAAGAGTTGGACAGGACTGAAAGGTCTCAACAACAACAATGAAATGGGATGGTGGAAATAGCACTGATCATAGAATTAGGGGACCTAGGATTTGAGTTTGGCTTTGACATTTACTCATTGCATGACCACAGGCAAGTCAATTAGCCTTTCTGAGCCTCAGTTGTCTCATCTATGAAATGGGGATGAGAAGAACACGCTGATGTTGTATGGGAAGCATTCTGTTAACCTCAAAGTACTAACTCAAACATGAACGACTTTTATACAGCGGGGAATAGGGAGCCTTTCAATATTTCTAAGCTGGAGGATAATGTGGTCGGATCTATCCATCACAAAGATCAGTTTAGCAGCTGCATGAAATGGAAAGATTCATGCGGTAAAAAGAAGAGCCCTCCCAGAGGGGAAGCAGAGTGACAGAGAGATCAGTTAGAAGGCTCTTGTGGTGGGGCAGGACAGAGGTGCTTCTACATAAGATGTGTGGTTTTACTGACCTTGATTGCAATGAAATAGGAAAAACCATAAACATGCAAATTCCAAGAAATCACTTCAAAAGAAAGGAAGCTAGAAAGTATAGCACACACACCCAAAAGAGTAACACTATATATAATTATTTGTAAGCCTGACAAGACAAAAACCACAGAAGGAATTGGAGGGGGAAAATTACATTAAAGAATGCCTGTGGGGCAGTGAGATGGCAGAGTGCGTAGGGTACCAGCCCTGGAGACAGGAGGACTGGAGTTCACATGCACCTCAGACACTCAACACTTACTGGCTGGGTGACTGTGGACAAGTCACTTAACGCTGATTGCCTCTTTAAAAAAAAAAAAAAAGAGTGCCTGTGTAAGCACCCTGAAGAATTATAGCAGTTATTCCCCTAAATCTATGAAAACCCCCCGTGACTGAGGGAAAAGGAGACATTTGGGGCCTAACTTATTTTGGTTATCAATATTAACCAGTTCCACCAAACCACTACCTTCACTTTCCCCATGTACAACTAGTCCAAGGAAGTAAGCTTTAGGAAAGGGGTTCAAAGGTCATAAGATCCTCAAGGCACAGAAGAAGTCTGTGGGAATGAAGAGGTCTCCCAGGATGCTGGCTAGCCACGTGTGCCCTGAGGCAGAAGCCTAGTCACTCTACCTTAGTTACAATTCTGTCCGCAGGCTTCTAAAATCAAGCAAGTTTTGAAATGCTTACATCTAACTTACAAACGAGTAAGTGGCCATCCCTCCATGACTCCCTCTCCTCTCAATGTGTTCCCAAAGATATGGAGGTATTATTTCTACCATGGGATCCATTGTAACAGCAACAAAAAACAACCAAACAAACCTAGGAGATTTTAGAGCAGCTATGCTTTCAAAGGCAGAGGAAGGAAATGAACTATTGAAAACCAGCACTCCTTAAGGGAACGAACAAGGAACAGACTTCTAGGCAGGGCCAGTCTGTGTACACGATGCCTCCCTGACAAGAATTGGAGCTTACATTAAACAAGGCTTAGCCAGTTATGAAACAGCCTCATAGGTATTACACATGTTATTCATAGGTATTATGATGATCTTCAACATAGCCCATGAAAATTATTCAAATGTCATTATGCCCATTTTATATGCAGGAAAACTGAGATATCTCATATATTTCAAGAGAACAGATATGAAGACTATACTTCAAAATGGGCAATTAAATAGTTCAGTGGACAGAGTGCAGGGCCTGCAGTCAGAAGATCCATTTCCCTTCGTTCAAATCCAGCTTCGGTCACTTACTAGTTGTATAACCCTGCGTACTTTGCCCTGTTTGTCCCAGTTTCCTCATCTGTAAAATGAGCTGGAGAAGGAAAAGGCAAACCACTCCAGTATCTTTGCTAAGAAGACCCCAAATGGGGTCATTAAAAAGTCAGATATGACTGAAACGACCCAACTGAACGTATGCTTCAAGACAAGTTCAGGGGTTTGCCAAAGGTCACAGTGTTAATAAGTGGCAGAACCCAGACGAGAACATCCCAGGGCAGTGCTTTTTACACTATATCATGTTCCATGATACAGTGGACAGTGAACACCTCCGAGTTAGGAAGACCCGAGTTCAGGTCTCACCTATAAGGTTGTATGAAGTCGTTTGCCCTCTTAGTGTCCCTAGGCAAGAATCTATGATTCTAAACTACAGAGGAGGTGCCCACCAACCTTGGTAAAGAGAATGCCCTCTCCATATGTACATAAATATTTATAGCAGCTCTTTTTGTGGTGACAAAGAATTGGCAATTGAAGGGATCTTTTCCCTCGCTGCATAAATTTGGGGCTTCACTTTGCTGTTCCATCAGAAGTAGTGCCACTTAAAAAAGGCATCTGGATTAACGAATATGATATCCCTTCCAATTTTGGATCTGTGATCCATTCATCTTTTAGAAATACAAATGCCTCATGGGAGGGTTATGGTCATTGGCACATTAGTACAAATTAGTTCAGTGGCTTACATTCTTCCTAACCGCTAAGTGAATAAAAAACACTGAATAATTTAGGTATTTTTTCTTTATTTTGTTTTTTCCTCTTTGCAGGGGTGTAGGGATGAGGGAAGGAGTGGAGAAGGAAACAGAAGAAGTTAATAATCTTGGAGCACTAGAGGCCAGGGCAGGCCTGGTGAGGAATCCACAGAGCGTGGGGGTTAGGCTGAGGGGGCCGACAGAGAGGTCCTACAATAGAAGGAAGGAAAGAAGTTCAGAAAGGGAAGAAAGGGAGTGGCATGAAATAATATTCGTAAAGTGCTTAGCACATTACCTAGTTGGCGCCATATAAAGAAATGTTAGTTATTAATGTTAGTAGTAATAAAGATAAACTGTCCACTTCAAAGTTTTTCCTAGAACAGGGCCCACTCCCTGAAAGACGGAGGATATTGCCTTCACTTCTTTTTTCTACACCTCATGACTCCCTTCTTCCAGAATTCAAGCTTCAGGCCAGTACTATCAGTTACATGAAAGGATAAGGTAGCTTTTGGTTACACAGTTTCACAGACTGCTGGGCCTGGAGTCAAGAAGGCTCATCTTCCTGTGTTCAAATCTGGCTTCAGACACTTCCTAGCTGTGTGACCATGGGCAAGTCACCTAACCTTGTTCGCCTCAGTTTCCTCATTGGTACAACAAGTTGGGGAAGGAAATGGCAAGCTATTCCAGTATCTTTGCCAAAAAAAGAAATCCCAAATGACGTCACAAAGAATTGGATGGGAGTGAAAGCAACTCAACAACAAAAGCTTTTGATCACTAGTCTGCGGACTGCCGAGAATGCACTTTTACACAAGCATAAGACAGAAGGGGGTTAAAGAGAGTGAGGAGGCTGGGGAAGACTTATCACCCCATCCTGGAGAGGAGATTAAAAACCACTAACAGAGCACCGAGTTTCAGACCACTTCCAGAAGGGGTTTAAAACTCATTTACTGGAGAAGGATGTTAGGTTATGGTTACACTCCTTATTTTTCTGTTTATTGCAATTAATTTGCCAGAAGCAGACAATGCTTTTTGCCCTGCCCATGATGGAACACAGCTAGGCAACAAAAAGTCAAGGGTCGCGCCCAGTGACCTGCTTCTTAGAAAGCCTGAAACGAAGCAGCCCCTGCAGAGAAAATGCTCCCATCCCACCTGAGCAGGACATATTCTCCTCCTTTTAGCTCTTGTTCCCTGCTTTTTTCCAAAGGGATGCTTCGGTAAATGTGAATCAGGAAATTTTATTGAGTGAGTTGAGTTCAGTGCAGCGTGCATGGACCTCAGTGGTGCACAATAAGCCACACGGGTCTGCCCCTCCAAAAGCTTAGGCTTCAGTTACCGTTTTGGGTTGTATCCGACTCTTCATGATCCCTTTTGGGTTTTCTCGGCAGAGATGGAATGGTTTGTCATTTCCTTCTCCAGGTCATTTTACAGATGAGGAAACTGAGGCAGAGAGGGTTAAGTGTGTGCCCCAGGTCACCCAGTTTGTAAGTGCCTGAGGCCAAATCTGAACTCAGGAAGATGAGTCTTCCCTACTCTAGAACTGGCACTCTGTTCACTGTACCACCTGGCTGTCCCTCTGCTGTTTCAAAGGGGAGAGTGAAGCATGGAGGTCCCATGAAAGCATCAATTCTGATTTCCCAAACTAAGAAAATGAGTACTGGGGCGGCTAGGTGGCACAGTGAATAGAGCACTGGCCCTGGAGTCAGGAGGACCTGAGTCCAAATTCAGCCTCAGACACTTAACACTTAACTAGCTGTGTGACCTTGGGCAAGTCACCTAAACCCAATTGCCTTCCAAAAAGCAAAAAAAAAGGGGGGGGAGTACATACTGATAGAGGAAAATGGTATAAAGACTAGAGTACTAGCCTTGGCATCCAAGAAGGCCTAGCTTCAAATCCTATATCTGACACTTAAGAAATGCATGTCTATGGATGTCATTTGACCATTCTGCCTCTTTGTTTCTTCATCTGTAACAAGGATTATGAATAAGCATTTCTCTAGCAACTGCCTTCTAGGGTTGTTGTGAAGCCAAAGCGTTTTATAACCTTTACGCTCTAATGTGAATATTAGTTGCTGTTGTTATTATTATTGCTTTTGTAGAGGGGGAAGGCTGGGTAATTGGGGTTAAGTGACTTGCCCAAGGTCACACGGCTAGTAAGTGCTAAGTGTCTGAGGCCGGATTTTAACTCAGGTCCTCCTGACTCCAGGGCTGGTGCTCTATTCACTGTGCCACCTAGCTAGCCCTGTAGTTATTATTATTAATTCAATCAGTGCATATAATGATGTCATAGGCCAGGCGTTGGGCCTGACTCCCAATTCAGGTTTGGAATGAAATTGGAAGGAAATAATGAAATAAGATACTATAGACCATCTAACAGTTAACAGAAAGAAGCTTACTTGGTTAGAGCATTAAAAGGATTGGGTAGACACTACTCCACTTTCTCTGCTACTCATTCCCTCCCCCAACATAGACACTGGTCTGGTCGGGTCAGCAGGCTCACTGCAGTGGGACACCAGCAAGCCTGAGAGGAACTGACTTCTCGTGGGCTGGACTCTGACGTGGCCAGGAATCCACATCAGCCTCCAGGCTCTTCGTCGTCTGGGCTAAGCAGGTCTCAGGGAGAAGTTCCTTCTCTGCTAGGGGGAAGAAACCATCAACAACCAAACTAGCTGAGTCTACCCGGCAAAGATCCTGGCAGATATGGTTCCAGCCACAAACAGGAAAGCACAGGAAGAGGAAGACATTAGTCGTGTGGCCGTCATTAGAGAACATGGGCTTGAAACAGCCTGGTTCTAGTCTGTTACCCCTCTCACAGTCCCTCTGTGCACTTCCAGGGATTCTGGGAACTTCCTAATGCAGAATATGGAAAAAACTGGCTAAAAGTCAAAAGACCCGGAATCTGGAGGTGGTGCTGCAGCTTAGTAACTGTGTGGTCTGGAGAGCATCACTTAACCTCACCAAACCATACTACCTGGAATACTTAGCCTATTATATATGTATTATTATTATCAGATATCATATTATCTTATACCATTATATAGAGTATGTGTATATGCGTGGACATATATGTTTGTGTGTATGGGTGTACATCTGTGTGTATGTGTGTGTATGGTGCCTTTCCAAATATTATTTCATTTGTTCATCACAACAATGTGGAGAAGCAGGCAGTATTATTATCCCCATTTTACAGCTGAGGAAACTGAGGCAAACACAGGTTGACTTGCCCAGGATCACACAGCTACAAAGTGTCTGAGAATGGATTTGAACTCAGGTCTTCCTGACTTCAGGTCCAGGGCTCTATCCATGGCACCATGTTGCTGCCTTGTCTTACTTTCTATGTCTATAAAATGGAGATAACATTTTCTCTTCCAGTATTACAGAGTGATTGCAATGCATTTGATATACACACATATGTATATTTATAAATAGGCAGACATATACATGAGTATATATAGAATATGTTTTATATGCATATGAATATATAAAAGATGACTATTTTCAGCATCAAGATCTCCAAATCCCATGTGTGATAGTGACACGACTTTGCTCTCTCACCGTCCCATACACATATATGATATACACATATATGAACAGGGAAGAGTTGTCATTGAATGTAAATTAATAGGGCGTATAAGAAAAACACTTTGAAAACTACTGATGCATACACCGATCCCATCAGCTGAGTTACCCCAGTGATTGCTGTCTTCGTTTTTCAGTACAACATAGCTTACTTACCAGCTCTAGGAATTCCCTCACCACCTGCCGTTGCTTCAGATTGGTTTCTCCATCCAGGTTGGCAGTTTCGATGTGACAGAGACCATCAGGATCACTCGAAGAAAGCAGCAATATGTCAGCAGGTATGATCTCATTACATCGAAGCTGAACAAAATCTCCAACTCGGACTTCTTTCCAATATCGGTTCACAAATTTCTTTTCATCCCTAGAAAGTCATCACAAAAACTGGTTAAAGCATGCTAATCTCAACTCAAATTTGGGATGATTATAAAGAATAGCCAATCCTGAAACTGGCAATGCTACTATTTGGAAGATAGGTGCTTTAGGGGATCCCAGAAGTCTTGGTGCAGCTTTAAAACTGGGGCAATAGTTCTCTGCAGCACCCTTTATGTGTATATTTGTGTGTGTGTCTGTATAGATACACATTAATAATGTACATTCTAGCCATTCTGGATATCAACTGAAAACCAATATGCCCTCCCCCCAAACTAAATTATGAATAATACTTCTTTGTCTAGAATTGCACTCACCAGGCCTATTCCTCAAGGAAGTCAAAGAAAAAGGAAAAGAACCCACACATACAAACAAATTTATAAGAGATCTTTTTGTAGAAGCAAAGAAGTGGTCAGGAAGGATTCACCCATCAGTTGGGGAATGGAAGAACAAATGATGGTATATGAATATAATGGAATACTAACTATTGTACTACAAGAAATAAAGAGACAGTTTTAAAGAAATCTGGGAAGGTTCTAAGAAATTGATGGAATGGGAAGTGAGCATAACCAGGAAAAGAACTTACAAAATAACAACACTGAAAAGAAAAATCACTAAAGGTTTTAAGAACACTGATCAATGCAATGACTAACCATAAACCAAGAAGTATAGCAGATAGAAGGTTTTTAATAAATGCCAACTGATTGACTGATGAAGCATGCTACCCATCTCCTGCCTGCCAGGTAGTGGATACAAGAGGTGGAATGAGACAGGAATTTCTGGACAAGGTTAATTCAGTAATTTTTTTTCCTTGATGACGCATATTTGTTACAAGGGTGTATGTTTCTCTCTGTCTGTCTGTCTGTCTCTCCCCTCCACCCCCTACGCCTAATCCCTCAATGGGAAAGAGTGAGGATAGAAAATAAATTTTTGTCAATTGAAAAAATTCTATGAAAGTATACAGACATTAATTCAATAGACATTTACCAATTAACAGATGTAAGACACTATGCTAGGGCACTTTGGGGAATGTAAAAATAGGTAAGATAGAAAAAGTTTAAAATCTGGAGAGTGTAATAGGAAAAACTGGAACAAGTCATTATCTGATGGCTTCTTTAGTTTGGGGAAACTGGGGATTTTATTGCTTGTTGTGCCATTGAGAAATTATGAAAAAAGACCATATTAAAATGGCCTTAGAAGGCCAATTTCATCCCATATTTAAATATGCTTTAATACTTAAAGAATCTGTAGTTTGTATATGTTCTCCTTTCATCCACACAGATTAAAGTCCCCTCTTAGTACTTGCTTAATACATAGTCTTCATGAGGTGCTAGGATAAAAAAAATAAAAATTCAACACCCTGAGGCCAGTCTGGTCATGAGTCTTTGTGACTCCGCCAGGCTAGTCCTCAGATCACAAACATGAAGTTTATAATCAGGTCCATACAGGCTTGCTAAGACCTGGGAAATGAGAACTCTGATGGCACTGCGTTCAAATATTCCAACTTAGCCAGGTCCTGGTGGTGTACTCTTGAAAATTACTGCCGCAGGCAGCTAGGTGGCACAGTGAACAGAGCATCGGCCCTGGAGTCAGAAGGACCTGAGTTCAAATCTGACCTCAGACACTTAACACTTACTATCCATGTGACCTTGGGCAAGTCACTTAACCCCAATGGCCCTGCCTTCTCCCCTCCAAAGAAAATTATTGCTGCTAGGAAGGCTAAGGCTGGGAGATTGCTGGAATTCAGGAGCTGGGTTAAAGCTGACTGGGTATCTGCAAAGCAAATACAAAATAATACAACATACCCAGGTGGAAGAAAACAGAGCCAGTTAAAGCTTCTCTGCTAAGGAACACTGCATCTGGGCCTATATGTGCACAGCTTCTGCACTTGTGGCCAGAGGGAGACAATGAGATGCATTATTCCTCTTCCCCAAAGGATTCAAAATCATAACTTTGAGCCAGAGTCATACTTTTTGTAGAAGATAAACATATAGTAATATCGACTGACATCAAAATAATGCACTATTTATTTCTCTGTATTAACAACAAAACTCAGCAGAAAAAAAATAGAAACAGTAGTTCCATTTAAAATCACCAAAAATAGTATAAAACACTTGGGAGTCTTCCAAGACACACACACGGACTATATAAATACAATAACAAAGCACTCTTCACATAAAGACAGAGCTAAGTAACTGGGAAAATATTAATTGCTCATGAATAGGCTGAGCCAATATAATAAAAATTAGAATATTACCTAATAAATAATAAAATCAAACCACCAAAGAATTAATTCACAGAATTTAATAATAACAAACTTGGATCTGTAAGACCTAAAGGTGAAGAATATCAGGGCTTCAAGGGCGGCTAGGTGGTGCAGTGAATAGAGCACCGAACCTGAAGTCGGGAGGACCTGAGTTCAAATCCAGCCTCAGACACTTAACATACACACAAAAAAAGCTAGCTGTGTGACCTTGGGCAAGTTACTTATCCATAATTGCCCTACCTTTCCGTCTCAAAAAAAAAAAAAAAACTATCAGGGATTCAATAAAAAAAGAATAAAAAAAAATTCTGTTCCCAAGAGATTGGCCAGATGTTCTTTGTTCAACAGTTTCTATATTTCTCTTAAGATTTCTTGCAGATAAACCATAAATGTAAAACTCTGGAAGAGGTGAAGACCTATTTTGTTTCCATAAATCAGAGACCTAATGGGACACAAGAAAACATAGTCCGTGATTCTAGAACAAGCATTTAAGCTTGTCAAAGCTGCTAAAAATTATGTTAATTTTAATGCATCACCATATGATTATGTGGGAGTTTGTGTTCACTCTGAACAAAAAAACTCTCCTGATGGTCACATAAAAAGGATGCCTCTCATGTGTTACCATTTTCATCCTCATTAAGTGTGTTCTGGGGCGGGGTGTTAAAAGTAAATACAAAATAATACAACATAAGCAATCTAATCTTGCTCCTTGAACAAATGGCAAGATTATTAGGATTATGAATGACTTCTTGGAAATAAATGAAGGATGTATTTGAATGCAGAGGCTGTATTAATAGAAATTAATACAATGGCCTAGGGAAGAAAATCTTCACAACCCTTTAACAGACTTTCTCAGCAGCCGTCTTCTGCAGGAAGGATAATGATAGTTTGTTGCTATTTCAGCACAGGAACACCAGTGTTCTTCATTATCAGTGAAAAAAGTTTTATCCCCACAACCAGAATTGTTGCAACTAGTGTTAAGAATTTTGAGTCAATCATGAAATAGCCAGGAGGGGTAGTTAGGGGACTTGCTGGACACCAGGCACCGTCCTAAGTACTTTGAATATATTATTTCATTCGGTTCTCTCAGTAACCCTGTGAGGTAAGCGCTATTCAGATCCTCAGTTTACAGCTGAGGAAAAATGAGGCAGACAGAGGTTAGGCAACTTGCCCAGGGTCACAAAGATAGTCTTCCTGATTCCAGATTCAACATAGTGTCCATTGTGCCACCTTCACTCAAATCTAGAAACACACACATATACATATACACACATACATGTATATATGCAAATATATGGATAATGTATATCAAATTAAAAAATATTTGCTAGCTATACTATATGTAATGCACCGTGCTAGGTACTTTAGGGGATGCAGAGAGAGAAAATACTTAAGATATTCAGGATATAACAGGAAACACGAGGAAAAAATCCCATAATTCAAGGCAGAATACAGTAAGTAGCATGATCAGAAAGGTGCAAACAGAATGTTACGAGTGTTCACTTGCTAAACAATTTAATTTGGGACAGTGCACTTCTTTGGTGATTAATATAGTTAAAGAACATTGAATCTTACTGCATGTTGCATTATGATATGTTAGAGCTTGGGGTAAATTAAAACATTGAATTACAAATATGTGATGTTAAAAGTTTTCCAGTGGTGAATGCCGCCAGCAGCCAGGCCCAATCATGCTTCACTTTATGTCCTGTTTATCTTCTCCCCTTTCACCACGTTTAAGAGTTTCTATCGACTCTCCCACACCCGTTTCCAGCCATGGAACCAATGATAATTCTGCCACTGCTACTAGAAAAGATCTGTCATTTCTATTCCCGTGACTCTACTCACAATTCCGTGGATTTTCCATATTAAAAGACTTCTTCCTGGTTATCACTCCTCCATGTGCTCTGGTCCCCCTTACTGAATGTGAACTACATGAGGGCAGGGAATGTCTAATTTTTGTATTTGTATCCTCAGCCCTTAACACAATGCTTGGCACATAGTAAACTTTTAGTAAATGCTTTCATTAATTCATTCATTAACCTAAATTCTCAAATACACAAGGGAAGTATTTCTTCCCAAGAAAAATATGCTTCTGGAGAAAAGAATGCAGAATGGTCTTGGTTAGAATTCAAATAGTTTTTATTCTGTTCACAAAAGAACCCATAAAAATATACGAATACCATATTGAAATTTGTGCAAACAGATCTCAAAACCCATAGTCTTGGAATATGGACTATTTTGCAGCTAATCGTAATACAGAAAGCTGCTACTTCATAGACATGAAACATATGAAGACTTCTCATGCATAATAGGCACTATATAAATGTTTATTGTTCTTTGTCTTCCCTATTGGTCATGATTCCCCATAATTCTGTGCTTACAGTCCTGAATGATCCAAACAGGAACATAAATGCAAGAGCTCAAAGGAAATCAATAGACAATTATTTGTGGCTGTATAAAAAACATTGGATACAGTGGGAAATCACAGAAATACCATTTAACCAACTCCTACCTCAACAGGATTTTAACATGAAGTATAAGAAAATATCAAACTCTTAGCCAACAAAATTATCCAATTCAGCTTTATAAGTTTATAATGTATCTGGGAAATGTTTAACAAAATAAAAATACAACAGAATATCAACAAAGTTACTATGTGGTTGGCTAAGTCAAAATGCAGCTGCAGAGATCCTCACAGGTGCAAGGGTCCAGGGCAGGGGTGGAGAACATACAGACATATGTGGTCTTCTAGGTCCCTGAGTGTGGCCTCCTGACTGAGTCATTTTTATAGAACAAACTCTTTTAAGGGGATTTACTCTGTGAAGTTTGTACTCAAAGGGCTGCACTGGAGGACCTAAAGGGACACATGTGACCTAGAGGTCACAGGCTGCTCACCCCTGGGGAACCTATTTCTATTTAAGTTTGACACCACTGCTAATCGATCTATGAATTCACTGACTTGGGAATTTCCTCAACTGATACAGAATTCTGTTCTTTTTCCATTGCCTACCCCAGCAAAGGTCAAGCTTAAAGAGCAAAGAAGTCAATGATAATGACTGGGTGTCAAGGAGATGGGGAGTGAAGGGAGGATGGCTGGATGGATTTAAGGATGGCCTCCCTGCTCTTTCTGTTCTAAGCCAAGACAAATAGTATGTCCTCCTGGCTAGAACCTATGGCATTCCATGAAATTCTTTTTTGCCTTTTTTTGGGGGGGAGGGCAATTGGGGTTAAGTGACTTGCCCAAGGTCACACGGCTAGTTATGTCTGAGGTTGGATTTGAACTCAGGTCCTCCTGACTCCAGGGCGGGTGCTCTATTCACTGTGCCACCTAGTCATGAAATTCTTAATAGGGAATTTTTAAAACATTCATCTTCTAAAACCAAAAATAAGCCTCAATCATTCATTAAAAAAAGTCCAAGGACATCTATTTGATGATAATTTGTTAGCCTCATTTCAGTTTCTATAAATACATGAAAGTAATCAAAAACTGTTCCTTAAATATGTCAGACCTGTCACTATTTCAGACTGTCTCCCCCAAATAGTCTGAGTAAGTGAGGTTTTCATAAAATATTACTTTACAAAGTCGTGCTACCTGTGGATGGCAGCATACATTTTAAAAGGTATGAAGAAAGGTAAAAAATAATTAGGAAAGAAATGGGGAAACTTCCTTTGAATCTGCAAAGCTGAGTGTTTCCAATTCGATTTGCATTTGTGTTACTAAGTGAACTTTGCCTAGAAGATAAAGAATCAAAATATTTCCTCAAGATGGTATTACATTCAACCTAGATCAGGGCTGGTTAAAATGACTGAAAAATAAACCTTCATAAAGTGATCTTATTTCTACACAATGACAGAAGGAAGCATTGTTTTATTGAAAATGATTGCTTTCACTCTACCAGTAAGAGGAACATGGGAAATGTGACTTGTTTTTTTTGGAGGGGGGGAAGGCAAGGGAATTGGGGTTAAGTGACTTGCCCAAGGTCACACAGCTAGTAAGTGCATCAAGTGTCTGAGGCTGGATTTGTACTCAGGTCCTCCTGACTTCAGGGTGAGTGCTCTATTCATTTCATCACCTAGCTGCCCCAATCTGTAACCATTTTAAATCTACGTATATTAAGCTATATAAGTAAAAACATTACTCTGAGAAGGGTTCCATAAGCTTCACCACACTGCTGGAAGGGGTCCGTAAAACAACAGAGGGTAAGAACCCCTCATCTGAGTGGCTCGTCAACACTCCTGTGTTTTTACTGACTATGGAAAATACATCAATGCTAATGATAGACAAATATTTTTCAGGAATGGAGAGTGAAGACACTGGAAGAAGGTGTGCCCCATTCCCCATAGGCAAATTTCAGTTTTAATTTTAATTCCATCTCTGTTTTCTTATATGACCGGTCACTGATCTCTATTTTCTTATATGACCGGTCGCTGTCATGGGAAGAGGTGTCACCACTCTTCCCCAGGCAGCAGGAGTTCCCTCTCCCTGGAGGTCTTCAAGCAGAGGATGGATGCTGGGGATTGGGAAGGGAAGTCTTGCTTCTGTGTAGGTTTTCCTGAATAGCCTTTCAGGCACCTTCCAATTCTGAGACTCTGACTCAGTGTTGGCTATCACTGATGATGCTTTTGTGGCACGCGTTGAGAGGTCAGTCCCATAGCAAATGTTTTGCTGAGACATCCTAAGATGCATCCTGTTGTTCAGGACACATTAGAAAAACAAAAAATAAAACAACAATGGCAACTGTCTCCCCTGCTGAGCTTCCAAGAGAATGGCAAATCTGAGTCTTTTAAGACCTAGGTCTGGTCTTAGGGCAGCCAGGTGGTCAAGCAGATAGAGCTACCAGCCTGGAGTCAGGAAGACCTGAGTTTAAATGTGACCTTGGATACGTACTAGCTGTGTGACCTTGAGCAAGTCACTTAACCCTGTTTGCCTCAGTTTCCTCTTCTGTAAAATTGTTCCAAAAGGAGCAAGACAAGAGACCCCCGAGAGTAAGATTTGGAAGTGGATGTTATTTTTACTCCGCACTCTCCGGGGTCAAGTCCAAATTGAACAGTGAGTCTGCAAGGACAATGTGCCGGCTTTTAAAGGGACGCCACATGGCCAATGGTTAGGTATTACGCGAGTAGAAACTTGCAGAGGCCAAGAACAGTGATTGGTCAGTACACGCCTCGAAATTCCTGAGTGTGGGAATTTAGCCTAGGCTGAAATTCCCCCTCAGAGACCTGCTGGGGAGGGCCAGGGAACCTAGAATGGGCAGAGATCCATTGGGGGAGGGCCAGGGAACAATAAAATGAGTTGGAGAAGGAAATCACTCCAGTATCTCTTCCAAGAAAACCCTAAATGGGGTCATGGAACATCAGATACAACTGAAAAATGACGACAAAATGACAAGAAAAAATTAACCACTGGTCTTAGGATCAAGCCAGCTTAGTGGCATTCATTATAAACCCATCTGGGCTCCCTTCACCTGATTCATCCTAAAAAAGGGAAAAATAATGTCAGGATATCCAAGAAGCAAAGGTAATGATGCAGTCAAAAGTGAATGCAGTAATCATTTCCGTAGACTAGTTATTGGATACAAAAAGAAGGCCACAGGGGGTGTGGTCCAAGGCTATGTTTGGCCTCCTCATTTCTCTCACCACCCTCTCTCAGTGATCTGATCATCAACACCTATGGTCATCTCGATGAAAATGACTCCCAAATTTATACACCACCCTACCTTCCTCAGGAAATCCAGCCAAGAACTTTTAATTGCCTGCTGGACATCTCCACCTGGATATCCCCAGGGCACTTTTCTCCCTAAAGCTTTTTATTTCCCTAACTTCCCCATTTCTGCAAAGGGTAGTACTCTCATTCCTCCAGCTACCCAAACCTACATCCTAAGCATGATCCTAAATTTCTCATTCCCTGTCACTCTTCCTTATCCAATCAAGTTGCCGGGTTTTACAAATACTGTCTCTTCAATACTCATCTTATCTCTCCCCTCTCTCTATTCATACAACATAACCACTGACTTCAGGCTCTCATCAGCCCTTGCCTAGGTCCCTGCACTAGCTTCCTATTGAGCCTTTTCAAAATCCAGTTGTTTTTGTTTCCCCTTGTCAGTCCATCCTTCACAAAGCTGCCAAATTGAGATTTCTGAACCACAGGGCTGGCTACTTCATTTCCCCTTTCCAAAAGAAACTTCAGAGGCTCCCCACTTCCTCAAGTGTAAGAAACAAATTATTCTGTTTGGCATTAAAAGCTCCACAAACTATATCTCTAGTCAGTCTTTCCAGTACGATTTTTTTTTTTGAGGTAACCAGGAGTGAGTGACTTGCCCAAGGTCACACAGCTAGGAAGTGTGTGAGGCCTGATTTGAACTCAGGTTGTCCTGATTCCAGGGCTAGTATTCTGTCCACTGCACCACCTAGCTGCACACCTCCCCCACTCCTGTATGATTTTGTATTACGTTAGATGTTATACATTTTATATATAATAATATGTCATTATTTCTCCATTCTGGACAAACAGGTCTACTTTCTTTTCCTGTATACCACAATCCATCCTCGAGGCCTTTGCACAGGCCAGCTCCCATTTGTGATTGCTCTCTCTCTCCTCAACTTTGCATCTTGGAATTCCTAGCTGCTTTCTGTACCAATCTCAAGAACCATCTCCTTCAAGAAGCCCAGTTTGACTCTCCCCTCCCATTACCCCAAATCCCTTTGTTTTTATTTTATTTCCTATATTTACTTGGCTGCAATCATAACTCAGGTAGGATATAAGCTCCCTGAAGGGAAGCATGACTCACTTTTGTGATGGTATGCCCAAAGCCTAGCATAGTCTCTGGTCCCACAGTAGGTGCTTAATGTCTAATAACACCAGAATATTAAAGCATGAGGACCCTAAGGAGATTATTGATCCCTCTGTATGTATGCTCATATATTTTTGCTCACATATGTTGTGAAAGGTCCTACAGTTAGAGTGAAAGATACAGCGAAAGATACCCAGCCTCTGGAACATGAGAGAAATGATTACTTTCTATTATTTTAGTAACCATGGTTAAATCAGGATCAGGATTTTCTTTTCCTTCCTCATTCAGGGACCAGACCCATGTAGGTCAGTCAGCCGGTCTGTGAAGGGCATGGGTATGGCTGATAGAAGAGACTGCCCTGTCAGGGTACATGTGTCTCCATCTTGGGCAGGACCCCACCCAACCAGGAGACCCTCCTTGGGTTTGGAGTGTAAACAGAATCTAATCTAGGTCAATTTCTGCCCCAAAGCAATGAATTTATGCCCTTATACCCACCCCCACCCCCATCCACTGGGGTTTAGGGTGATCCAGATCAAGAAGGAGGAAACCAACCAGAGTGGTCTGGGCGGAGATGGATCCCTCTGTTCAGACTGCCAGAGGTGGCTGAGTCTCATATTCAAGGCAATATTCTCAGCAGGAAATGCTGAAGACTTTTCACCCACCTCCTCATTTAAATGTCTGCCAATCCCTGATGTTTTCTCCTTTAAGGGGTATTCCCTTTCAAAAAGATATTTAAAGCATTTAGCATCTCCACTGTCAATTTCTTGATTATTAGCTATACATGCCATGCTTTCACCACCTGAATTACTACTATAGCTTACTGGTTGGTCTCCTTGCCAAAAGTCTCTCTCCCCTCCAAGCCCATTGTCCACTCAGCTGTTAAACTCATCTTCCTAAAAGCAGGTCTCAGCATGTCACACAGCTCCCTACTCAAAATACTCCAGGGACTCCAATCAACTAGATCAAATCTAAAATATAAATAAGAAATCCTCCGTGGAGGGGAGAGGGGGTGTTCAAACACAGTCCCTTCCTCCCTTTCTAATCTTCTTACACATTCTCTCTGTGTATTTTGGATTGCAGTGATGCCGGCATCCTTTCTAACTCTGTGCCTTCACAGTCTCTCTCTTCCAATCCCGGCTACCTCCCTCCTTCATCTCCATCTTCTGGCTTCTCTGCCCTCCTTCAAATCCCACTAACACCCCACCTTCTATAAGAAGCCTTTCCAACCCTCCTTAATTCAGGTGCCTTTCCCCGACTGATTACCTCCACTTTATCTTGCATGTATCTTATTTGTACACGGTTGTTTGCATGGTGTCTCCCCCACTAGACTGTGAGCTAGAGAACAGGCTGAGGCTTTTTTGGCCTTGTTTTATATTTCCAGTGCTTGGTACTGTCCCTAGCAGATATTAGGAGTTTAATAGATGCTTGTTGACTAACTTGTTGTTGACTGACCAGAGATTCAAAGACATGATGAATTAATTTTGAGCTGTACTTTTGGGGGAATGCTCACACTGGTGAGATCATAGATCAGGAGTGGGGAACCTGTGGCCTCGAGGCCAGATGTGATGTGTGGATTCAGTCAAAGGTCTGCACTTGAGCACTTAGGCGGCCACATGTGGCCTCGAGGCCAGATGTGATGTGTGGATTCAGTCAAAGGTCTGCACTTGAGGACTTAGAGGGCCACATGTGGCCTCGAGGCTGCAGGTTCCCTGCCGCTGTCATAGATCACCTGAAGCACTGGGATGTGCATGTGTGGGGTGCGTATGTGTGATACATACATTCGTTCACAAAAGGGAGCAGGTTGGTAAAGTGGATAGAAGCCAGCCTCAGCATCACGAAGGCTCGGGCTCACAGTCTGCCTCTGACACATACTAGCTATAGGTGACCCGGGGTAAGTCAGCCACTTAACCTCTTCGTACCCTTCTGAGAGGGGTTTCCTCATGGGAAGCTCTTAGAATCAGTGAAATCAAAGGTCTAGAAAAAGAAATTAAATCATGTTTTTATATGTATGAGCCAAAAAAGACAGCTTCAGCTAGAGATCTCGTGCCTCCTCAGCAATTACCAGTCAGCAGACAGCCTTCTCCGGGTGAAGAGCATAAGGGAACTTAGAGATAATGAAGTCCGGCCACCTCATTCTGCACGTGAGAAAACTGAAGCCAGTGACATGTGCAAGGTCATGCCATCTACTGACACGGAATACACATTTTGTGGTTCCCTGGGCAGTGTTCTTTCCATTTTGGAACACTGAGGGCATAGCAGGTCAGGGCCACGTACTCTGAGGATGCCAGGAAAGGGAGGAGGCCATCAAAGCGGCCTTTCCCTTCCCTGTTTTCTTTCCCTTTAAGACCAAGAATGCTGCCCTTCACTCCTCAAAAGGAACCCCCTCCTCCTACCTTTGGTCTTAGAAGAAAACAAGGGAGAAGAAGAAATGAAATGAAGGAAGGAAAAAAAGAATGAGCAAGTATTCATGCTTTTAGGACTCTATATATTTCTATATGACAAGGTGCTAGGGATACATACAGTCAGTGAATTGGATCAGTCCATTCCTGCGCTTATTTACATTTTAATCGAGGGAGAAAGTATTATAGCAAGGCTTTGCGAAAAGGCGGATGGAAAGGGATCCCAAAGATTCAGCAGTAGGGCAGATGACAAGGATCAGGACTTCTTAAGGTGCAGAGGCAGTGCCCAAGGGTCTAGAGAGCATAGCAAGAGAGCAACTGGTAAGGCTTAGAGGCCAGACACTGGGTGCTGTCCTTCTCAAGAAGGCTGTAGCTGGTGACTCCCTGATCATAATGTGAACAGTCGAGTCTACTTCTCAGGATGGTCACCCTGGAGGGGCTGCCCCATCACCCCTGGGAAAGGGAAGCGTTTCTGGCGGTCTGAAGAGAATGAGGATTCTAGGTTTTCTCCCATGGGGCAGGGATAAGGGCTGGAAGAAACCACACTGATGAGATCATATGCAATCTATTAAATACTGAAATGTTCTAACTATCCAAAGAAGTAAGACCTTAAAAAGTACCATAACGAAATCTCAAAACATAAAGCTTAGGGGGGAGAAAGAGAAGTGAGGAGGAGGTAAATAGCAAGAGGGAAGGATACAGAAATCACCCCCACTTCTCCTTTGCAAAAATAGGTGACACAGCACTGAACTTGGAGTCAGAAAGGCCTAAGTTCAAATCTGACCTCAGTAACTTAGCTAACTATCTGTGTGACCCTGGGCAAGTCATTTAACCTCTATTTGACTCATTTTCCTCATCTGTAAAAGGGAATAATAATACATACCTCCTAGGGTTGCTGTGAAAACCAAATATTTGTAAAGTTCTTTAAATAAATGCTAGCTGTTATTGTTATCATTGCAGTGTAAAAATGTCAATCCTATTAAAATTCTATTTGCGGAGGTGAACCTCTGTTCCTAAAGGCTTTCCCATTGCTTACAGACTCAACTCTAAAATGGAGTCGAGATGGAATTAAATACTAAGCCAAGTGAAGGCCAATTAAGGGAAATGGGTATGTCTGCATAGAAAACAGAAGAAACATATGGTTGGCCAGCAATCAATTTACAAAGTAATCACTGTGCAGAGTTCCTAGCAGAAGGCTTCTGTGGTTTACTGTCACTGGGATTTGGGAACCAATTCATTGACCCTGATTGTCACAGAACACACCTTTCATAACACTTCTTATCTTTCCCCTTCAGAGTGAAAACATCAGGAGACTGAACTGGATAAATTATGCAAGAGATTTCCGTATTTTCTTTTGCTAAGGCACTTTGTTATTTCCGAAGGTACACTTCTCCAAATGGCACACATGTCCAGTTGAAATAAAACCTCCCCAAATCCATTTCATTTACTCACTTCCTCATATACTTGCGGACCTCCCCCAGCGCACTTTATCACCTCATCAACAGCAGGAAGGGAGGGTTGGTGTGTTCCCTCCTCCAACTGATGCTTGTGGATTAAAAAAAAAATTGTTTTTATACTGAAATGCTTTTTCAAAGGTGGGACCTCTGAACAAACTAGAGGAATGCTCAAGGTCTCAGGATAGTACTCAATACTCCCTGGAATCACTCATTTGTGATCTAGATATAAACCCCACATGAGGATCTAAGTAGTGCTGTATTTTTGGTACCTGACCTATGACTCCCTCCTTGGACCAGGAAAATTCGAAGGCATTCATGGTTTTCAATACATATTTTTGACCAGGTAGTCTACATGAGGGAGGACCATTGATTGCTTTACAATTCAAGGCAAAAACCTCATAGGAATCTAAGCAGAAATACACAAACCAAAAAGATTAGTAAATAACCCTAACCATTCCCACGTCCCAAAAAAGCTATTGTTATGATACAGATTAATATGTTGGGGGCAGCACAGCACAGTAAATAGAGCTTCAGACCTAGAGTCAGGGGATCTGAGTTCAAATATGGCCTCAGATTTTTACTAGCTGTGTGGGCTAGTAAGTGGGCAAAATCACAGAATCCTGTTTGCCTCAGTTTCCTCATCTGTAAAATGAGCTGGAGAAGAAAATGGCAAACCACTCCAGTATCTTTGCCAAGAAACCACCAAATGGCATCATGGAGGGTCAAACATGCCTGAAATGGCTCAACAACAAAAATAATAAAATACACAAGCAGAATCTTACCTATATTTAAATGGAGAAAAAGGTACTACTGTCCAATGAACTACTTAGGGATAGGGTTCTTAGTATTTCTTTTATGTTAGAAAAGTCTTGAGGAAGACTATGGACTCTCCAATGCTTTTTAAATGCATATGATTGCAAAGGAAACCATTCATATTGAAATCACTATTAAAATAGTTAGAAAAAAAGTTTAGCCATCCCAGGTTAAGACCCCTTGACTCTGGGATATCCCAAATTAAAATGTCAAGGCATGAATAAGAGGATTTTTAATAATATGCATGCTGGTTACTCCTAAATTGAATTAAGAAGACTAAAAAAAACAGACTAAACCTAGCAGGAGTAAGGGACACTTTAGGACCAGAAGGAGGCTTCTGTTGCCTACAGGCTGGCTCACTGAAGAAGTTCTCACTTAGGCAGGGATTTGTTTATTTTAACAAGTTGGAGCTAATGGCTTTCAATGGTCCCTTAAATTTGGACGTCATTCATTCATAGGACCATTCCCAGAGAATATGCAAAGAGGCAGGTTTTCCAATGTGAACAGCAAGCCTCCTTCCTGGCAGATTCCAGGTCTAGTACTGATGCGACGAGGCCAAAAAGACATTACCAGTTCCCACTTATGCTCAAATCTATTTTCCATAAAATGTGTATCAGATGAATATTTACAAACATAATTTTAGGTCATAAGTTTCTTATTCATGTATTCTTTAAGGTCATAGCTAAGCAGATTTTAAGTTCTACAAAGATTTTTTAAAAATAGGATTGTGATCTTATAGCAAAGTAGAAAAGACAATGGAGATTAGGAGACTGTAGACTGAAATTCTAGTCCTGACTCAGTCACTGATTAGCTGTGTGACTTTGAGTTAGTCACTTAACCTCTGGAACTTGGTCTGAATTTTATAAATGAGGAATTTGGGCTAGAGATTTCTAAGGTCCCTTTCAGTTTTAATATGACACAATTCATCCTGTTTTCCCTATAGTACCCAACATCATTGTCACCAACCAGAAGCTATTCTAATGATAAAATACTGGCAACTGACTACACAAAGTGACCCCTCTGGCTTGACTTGACTCTTCAACATTTCTGAATTGAAGTATTCACTCATTTTTTCCCCCATGACAGTAATGTTGAGCAAGTCACTGTAACCACTGTGATGCTCAGTTTCCTTATCTGTAAAATGGGGAAAATACTATTTATACACCAGGGATGTTATGAAGAAAGTTCTTTGTAAATATTAAATGGATCACAAATACCAGTCATCTCTCACTAGAATTATTATTATTATCACTATGTTATAGTTTGAAGGTTTTTGCAGAGATGGGACATGTCAGGAATATGGCATAATGTGTTTATAACCAACAAAGAACATCCTGAAAGTTTTGCTTGAGCCCTAAATTCAGGCTTGCTCTCCTGGAGGCAACAATTAGTGTGATTTTAAGAACATCACATTATACATCTCTCTTTGCCAGTGGAGGAGAAAGATGTACCAGTCCCTTTCTAAACAAACAATCCAGCAGATGAGCAGAAAGAGAGGAATTCTGGAAGAAGAAAGGCAAGCCCTGAAGGAAAAGTTCCAGCCAATCTTTCCAAGACAATGTATGGAAGAATCCTTAATGCCAAATAAGATATTTGGAGGCTTAAGGGAGATGAAAGCTCTTCAGGGAATTTGTTCCTCACATGCGTGGATGAGAAACATAATATAGGAGAAAGGAACAGAGGGAAAATTTGAAAATGAAAATATACATTTATATATAGTGACCCAACCAAACTAAAAAAGGTTCTTAAATTCAATTAGAGTCATTTGGCTGTAAGATCAAAGCCATTTCCGATCTTGAGATGCTATGTACTTTGCTATAATCAGAGGGAGACCAGAGCTGTAATGAAGTCTAAATAATGAAACTCTGAGATAATGCATTATTAATCAGACCTGAAAACATTTACCAGAACTAGCATATTTTAGAAATCATTTAGGTAAGATCACAGCACTAAAATAGAAATTGGAAATATGCAGTAGGAACTGGGGCCAAATATGTTGCATAAAGTCCAGAATGTGTCTTCATTCTGCCATAAACGGAAACATCTGTTCCTGTGGTAAGATCTGCTAATAGATTCTGCATCTATTATCTGCTTCAAGAGGGCAGATTGAGAGATGATGTATACTGCACAGAGATTTTCTGAAGAGGCTTGGAGCCCAACAGCAAAGGTAGCAAATGTGGGATAGTTGACATCTTTATGCAAAGTATCTACTCTACGTTTGTCCCTGGAATTTGTATGAGCTGTCAGAAACAAAACACTGGATTTCTATGAGTATGGATCAGAGGAATTCAAAGGGGGTGGGAGTAGGGAGAAGAACAAATGTCCAAATATTATACACAGTAAAGACTTCAATAGTTCAAAGTATTGGCCTGAAAAGTGTCACCCCAAATCACCTATGCCTCTAGGTTCTATCGAAATTGTCTTGGAATAGAGCTAGCTACATTCTGTACTATGCTGAAATCACACAATTGTTCCCTCTAATAAACCAGTGGATGCCCAGAAAAAATTATATTCTTCCAGGAAGCATCCTGAACCGTGAGAGCAAAAATACTACTGGAAAACAGCTGGTCATCAACTATTTAGTAAGTTGTGACCAAAAAAGAACCATCAAAAACTACCCACCCACCTATCCCAAGCATGGTGTCTCCATGGATACCACTATCTTTTCTGTGTTTGGGATGCTCTGAGTTGCAGCCAGAATGATAATTCTGAACACAAGTGCCTGAGAAAAGCAATAACAAAGACGGGGAGGGGGAAGAAAGGGTTTCTAAGCTATTTCAATGTAATTGGTTTCCTTCACCATTCTATATGTTCTAGTTTATATATTCAGAAACACTACGTATTCTCAAAAGGGGTTCCTAGATTTCATCAGACTGCCAAAGCGGGCCATGGCATAAAAGGTTGAGAATTCTCAAAGGAGGGCAAAAGAAAAGCCTTCTTGGCCTGGGGTTTGAAGGGTGGGTAGGTTTAACCAGGTGAAGATGGTTGGGCAAGAAAGGGAAAGTATTCAAGATATAGGCAATGACAAGAACAAAGAAAGTCATGAAGGCCAAAATTGCTTTGAGTAATCTGATGGGAATGAACAAAAAGGAGATTCAGATAATGATTAGGCTAAGAGAGGTTCCCTCAGCCTCGAACAAAGGCTGGATGGCCATTTCTAAGCAATTTGTAGAAGGGATTCCTGTTCAAGTAGGAGGTCCATTCCAACTATCCATTAAGAGATAACTAGCAGAAGTGACAATGCTCCTTAGTAGTGAAAGGAAGACCAGGAACCCACTGATTCGGGGCCTTTTTCAATAAACCATGATGTGTCAATTGGTTGTTTTAAGGCAAAGTAGGGAGCAAAAACTTATTTATGGCTTACTATGGGCCAGGCACTGTGCTAAGCATAAGGCATACAAATCTAAGCAAATTAAGGGGGGAACAAAGTTGGGGCCCTCAAGGAGTTTCTATTCTAATGACATAAGAAGAAGCTCAGGAGTATGAGGGGAGAGGCATTCACAGTTTCCATGGAAAGAGGATAATTTTGATATTGGGTAGCTAGATGGTGCAGTGGATACAGTGATGAATCTGGAGTCAGGAAGGTCTCAGTTCCAATGGCATCTCAGACACGGGCATTGGGCAATAGGCAAAGGACCTCAAAATGGGGATAATGATATGCCCAAGGAGGTCTGATGATTTGTCCAAGGTCACACAAATAGGAAGTGGCAGAGATTTGAAATCAGGTCTTCTGTGTCCCAAGAGAAATCTAAGACATGTGAGTTCACAGGCCTATGAACACAGAGATACACTTCCAAGTTCACTATCTATAACTAATTTATTATGTTATCATGGCTTCATATTTTTCCCCATCTTTAAAGTGGGTTTTCAACAACACATAGAGTTCAATACTTCATGAAAAATAAAAGAATTAAATTATTTGCTAATGAATCAGTTTTTAAACTGTGAAGCAAAAAGTTATCCTATGAGAGAATTATGAGTTAGTAACCTACTATAAGAGGCAGCTAAATGGTACAGTGAATAGAGAGCTGGGCCTAGAATCAGGAAGACCTGAGTTCAGATTTTACCTCTGACACTTACTCGATGTGTAACTGTGGACAAGTCACTTAACCTCTGTTTGCCTAATCCACTGGAGAAGGAAATGGCAAACCATTCCAACATCTTTAGCAAGAAAACTTCATACACAGTCATGAAAAATTGGACAGGATGGAATGACTGGACAACAAGAAACCTATTATAACTATATCTTGGGAAGGAATGATTCTCAATGCCACAAATGACTAGTTTAACCCTTCTTAATTTTGTACAGCATTGCTCCTTATGTACAGAAATGAGAACCAAGGGGAACTGAGGAGGCATTCTTAAGAGGTTAAAGTAATCTGGAGAGGTGGAAACTCATAGTTGAATGTTAACTGAAGGATATGTAGTGGATAGAGAACCAGGCCTGGAGTCAGGGAGACATGAGTTCAAATCTGACCTCAGACTAGCTGTGTGACACTGGGCAAGTCACTTCACCCGGTTTGCCTCAGTTCCTCTTCTGTAAAATGAGCTGGAGAAGGAAATGGAAAATCACTCCAGTACCTTTGCCAAGAAATACCCCAAACAGGGTCACAAAGAGACAAATGGCTTAAAAAAAACAAACAAAAAACCTTTCCCCTGGATGATTTCCTAACGTTTCTCCAAAGGAACCTGTAGCATCAATGTGATATTTATAGTGCCCATGATCACTATAAATACATCTGCATGGTGCTCAATCTCAAACTATAACAGACTCTCCATATAGAAGACAGAAGCAAACCATTTATTCAGATACCAGAAAATCAAATTCCAAAACCAGTAAGCCCATTCCATCATAGCAGCAAAGAAGTTAATAAGCCACAACAGCACAGAGAGCCGCAGCATCCTTTAGCCTTCCCACAAACCCATGTTTACTCACAAGCCTGACTGACTCCCTGGGACTCATGCTCTGTTCCTCCTGGTCTAACTGCTCTGACTCTCAGTTTTCTGTGGGCTCTGCTCCCCCCTTCATCAAACTCCTCCCACCACAGGCTCCATGTGCCATTCAGCCTACTGGGGGAAGAGTATACTTTCAAAGCAGGGAAGATCTCCAAATTCCCTTAGGCTTATTAAGGGGCAGGGAAGATCTTCAGGCTCTCGTCACCATTACAGAGCCCTGCTCCTCTTAGTCATTACCAATGAATGAATAAAATGCCAAAGACAAAGACGGGTCTGTGATCTCCTGATTTTGTATTTCTTGCAGTGACGCACCTATCCCTGCCATTTCAGCCTGTGCCCCTCCCATCCATGTCTTCTCATAAAAACCGCTGAAGGTCTGTGCTCTCAACATGCTCCAGGTTTTCTTTGCTTGCTCTCGATATCATGAGGCCATCAGTGATGAGGCCTGAACTCTTATCCTTCGCTCTTGTCGTGTGACCACCATCATCTTCTTCTATCATCCATTTCCCTCATGACACGTTCAACTCTCTTTTGAAGTTCTTCATCTTCAGCTCACATTGATCATGTCACTCTCCAAAATGAAGCCCATTTTAGATTCTTTAGACTATTGTATCACGTGTCTTGCAACCATATAAGAATAAAGGAGTAGTAAAAAGATGAGCCTTCATGCTTGAGAGAAGACCACAATTCTTTTTTTTTTTCTTTTTGGAGGGCAATTGGGGTTAAGTGACTTGCCCAAGGTTACACAACTAGTTTTTGTGTTAAGTGTCTGAGGCCAGACTTGAACCCAGGTCTTCCTGACTACAGAGCATTCGCTGTGCCACCTAGCTGCCCCAGACTGCAATTCTTAAAATCTGAGTTTCACCACTTCCTGAAAGTGATCTGGGCAACTCTCCTCCTCCTGTTCAGTTCTGGGCCCAACCATTTTACTGTCTGCACAGATAGAAAAATGAGGGGTAATTTCCACAGTTTATTCATCTAAAATGCATGTCATGACCTCTGGGGTGTGCTGTTAAGTGTTTAACAACTGGCTCTCTTTAAAAAAACAATCAATCAAGCCCTGATTTAATTGCCATCTGCTGATTTCCATCATGTCAATTCTCACATCAAAAATTTAACAATTATGGAGCTGACTCTAGCACACCTTTGAAACAAGGTAATAGACAAACACACTTCATCCATTTGGTTTTTCTTGTGTGAAGAAGTCAGGCCAAATTCTTCTCAGTGATCCTCTTCTAAGAAGATCTGAACTGTTTCAGGTATGCACGGGACCAATGTAGTATTACTCCTTGCCCACTGGAAAATTGGACTCCTTTTCTGGAATCTCTCTAGATTTTTCTAGGCCAACTTTCACCTTGTCTTGCTTTAGTTCCAGGCTTCTACAACATTCCCTGGACATCTCTAGCTATTTCATCATGTTTGTTTCTGTCCCTTCTCTTCCAGCTCCATTTTATGTATAGTCTTCTTACATTAGCATGTAAGCTCCTTGAGGGTAGAGAATATCTAATATGCTTTCTATTCCTTGCACTTAGCAGAGTGCCTGATATATAATAAGTACTAAGTAAATGCTCATTCCATCTATTTGTCTATCTATCCATCCATCCACCTACAAATTCTCTATCCATATCTTCATATTTATCTGATCTCTTCATATTTTTACAAATCCCTAACAAGATTATCTGGAAAATTTCACCATTCATATGGAATACCTCTTCAAGTCAGTCTCTGTGCTGAATCTCCTTGATCACAGTGGTGATCATCCTTAATAAGCATAGAGGTCACTGATTTTTTTTTCTGCCTGATGTTTATGACTAAGAGTCATTAATCAGTCATTCAACAAGCATTTGCTATGTACCAGGCACTATGCTAAGTGCTAGAAATGCAAAGAAAGCCAAAAATAGTTCCTGTTCTCCAAAAGCTCACATTCTTCCACCCTCTTTTCCATCATTCTGCTACTGTCACCATGGAAGAGCGCTACAGTCAGCTAAATGTCATTGTGTATTTTCCTTTGCTCCACAGTTTGCCATGGTCAAAGAGTTCATTATCAGTTGGCTAGCCTGGCAAGCTTCTCTCTGTACTCAAAAGCAGACTTTGTCTGTTGCTGGCCATCTCTAGTCATCCTGATCTATATATTGTAACTGGACCCAGATGGCTCCAGAAGTCAAAGTGAGGCTGTTGACTTCACATAGCCCTGCCTCACTTAAATCCAATTCACTTGCAAGTCATGGCATCATCTTCCTGATGTCATGGTCCTTTTTGAGAGCAAAGGACAAAAAACAACAGCAATAGTTTGTTACCAGGACCATAAGTGAAACCTTCCCAACTTGGTAATGAAAAGTCTAAAGCCAAAATGAAGAACTCGGGGTCACCTCCAGAACACAAAGAGGCATCAGAGTAGAACTTTATCCTCCTGGGCTTTCTCAAAATAAACCACTCTCCCCCAATCCTTGAGCATCCTTTCTCTTCTAATTCATTGCTAATGAATGAATGAAATAAAAACCATAAAAGTGATAATAGACGTGTTTTAACTGGTTTGTCTTGAAATAAGTAATTTTAAAACATTATTTTAAGTCATTTTAAAATCTGATTTCTGTTGAATTTAACAAACACCAGAAGCTGGACATTTCCATATAAAATAGAATGTAAAGGAGGGCTACATATGAAACCATGAATCTCTACTCTACATGGCATAAAAAAGCCATAAAAGCAAATTCAACAATCATTTTCTCAGACATCCTGCTTGTCTTCGTCTCCTTCTGAACTTTGCTCTGTACACTTACAAATACTTCCGTGGCCCTCTTTTGAGTCTTCCTTCTATCTGGGGAAAGGGTATCACCACCAGTGCTAGCTTGCAAGCCTCTCCAGTCACACTCTCCATTATGCAACAAAAACAACTAAAAAGAAGGGGGAAACCCCCTTGGGACGAACAAACATGTTCAAGTAAAATAAATCCAAACGTGCATCATGTCCAAAAATCAGATCAGGAAAACTATGCTCAGAAAAACAAACAAACAAATGACTTTCCTAATGTCTCACAAATAAGCAGTAAAGCCAAGGCCACAAGTCAGGTGTCTACTGCTTAATCCAGTCTTATTTCCATTATGCTGCCTGAGTCTTTTCCTTTCTCAGAAGTTTTCCTTAGGCATCTTTTATAATGTGCTATTTAAAAAGCATTTACTTTTGAATAGATTTTTGATCTACACTATGTCTAGCGTTAAGTATACCAAGTATATTTAGAAGTCATAAAAGCAGTCTACTTTTTGGTTACAGCCTTTACAAAAGTCAGAACAAAGATCATTTCCCCCATACATCAGAAACCAGCGGATTCATATTTTCTCAAATGTTCACAACATGGTATTATGATATGGTATGAAGCATGAACACTTTCAGGCCCCAAGGAAGCATTCTATAGTCCATAAAAATAGGAAACTCGACTTTATAATATAGCTCAAAATGTATATTTGGATGATTCCTTTTTTCAGACAAGTTGCTTCCTGACATGAACCTTTTGTTACTGTCTGGAAGCCAAATTCCACCTCTCTCTGTTCAAACTACAGTGGCTGGAGTCACTACTAGAAAATTGATTATGCCCAAGCAACAAGCTGGGAGCTTCTCAAACCACTCTGTACACTCTGTGTCTGGAACAAAAGGCTGACCCTTCAAGTCTCCCCCCCCCCCCACCTCCCTTTGTAAAAATGCCAAGGCATCTCCTTGAATAGCAGCTCTTGAACTGCCATGAAGCCAACCACTGGACTGCTTAAATAAAAGAGGAGCTGGAGACTAAAGTAATTTTTGCTTTCCAATTTTAGATGGCTGAAAAAATATTGAGAAATAGGCATTGCTAAATCATATGAGGTTCTTGTGCCATCTTTATTTAGAGAGAGAGAAAAAATCACTCTGTGATTCCTTACAGGAAACTTAACTGACTGGAATTGGTTACAGTAATTTAGAGGGAAGGTGAAGGATTTATTTCCTTCTTAATGAGGTGAATTTGGTTGGGGGTTTCCATTTCCTCTACAATCTTCTTGCTGTAACTAAATTGGATAGTGAGTTTCTAGGTAACACAATTATTACACAAAAGAAATTTGCATCTTGTGTAATGTAATTCCTAGAAATGGAGCTCTATACTCAACATGAGTTGAGTGGGTCAAATTATCAGTGACATTTGTTCTGATTAATGGCAAATTAGAGCCCCTGTGTACATGTTTCCTCTCACCCCCACTGTGAAGAGTCATTTTGAGGATTTTTGGTATCAAAACAGCCTTATAAAGAAGGACAATTTACTATTCTCATCCTTAAAAAAAACCCTACCCATACCAATAATAATAATTCAGGTAAAATTAAAAGGCCCTCAACAATTGACACATAAATTCAGCCAACATTCTATCAACAAAAAAGCATTGATCAAATGCCTGCGTGATGAAGATTTGGATGTGGAACAACATAGTTCCTAACGCTAATTCAGGACCGGGTCATCGCCACTAGAAACTCCAGAAGGATCATACAGAGGACCTTAAAGAGTGACTGATACAGATTATGTGAAGCAATGGGGGGGGGGGGGGGAGAGACAATGCCCCCAGTAGAAGATGTAAAAATGTAACTCCTACTGATTATGTGGCAAGGTGTAACCCGCTGGCTGTGATAATTATACATGAGCGGGGCGGAGCCAAGATGGCGGAGTAGAAGCACGACCTTCCTGCAGCTCCGGCTTCCACCCTCCCCAATCCATGTAAAAAGGGGACTCTAAAAAACTTTGGAGCTGCAGAACCCACAAAATGACACAGAGAAGCTAACCTCCCGCTGAGAACAGCCCGGCAGGCCGGCAGGAATCTGCCAGCACAGCGCTCTGGGAGCTGAGCCCAGCCCTGCGGAGGCTTTAGGCCCAGGGCAGGCCTGACCAGCCTCCAGCTAGAGGGACTCCAGATCAGCAGCAGCTGTGGCCGTTTCCAGATTTATCAATACATAGATGCAAAGGACAAGGTGAGAAGCCAGTGCAGTCTGGACTTTGGGACCCAGGAAGTGGGAGTGCGTGGCTTTTACCCCCGGAGCGAGAAACCGCTGAGACGCCAGCACAGTCTGCCAGCGCCATGTAGCAGCTTCAGCTCCTGGCCTGCAGAGTGTAGGGGGACCAAGCACCAGTCTGAGGGGTCATCGCTCTTGCTTTAACCTGCTTGGATCTGGATTGCAGTCTAGGGTGGAGGTCCTGGGGTGTGTGTCCAGCTTGCCAGAGCGTGGAGACCTCAGAGAGGGCACCCATCTAATACCTCCGGCAGCTGAGAAAACCCCAGTGTTTGGGACGAAAACTCCCCTGTCTGGTGGCAGAGTCCTACTGTGGCTGAAAGCCCAAAAGTCAAACAATTGAGTGGCAAAATGAGCAGGCAAAGGAAACAAAGCAGACAGAAGATTCCAACATTACACTCCTATTTTCGGGATAAGAAGGAGCAAGGCATGGAATAGGAGGAAAACAGTGAAGTCAGAACTCCTGCACCAAAAGCTTCAAAGGAAAATACAAGGTGGTCACAGGCCATAGAGGACTTTAAGAAGCAGATAAGAGAAGTGGAGGAAAAATTGGGAAGAGAGATGAGAACAATGCAAGAAAATTATGAAATGAGAGTCAACAGCCTGACTGAAGAAAATAATACCTTAAAAAACAGACTGACTCAAATGGCAAAGGAGGCTCAAAAAGGCAATGAGGAGAAGAATGCCTTAAAAAGTCGAATTTGCCAGATGGAAAAAGAATCTCAAAAGCTCACTGAGGAGAATCATTGCTTCAGAATTAGGTTGGAGCAAATGGAAGCTAATGACTTTATGAGAAATCAAGATGCTGTTAAACAGATCCAAACAAATGAAAGAATAAAAGGCAATGTGAAATATCTCATGGGAAAAACCACTGACCTGGAAAATAGATCCAGGAGAGATAATTTAAAAATTATTGGACTGCCTGAGAGCCATGACCAAAGTAAGAGCCTGGAAAGCATCCTCCAGGAAGTTCTCAAAGAAAACTGACCTGATGTTTTAGAACCAGAGGGAAAAATAGAGGTTGAAAGAATCCACCGATCACCTCCTGAAAAAGATCCCCAAAAGAAAACTCCTAGGAATATTATAGCCAGGTTCCGGAATTCCCACATTAAGGAGAGAATATTACAAGCAGCCAGGAAGAAACAATTTGAATATTGTGGAAACACAATCAGGATAACCCAGGATCTGGCAGCTTCTACACTGAGGGATCAAAGGGCCTGGAATGTGATATTCTGGAGGTCAAAGGAGCTGGGATTAAAACCAAGAGTCACCTACCCAGCAAAACTGAGTATCATGTTTCAGGGGAAAATATGGTCATTCAGTGGAATACAGGACTTTCAAGCATTCTTGCTGAAAAAACCAGAGTTGAATAGAAAATTTGACATTCAGATACAAGAAGCAAGAGAAGCATGAGAAGGTAAACAGGGAAAAGAAATCATAAGGAACTTATCAAAGTTGAACTATTTTTTTTTTTTTGAAGCAATCGGGGTTGAGTGGCTTGTTCAGGGTTACATGGCCAGTTGTTGTTTCTGGGTGTGGTGCTGGGTGTCTGGGCCCGGATTTGATCCGGGTTGTCCTGGCACTGGAGCCGGTGCTCTTGCTCGCTGAGCCACCTGGCCAAAGTTGAACTATTAACATTCCTACATGGAAAAACAATAATTGTAACCTATGAAACTTTTCTCAGTAGTTGAAGGGATTAGAAATATATATGTCTTTATATGAGGGTATGCAGGCATATGAATACACATGTGAATGTGTGTATATACGTTTACATGTATACATAGAGGGCACGGGACCAATTTAACAGGAAGGGATGATACTTAAAAGGTGAAATTAAGAGGTGAGAGGAATATAATGAGAGGAGATGGGGAGAGAACAGAGTGGGGAAAACTATCTCATACAGAAGAGACAAGGGAAAATGGTTACAATGGAGGGGAAGAATAGGAAGGCAAAAGGGAATAGGTCAACCTTTTCCTATTGAATCTGGCTTGAGAAGGGAGGGAAATACACACTAAATAGGGGATCTCACCCTTCAGGAGAATAGGGGGGGAAGGGGATGAGAGGGGGGATGATGGAAGGGAGGGCAGGCTGGGGGGGAGGGAAGTTGGAAGCACCCACTTTTGAAAAGGGACAGGATCAAAGTAGAGAATAGAACAAGTGGGAGGTAGGATAGGAGAGAGGGAAAAATAGTCAGTCTTTTACAATACATCTACTATGTTATTGTTTTGCATTAGCCACACATGTACATCCTATACTGAACTGCTTGTCCCCCCAGTGGGGGTGGGTGGCAGGGGGGGGAAGGGAATGAATCTGGAATTGAAAGTTTTAAAATCAAATATTCAAATATATATATATATATATACTATTATTAATACCATCTTACATGTAATTAAGAAAAAAGATATACAGGCACTGAGGCATAAAGATCCACTGGAAAAGTTGAAACGGGTATGGGAGAAAATATGGGAGAGAGCAGATTGGAGGTGGGGATATCCTGTGGGACTGCTGTTTTGGGGGGATGGGTGGCAGAAAAACGGGGAGAAAATTTGTAACTCAAAATCTGGCGGAAACGAATGATGTAAATCAGCAGTTAATAAAGCATTTAAATTAAATCTGGTCAGAAAAAAAAATTATACATGAGGATTCTTCATGTACTCGCGGCTTTCCAGCACTTAACAAACGCAGACCTCACAATAATGTAGAAAACCGAACCAATAAACGACATGGATCCAAATCAAAACAAACGGATGCCCAACAACCGAGGAGTAGAAGAGTGAGCTGTGGCCTATGGATGTGAGGGAGCGCTTCTGTGCTGGGAGATGGGAGCAAAATGAGGATCTCATAATGACCCAACATTGTCAAACACCATTAAAAGCCACTAAAACATGATCAATAAAAGACCGTAACAGCCTCCAAATAACTGATGATGAACCATGCTATCCATTAAAGACATGACAGACTTAGAGTGCATAAACATACAGCTAGAGATAAACATATGGATGTATATATAAGCATGTGTGTCATACATGTATATTGTATGCAACCATTCATGCGATTTTATTTTGCCTGAGTATGCATATTTGTTATAAGAAATTTTTTTTCGGGGGGGAGGATTTAGGGGTATAGGAGGGAGGAAAAAAATAGATCTCTGTTGGTTTATGTAGGTAGCAACATAGCCAAAGTGACTCCATTTCATAAAGCCCCGGCATTTTGTCCCCAGTCTTCTTCTACCTGGGGATCCTGTGTTGTGGCCCCCACAGTGTTATAACAGCCAAAGCCCTCACTAACGGATGTTGCAACTTCTCTCCCAACTTCTTCTCCAGATTGTATATAAAAGTCCATCTCCCCAACCAATGATAATAGTCCCATGCAGACTGTCTATGTGCACTTACTCTAGGTGATTACTATCTGTTCAGCTGCATAATAAAGCTGTTCTAAGTTCCCTCCAATTTTGGTGTCTAGATTTGACCCTACAATTCTGCTGGCAGCGCTTTGGCTGAGGTGGGCAGGAAGGAAGAGGTGACAAAGTGGTCACACCCAAGCAGGGAAGAGGTCCTGCAATTTCTGAAAAAGTCTCCACCTAGACCTTCCCCAGTGAGCTGCGGAGGCTAAATACCAAGGAACTCTAAGTGCATGTGAGAAAGACAGACACACACACATGCGCGCAGAGAGAGAGAGAGAGTCAGTGAGTGTGTGTGTATGTGTGTGTGAGAGAGAGTGAGTCAGTGTGTGTGTGAGTCAGTGAGTGTGTGTGTATGTGTGTGTCAGTGAGTGTGTGTGTGAGAGTGAGTCAGTGAGTGTGTGTGTATGTGTGTGTCAGTGAGTGTGTGTGTGAGAGTGAGTCAGTGAGTGTGTGTGTATGTGTGTGTCAGTGAGCGAGTGTGTGTGTGAGAGTGAGTCAGTGAGTGTGTGTTTATGTGTCAGTGAGTGTGTGTGTGAGAGTCAGTGAGTGAGTGTGTGTGTGTTTGTGTGTGTGTGTGTGTGTGTGAGAGAGAGAGAGAGAGAGAGAGAGAGAGAGAGAGAGAGAGAGAGAGCAATCACAGGGTTAGGGGTTAGTCAGGTTATTGTCAGCATCTCCAGTCACTAATGGTTGAGAAATATAGTAAGCCAGGCATGTTTCCAGTGCAAACATCTCTTAAGATTAGTATGTACCCTGCTATGTGAGCTGGGGGCAACTGTATTATGAACAAAAGGAAGAATTTATGTAGAATTATGGGCAGAGAAGCTGGCAAGTTTATTTGCCATTCTGTGGACTAGCCCTGGTGGGAATGAGCCTCCTGTGGAGGAAGCCTTCTCAGTGTTGCAGCAAGTATTAAATACTTTATGGGCCCTTAGTTCAAATGAAGTAAAATAATTGACCGTTGGATCCTGTGGTCATAAACTATAAGGATAATGGCTACTGGCCAAATGTTAAACAATACCCATTGTCTAAAAGACCAAACTGAGGAATAAATCAGTTATCCAGGAGCTGGAAAAGTAAGAGATAATTAAACAGAAACATTCCTGTGTAGTACTTCAATCTTGCTGGTGAATAAAGAAGGAAAATCTGATAAGGGGGGCCTATCTATCTATCGTTTTGCATAGGACTTTCTCATTTTGTTTTTGCCTCTATGCATTCTGGGGATCTGGACAGTGATAGATACCTTCTTGAGCTCCTTTAGAGGATGTGATTAGAAAAAAAATTGGCCAATCTGGTATGCTTTGGGAACTTGAAATGTTAAGCATTTTATTTGTGTAACGTCAAGCATGCTGTAAGCACTGTCTGTGTTCTATGTCTTGGTAAATCTAAATTGTCTTCTTCTTATGGCCTGACTAGCCAACGGAAAAAGAGTGTAATGAATGAAAATTTTTCTGCATGACTTTCAAAGCCTTCAGAAAGATTGTCTCTCTGCATTTCTAACTCTATTCAAGGAGGCAGACAAGCACAGATAAAAAGGAAGAGAAGCTTTGTTCCCAGTTTGCAGAAATTTATAGCATTGTAAATTAATGAGAAATAAATTTGTGATTGAAATGTAATTTTTCTACTGTGAATTTCCAAATTGTGGCTTGAATTTTTCAACTAAATATCTTAGTGAGTTTGTATAATTTGTAAAATTGTATATAATGCTGCATAATTTTCTTTTAGGAAAAATAAGTCATCTAAAACAAAATGGAATAGACCATGAATCTGTAAGCTTTTAAGAACCCCAAAAGTAAAAATATTACAATTAATTGGTATTTTATAAAAATTAAAAAAAAAACTTGTGCTAAATTGTAAAGGAGAAATTCAGTGGAGTGAAGAAAATTGATTCTATAGATAGTCTAGGATATGATTAAGAAATAAAGACTAGAGAACTGAGAAAATAGAAGAAAGCAAATGAGATATCAGATAAAAAAGATAAGGAAACATTATGTGGCTGTTCTCTATGATACGAAAACCATATAAATATATTTGCAGCATGGAATTGAGAACAGCATACCAATTTTTGAGGGACCATTAAGAGGGTATACTTTTAGTTATTATGTGAGGAATATAAAATCCTCATGTCCCCTAAAAGAGGGAACTAAGAATATAAGACTATTAAATTGTTTAGTTTAATTAAATTGTTTTAATTTAAACAATTAAATAAAGACTACATTAAATCTGAAAGAAATGGGTCTTATAATTTGACATCCTAAAAAATAAAATAAACAATTTGATGTGCTAGTAATGATCCTTAGGAAAATTGAGATACTCAATGTTACCATTAGTGACTGTAAATCCAGGTCTGATTTCGTTAAAGATTGTCCTGAAACTAAATTATAATGTAGTCTCATTTCCAGTAAGATGCTTTCTACCATTAATTATGGTAAATCAGCACTTACACAAAATATATTTGATTTTTGGCATTAAGGCAATATACTTGTTAAATGTATGGATTAGGAAAACACATTCAAATCCAATTTCAAGAAATTTATTAATGGTGTGATTGTAAGCAAGCCATTTTTACCTGTTTTCCTCAGTTTCCTTATCTGTGAAATGGGATTAAAATAGAATCTACCTCCTAAGGCTGTGAGGCTCAAATGGCATAATAATTGCAAACCACTTAATACCATGTCTGGAACATGGTAAGAACTATATGTATGTTAGCTATTATTATTTTAAGTGTAATTACTCTATACTTGTCTTGAATGCAATCAGTACAGAATGCTACAACTGATTAAGTGATTTTCCATGTAAGATCATTTGGAGATGCACTCAACTGAATTGATGTTATTTGACTGGTAATAAGTTTGGTTTTGTGTTTTAAATACACAATATTGTGCATGCTATTACAGTGTTTCTGAATTGTCCTTTACTGAGAATTTGGGAAACCCCTGTAAAATGATGCAATTGTATCACTGGAAAATTTAATGTGTGAAATTATGAAGGTTTTAGAAGCTGTTATCATCATGCTAAAACCTATCAAGTATTTCATTGGCTATATTTTAAAAGGGAAAAAGAATTACTTACTGTGTAGTAAAAGTTTTTTAAAAAGAGAGACTTTATAACATCTCTTTGTCACTAAGCTCGTTGGGTTCCTTCAGACCTTCTACTTGGGCAAGGTCATAAAATCTCATAGACCCTTTTGAAAGAACTTGCTAATAACATGAAATTCTAAAATAATGAATTGATTTACTGAGAAACTGCGATCCTCTCTTCTACGATACACACATAGTGTCAAAGTGGGGTGGGAGGAAGACTTACAAATTTACTTATAGTATAGAAGCGATTTTAGGATGATTTGTGATTTTGAGAATTGTGAAATTATATACTTGATATGGTACACATTGAATTTATATCCTGAGCCAACTTAGTCTCAACAGACTCCATTCTTATGGATTTTTGCCTTGGGGGGGGTTAATACGTTAAGAGATAGAAATGTATGAATCTGGAGACTCACAATAAGTAGCCAGTATTTTTCTACATTTTTAGTGAACTATCACATATTTACTATGTGGAATTCCAGAAAATAATTATTTTAAAAAAGCTAATGACTGATTTTTACACTAGGATGAGTTTACACTCAAGAAGATAAAAAAAGGGGGGAAAATGGTGAACAAAAATTGTTTTTTTTAAGTTTGGTAAACTTTTTATTGTTATTATTGCAACAACATGAGAAAAATAATAACTGTGATGAGCCCTAAGCTGTGATGAGTGAATTTTGCTATCTGAGGTAAAATCTCTGGTGACTCTAATTTGACACTGTTCTGAGTTTTGAATTCAGGTATAATTGTCTGAATTGTCATTAAGCCAATAGTCTATCATTCAAGGGAAAGCCATAGGCTGCCCAAAAGGAATATGGTCTGAGAACTACTACATGCATATGTCTATTTCTAGGAAAGTTGAGAAATTATTAATTTAGCCAAAGGAAGGAGCCTAGCCAAAGGGAGGAGTCTCTTGACTCAATTTCCCCATTGTGATATTTACTATATTTTACCACATAATTGTCACAGATTTTATGCTGAAAAATTGTGCCAGTATTACTTAGAAATCATTTATTACTAAACTGTATCATCGGCAGAGGAACTGCATGGTTTAGCCAGCATGGGAAAATGCAAGTCTTAAGATATCATGGGACTTTATGGCAGCTTCACCAGCTCTCCTACACCCCTTGTGCCTATGGCTCTTCAGTACTGCAGCACTCTAAACAAACCACACAAGTCAGCTTTTGGAAATATACTGAAAATGCACACGCACTGAGAATTCTAGGCCCACAACTCTCAATGAGCAAGAGATAAATAGGTATCCGTATGTCACTGGTGAATATATTACTTCTCCATCTACCTTTGAAGCAGTGTGACAAACAGAATTATACTATGCAATGATCACACAATAAAAGGTCATAAACCAATTTTTGGAGTGAAAAAACAGAGTGCAGCAATTATGTGGTGGCGATAATTACTCGGTGAAATGCAATACTTTCTTACCAGGAAATTTTTTCACCTGATTAACTCTGAGTCTGGCTATGATACCCTGTGAATAATGTGGAGCTTTGAGGAATGGTTTGTTGTTAGCTATGACTGTTACCTGGAATCAGAGTTAAGGGAGTTTTTCCCCTGTTATGTTTTATGTCAGGTCAGTCTGTGCCCTTGAGGCAACAGCCTTGATATTATCATAACCATGTCCTTCCTTTTTCCTTTGATGGTAAATTTCTAAAAGAAGGGCAGGTGAATTGTAGAGGTTTTTGGCATTGTAATACAAATGAATTATTAGATTACTATTAAAACATCTGAGTTACTATAACAAGGTGCAAGTATAAAAGAACTTATTTTGAATATGAACTTGTGGTCAACTCCATATCCTAAGTAACTAGGTAAATCAGTTCTTAGGCTTGCTATCCCCTTGCTAATAATTCTATATTCATGTATAAGATTTGTCCCTTAAAACATTTCATTCTTTCAGGATGATATGAAGATAATATTTATCCTCAGAAGAGAGGGATAGGATAAAGATGTTTCAGATTTAACACAGTAAACTTGAAAAAGAAAAAGATTAGATTGTTTTCCCTAAAAACAGGGATATATACATATAAAATTTGGCTTTCAAATATTTCTTTTTTTTTTTTTTAAGCAATCCGGGTTAAGTAACTTGCTCAAGGTTACATGGCCAGTTATTTCTGGGTGTAGTGCTGAGTGTCTGAGCCCAGGATTCGATCTCCAGGTCATCCTGACTCTGGGGCTGGTGCTCTTACTCGCTGAGCCACCTGGCCGCCCCTAAGCAATTGGGGTTAAGTAACTTGCTCAAGGTTACACAGCCAGGTGTTTCTGGGTGGGTGCTGAGTATCTGAGCCCAGGATTCGATCTCCAGGTCATCCTGACACTGGAGCCGGTACTCTTACTCACTGTGCTACCTGGCCTCCCCTCAAATATTTCTAATGGGATGTAGACTTTGAGAATATTTTAGTAATAAGTGCTCAAAAATGAATTAAAGATTTTGCATATAAAATTGCATTAATGATTATAAAGAAATTTTAAATCCTACTTTGAAGTTTCTGTCTGCTAATATTAAGAGAAAGAAGAGCTCATTTTACAAGTCAGACCCTCATGAAAGATTCTTCCTTCAGGAGGTCGATGGCATTGTTCTTATCAGGTACAGGGTTTGGGTAAGGATAGAAAGGGCATGCGGCAGGTAAAAACTGAAATTCTCTGAAATTTTAGGTGAACTAGGGGTTCCTAACTTGACAATCCTCTTACAGTTCTATCACCACATGCATTAATTACTTGGAAGGCCAATCTGGTTACATTTTTTTTAAACTAAATTATACTGTTTTATCTAGTAGGATTTAGCAGCATTACCTAGAGAATCTCTACAAGTGAACTGGAACTTGTAGACGGTCAAGGAAATACCTCCATGAAGCTGCCCTGGTCCAGCCACAGATGTTTGAGAAACACAGGGAGAAGCCTGCCAAACACCAGAAGACGGACACTGACAAAGAATGTGACACCCTTAAGCTACAGTTATAATAGATTTACCCCATTACCGTTATTTTGCTTGTTTTGTTAATTCTCTGTGTGTTATGAACCTGTTGCATAAGCTGCATATCAGTTCTGCTTAAACTGATATTGATTTGGAAATTGCTAAAAAACAACACAAACTGTGAGACTATTAATAGTCTGTAAGGGAGAAACATTCACTATCTTGTCCTTGGTCCTTATCTACTACCTCAGGATCCTACCCTGCCCCCTTTTATGGACCCACTGGTGTTACAACAGCCTGATAACCGTGAGACAGTGTGGAGTCACCTGGGAAGTCTTGCTTCCTTACATCTATGTGTAAGGGCCTATCTCTCCAAACCCACAATCACAAACCCATGAAGACTGCCTATGCATGCTCAAACTGGGTACCTGTTATTTGTCAATCCTCATAATAAAGTTACTCTAATTTCATTCCAACTTTGGTGTCTAGATTTGACGCTACATTTAAAAAACAGGGAGGGAGGGAAGGAAGGTGTGAAATACTACATACAATTTCAGATGAGGTCATTGGATTATTTAACTGTAAATGTTTATAATGTAAAACAAAAAGTAATAATAAAGTTTAAAAACAAAACAAATTATTGCCCCCAATAACCCCGATATAACATTAATTTATAAAACACAAAGTGTTTGATAGGTAGAATTCCAATACTCATAACTCCAAGAGGTATGGAACAAAAAGCTTACAAAACATAGAGACCAAGACAGGAAGATCAAAGGCTATGAGAGTTCTCCTAAGGATGTTTTCTGGGAGCCTATAGAGGATAAGCTTGTGTTTAACATTAACAGAGGTACCTAGATGACAGAGTGGATAACATAAGCACTGGACTTGGAGTTCACACTAGTTAGCTGTCTGACAAGTCACCTAACCCTTCACTGCCTAATTTCTTCATTTGTAAAATGGGGATAATAATAGTATCTTCCAGAGGCTTTGTGAGGATAAAATGACAAAACAGATATATAGTTCTTGGTAAACCTTCAAGAGCTATATAAATGTATTTTATTCAGTAACAAAAAGTCATTTTATTCACTTGACAATAGCAGGAATAATATCATGATAGTAACTTTTTCCCAGGACTGTTCCTACCTGATCCTCATGGAAAAAGATGAGAACAAGTTAGCAGCAATAATAGTAATTCCTCTTGCCCAAGGAAGGACAAGAAAATAAAGATTCTATCCAGAAATCCTCCTTTGGCTGTCTTCCCCACTATAAAAAAATCCATCCCCTCAGGACCAGTCTTCTGGTGATGAGCCTCTCTGAACTTTCAAAGAAAGGGAGAGAATAAATATTTATTAAGCTCCTACTATATGCCAGGAACCACGTTGAGTGCTTTTCATGTATTATCTCCTTTGATCCTCACAAGCATGGACAAGTGCTATTATTATTCCAAAGTACTGTTAAGGAAACTGAGGCAGAGCTAAGTGATCTGTTTAGTGTCACACAGCTAGGAAATATCTGATGCTGGATTTGAATTCAGGTTTTCCTGACTCCAGGCTCAGTGCTCTCTATGCTGTGTCAATGGAAGCTTAGTAATTAAACAACACACATGGTGTAATCTTTAAGAGCCCAGAGTGACTTTTGTGCCACGAAGTAGCATCAGAGTAAAAGTCTTTACCGGACTTCTGGTGGGATTCCTTTGCTACACAAAGAAACACCTTGCTCATTTTTAAAAATTCTATTTAGTGACATTTTCTAGGAAATAACTTTCAAACTCACACTAACTTTATAAGGATAAAAAAAATTGAAAATGATAGTGAAGTAGAATGCAAATTCTGATCGCTATGAAATACACCAACAGTTTTGAAATGAATTAAATACGAGCAAAAATATTTAGGCACAAATGTCATTTTTAAACAGTTCCCCAAGACTTATCCAGTCATAATTGTCAATTTTAGCTGACTTGGAATGCCTAAGAAGGGGTCTCACTACTATAATTGTTGGAAAGGTATACTCTAGAATAGGTTCCCATTCCAGATAGACATCTTTGTCACCACCTAACAATAAATTTGTGACAGGGCAAGGGACTTCTCACTTTGGCTAGGAAGAATCTATTGTTCTAAAATGACTTCAGTGACTTTGACAACTTAGTGAAATGGGAAAAAAAATTCATTGTTTCAGAAAGGGAGTCACAAATGTATTCAAATTGTGGCCAACCTTCACTAGTTGTGCTTGGAATCAATGGAATGTGAAAATGTTGATATTACCTCTTGCCATCTTCCCTGACACTGGCCAGCCCTCCTCAGATTCCTTTGCTTTATTTTCTCTCCTCTCTTCTACTAGGTATAACCTTTCCTTCACATCATAGAAACTCCCTAGTTCTGTGTTGGGTTACAAGAAGAGACTATGAGATAAAATGTTCTTGCATGTTCTCTACTCCAATATTATAAGGCCTTTCCCTATTTTCTGGCTCTCTTCCCCATGTCTGGCAATTCTTTTCCAAACCCATTATCACACAGAACTGAACTATGGAATGGTCTGGCTAGAAACCTCCAAACATCCTGAGTGCACTCAAGAGCGCAGAACGAGCATATATTTTTTTCTTTTCAAATTTTTCTCATTTATTTTCTCATAATATGGCCAATGTGGAAATATATTTTGCATAATTTCATATGTATAATGAGTATCATATTTCATGCCTTATCAATGGGGCTGGGGGTGTCCACCAGAGGGAGAAAATTTGGAACTGAAAATTAGAGTAAAAAAAAAAAACATCATAAAGCTGGTGCCAATCACTTCAACTTCATGTCAGAAAGCTAGTTTGAGCCTGGAGGGACAGACAGATGCAACATTTTCTCTACATCTTACAAAAATTCCATTCTATGCCAATTTGTGCTGGGGAACCCTGCTTTCTAACATAGGCAAACAGAAATGATCAATAAATCCCCAATTAATGGTGACTTATAAACACACGGAAGTTTCCAGATGGAATTCATTATTACTCTCCCTCGCCCACTCTCTGTTGCACGCAAACCCACCTGGATATCATTCCTAGTATATGATATACCTCTGCCTATGAGAGCCAAGTTTCTTTAGGGCTCACCACAAATGCCACCTCCCACAGGAAGCCAAACCTGATTACTCCAGTTGTTAATACTCTTTCCCTACCTACCCCCTTCCATATTCCTTTGTATACATTTTTTCCAATTTACTTTTTTGTGTTCATGCTGTTCCCTTCCTTCCACAGGTTATAAACACATAAAACAAGGGCCTTTACCTGAGCTACTAACTCCTTTAAAAAACAACCTAAAAAGTGTATTTCAGTATGATTGGTTTCCTTTGAATTCTATGTATGTCTTTTGTTATGGACAGGTAAGCAGTAGTTTATCCTTAGAGTGCTAGGCCTGAAGTTAGGAAGGCTCATCTCTCTGAGTTCAAATCTAACCTCAGACACTTACTTCGTAGCTGTGTGACCCCAGGCAACTCACTTAATGCTGTTTGTTTCAATTCCCCATCTGTAAAATGAGCTGGAGAAGGAAATGGCAAAGCACTCCAGTATTTTTACCAAGAAAACATCGAATGTAGTTACAGAGTTGGACACAACTGAAAAAGAACTCAATAACAACAAATGTACTTGGTTCATTTAAAAACATGCTTAGTCCATAGACTTCACCAGGCTCACAAAGGGGGTCCATGAAACACGCACAAAGGTTGAATGCCCCTGACTTAAAGGGATTTTTCTTTGGTTTGATTTTCTATCCATTTATGCTAGTTCTTGGCATAATGCTTCGGATACAGTAGGTGGATGATTAATAAATGATAGCATTCTCTACAAAATGTCCCAGGAACAAGGGAAGGAAGGCTGCTGCTGCAGAGACAGCGAGGATTTCTGTCCTAGGCACTAAATTCTCAGAGGTATATACTGTGCCTAATCCTTTTCAGAGAGGCCTAATGGTTTTATAATGGGGAAAAAAACCTATTTCTAGAAAGGAACAACAGGAAGTGGTAGAAAGAGATCTTTTGACCTATATTTAGGACAGAATACCTAGGATTGACTTTCGGCTATTCTGAGCAGGTCAAAACCTCTTTGCCTTAATTCCTTCATCTGTATAATGAGAAGACTGGATGAGGTGGTTTCCAAGGTCCTTCCTCAGCCTGAAAGCGTGTGATGTGATAGAACTATTTTAATTAAAATAAAGAGTTAAGCATGAGGAAAGAGCTATACATAAAAGAAGAGGTAAGTAGCTCTATTATCTATTCCATCATAAAATAACTTCAAGAAAATAATCACTTAAAAGTTTGCCTTGGGGCGGCTAGGTGGCACAGTGAATAGAGCACTGGCCCTGGAGTCAGGAGGATCTGAGTTCAAATCAGGCCTCAGACACAACACTTACTAGGCAGTTGCTTAACCCCAACTGCCTTGCCCATTCCAAAATGAAAAAAAAAAATCTACCTTATCTGAAAATCTACAATACCAAGTCTCTCTTTCTTTCATAATTACAAGACCTGAGGTTCTCAGTGTCTTTCACATTTCTTCTAACCTTTTCATTTATAGGCCTTGCAACCTAATGGCGATTCTTCTCGTGCAGCTTTCATTTGTGCTCTCAGCTCTCCATTGAGAGATCATGTTATTATACCCAAGGTCATTTATCCCGTTAATAGTAAAGGCATTTTCAAACCCAGAGCATAGCTCTCAATTCAGTAGCTTTTCACCTGCATCATGGAAGAGGCAGAGCATGAAGCAGTGGAAAGACCAATGGGAGAGTGGGGTTTTTGTTCTATCTCTGTGATCTACTAATTAGCTATGGACCTTGGGCAAGTCACTGGGTCTCCATTTCCTTATCTATCAAAGTAAGGAGTTTGGAGGGGAAAACCTAAAAGAGTCATTCCTTTCTAAAGCCCTTCTACCTTATCTCAGAGGAAAAGAAACGAAATTAGGAAAGGGGCCAAACCCTACCACTCCCACTTCCATGAGCCTTCTCCTGCATGCTGAGGTGCAGCTTGGCATTGTAGGTGGGTTGTAGTGTGTGTTAAACGAAAAACCATCAAAAAGCATTCAAAAGGCTGAAAAACAATAGGCTGCGGGCAGCTTATTCACTGTTCCCTCCAAAAGTACTTGAGAGAACATCTTAAGAGCAGCTTTAAACACTGGAAAGTTTCAAATCAATAGGAAAATAACAAGGATTTCTCTACAAAGTGCTAGATTCCTATCTGCTGAAACAGCTTCCAGGTCTCCATGTCCAAAGCGAACTGAATGATCCTCAAAAAACAAAACGAGGAATTTTCCTTAGATAATTTAAGCAAAAAAATCTTTGCACTGAACTTTTTGGATAATTCTGGCAAAATCATTCTCCCCAAACCCTCCAACATCATGTTTCCAAAAGAAAAACAAAGTATCTTATCTTCCTTGTTGTCTCAATTGGTCAAATAGGATTTCAGAGAGTTGAGATTCCCAATTAACTACAACAAAGTGGTGTTGTAGATAGATTAGCGGACATGGAGTCAGAGGACTTGAATTCAAACATGAGATTTACTTAGCTGTGTGACCCTGGGCAAGTCATTTAACTTTTGATTGCCTCAGTTTTTTCCTCTGCAAAATGGGGGTGATAGCACCTACCTCACAGTGTGATTGTAAAAATCAAATTATATAATATTTGTGAAATGTTTAACAAAACTAAAAGTACTCTATAAATACCAGCCATTACTATTAACTATATACCTCACTTTGGCTATGGTAGCTTGTAAACTTCTCACTTCTCACTAAATATTCTAATCAGAAAGTAAAGTCTGCCTTTATCTGTAAGTGATAAGCATTTCAACAGGTCAGTCAGATAAGCATTTAGCAAGAGTGACAGTGTGCTAAGCATTATACTAAATATGCTGGGGAGACAAAGAAAGGTAGAAGACAGTTCCTGCTCTCAAGCTGTGACTGGAGGTGCTAATTAGTGGAATTCTCCAGAAAAAAATGCTAGCTGAGCCTGGAATTTTCCATAAACTAATCACACTAGTTCCTTAAAAAAATATTTGTTCATTAGTGTATGTCATCTCAAATTATCTAATTTATAAATCCACAAGGTGGAGTTTTTGATAAACATCTTCCTTCTTGACATACAAAGAAACCCCCAGTGCAAAGAAGAATTTATTCATTAATAGATAACAATTAGTCTCATTTTTGAATCAAGCAATTCCTTTCATTATGTATACAGGCTGTCCCCAAAGTTTTAATGCAGTAGTTTTAAGCCTTAATAGCTATAATATTAATAAGCTTTAATAACTTAAAACCATCTAAGACTTTTGAGACACCCTGTATATTGTCCTTCTCTTGAGTTATGAACATCTGAGTTAAAAATATCTTCAAAGAGGGTGGCCAGGTGGCACAGCGAGTAAGAGTACCGGCCCCAGTGTCAGGAGGACCTGGGATTGAATCCGGGCTCAGACACTTAGCACCCACCCAGAAACACCTGGCCGTGTAACCTTGAGCAAGTTCCTTAACCCCAATTGCTTTAAAATATATCTTTTATACAGAAGTGATTGGTTGTAAACTGTTTCCTCTTCCTTCACTTTGGCAACAGTACTTTTTTATCCTTTTCTCTTTCCCTCTGGAAGCAAACAACCTATTCAGTAAACTCCATTGGCCTCTAACACCTCTGGGATAAAATATAAAATCCTCTAGTTGGCATTCAAAGCCCTCTATAATCTGTCTCTCCACACACACCGTCCTGGTCTTTTCTGACCTTATCCCACTTCCAACATACTCTTTGATCCAGTGATTCTGGCCTCCTACCTTTTCCTCAAACAAGATCCAGCTCCAGGCATTTTTACTGGTTGACCCCATGCATGAAACCCTCTCTCCCTCATCTCTGCCTCCAGGCTTCCTTAGCTTCAAGTCTCAACTAAAATCTTACCTTTTGCAGAAAGTCTTTCCTGATCCCTCTTAACTCTAGTGCTTCCTCTCTTATTATCTCCAGTTTAATCCATACATAGCTCATTGTTTGTACATTATCTCCCCTCTCCTCAGGAACAGGGACTGACTTTGCTCTTCTCTGTATTCCCCACACTTGGCATAGTATCTGACCCATAACAGGTACATAATAAATTGTAGCTCCCTAAGGGACTGGACCAGGCTGTCCAGGGACATACTGAATTGTTGCAGGGTCTAATACATCTCTTTCCCTTACGCCCATAATTCCCTCCCGACCTCTCCCAGACCCCAGGGTCCTGCACATCATTGCTCCCCATTTTTCTTCTCTCTCTCATGACTCTGGCAGTTCATTTGATTCTTCTTCAATCTTTCTGAAATGTACACACAATACACGTGCTATTTCCCTCCATTCTCCTTTTCCATTTTCTAGCTTTCACAGTTACTATAGTAGCCCTTCATTCTATTTTCGAACCATAAAATTATCTTCACCATAAATGGCATGGAGAATAATGTTGTTGATAGTCCTATACCAAAGAAGAGGCAGTCAACCCATTAGTAAAGTATTTTTTAAAACTTACTTAAATTTTTAAGTACTTAATTACTTAAAAAAAAAAAAAACTACCATTGTCTTACAAGGATGCAAGAGCGTCCACCATAGTTCCATCCATTTCTTTATTCTCTTTTAATTAAATCTGCTTTCTCTCAAAGTTTAACATTCAAAAATCAATTAAAATTTTTTGATTCCATTTTACCTTTTTTTTAAAAATAGCAATTGGGGTTAAGTAACTTGCTCAAGGTTACATGGCCAGTTATTTTTGGGTGTGGTGCTGAGTATCTGAGCCCGGATTTGATCCAGGTCATCCCGACACCGGAGCCGGTGCTCTTACTTGCTGAGCCACCTGGCCGCCCCTTCCATTTTACTTTTGAAAGTTTCTTTGAACTATTAGTATTATAATGTCAGAAACTCTGATTTTAAAATGTTTTAACATACTTACATTTATTTTGTTGAAGAGAACCAAAGACATCCCAGATTGCTCAACAGCACGATTTATTTTAGGGAGTTTAAAAGGATGATCCCACACTATTGTCGTTTATTTTTTAAAACTGCTGACATTGCTGATGTGCAGAATTGCAACCACATTATGGACTGATTAGGCTTTTAGGAGGTAGCTGGTAATCACCATTTATAATATTGTTATTTTTTAACAGGAAGGTGCATTCTGAATTTCAAATAATCAACTTATAAAGGAATCCAACCCATTCACGAGTTGGACATTGCTATATGACTGACATTCAGGTCTTCACAACTGCAACTTTCCACATCATTTGTCTGCATCACTCTGATAATTGAGAATAAAGGCAAGAATTCTGGAATATGAGAATGTCAAATCATTCATGGATGTCATCTGTACTAGTGACAAATCACCAGGTCACTCAGGTTACTCATCATCAATAGCTGAACACCAACACTTTCTGTGGCATAACGAACAGGGCTCCATCAGACAACATGCTGGGCTGATCTCACATTTACTTTTATTTTTACCTCGCCATTAAAATTCTCAGCAACAGAGATATTCATGTCAGTTCTGACTTGGAAGCCTGCAAAGGACCTTGCTGATGAAATACTGTCAAGGACTTACTCATTTCAAAGCCGATTCTGAGGATGTAAAAAGGTCCCTGGCAGCAAAGACTGGGCTGAAGTAAAGACAAAGAGGAGGAACTGAAGGAAACCTCTGAACGAGACAGCTACTTGTCATGGATAACCGAAAGCCAACTCCCCAAATTGCATCTATGTCTACACTGTTTATGTAATTAGCTATAAAACATCTAGAAAGGCACTGTGAGAGCATGGCATGGTGGGTAGACTGATGGACTCAAATTCAAGAGCCTCCCAAGTCAGGATCTTGCCTTGGACATTTATTCGCTGGAGATGCTGGGGACATTCACTTTTCTCAGCCTGCTTCCTAATCTGCACCAGGAAGATAGTCACAGCACCTACAGCAAAGTGTCCCAGTGAGGATCAAACAAGGCAATATTTGCAAAATGCTTTTTGTGTGACAGGATCACTACCTACCAGAGCTGCCCCTTGCTTCCTCCCCCCAACATGGCTTAGGCCAGTTTTTCTTTGTCCCTGAGACTTGACTGGATCAAGGACCTAAGCCTCAAGCTGAGCCTATCTTGATTGGGTTTCCTGGTAGCTTCAGGTCATACTGATGTGGCTTCTTGAAAAGGCCCACCAAAATGAGGTGATGCCCTTTGAATCAAACAAGTTTTTACTTGGAGATGAAGGAGAACATGTCTCTCCAAGCTCAGGGATGGAACAGCCTTGCTGAATGCCATTTCTGCACTATGGCTAAATGAACATCCTTTTGTTAACCAGAGGATGATGCAACAATACCTAATTTTATTCAAACACCTGAACTAACCAACCTGAATTAATAGGAAAGCGATCTGAGTCGCGTCCACCCATAATACTTTGCAGACCTTAAAGTATGCTACAAATGTTAGCCATTGCTGTTGCTATTATTATTATCATTCGATCACAAACAAGACAGCCTCTGTATCACCACTAGCTGTTTGGTAGGAAGGTTGGGCATAAGCACCATGAAGCATTTTATCAGGGACAACAATTTCAACAGAACCGGAAAAAATTCTGCAGTTTTAAAATGCTGACTTAAAACCCAGCCCTCTGTGCAATTTTGTTTAGTGCTCTATAACCTCAGACCTTTTAAAAATATCTCAGTTCTAAAAATTTTAAATTCCAAGTTTCACAAGTTTCTATCCAATTTAAGATATCTAGTTAAATCAAAATTAAAATTATAACATTAGCTTTCTGAAATCACTTTGTAACAATCCCAAGGCAGATTATTCTCCAACTGATAAATGGGAAAAGGATATGCTCAGGAACTTTTCTAAGGAAAAAAAATCAAAGAAATAGCTATATGAAAAAAATGCTTTAAATCAATAATAATTAGAGAAATGCAAATTCAAGCAATTGTAAAAACCTATACACAGAGGCAGATTCTTTCATTGCTTACCTCACACTCATCAGAGTGGCAAAACTGACAAAAAATAAAATGACAAATGTTGAAAGGATTGTAAGGGAAGTCGTGATTCAGTCTAGCCTTCAGAGAAAGCAATCTGGAAAAAGGCCCAAGAACTTATTCAACTCTGACAGGTCTCTGACTCACCTATACTACTCTTAGGCCTAAATCCCAAAGAGATCAAAGAAAGAAAAAAAGAACCACATATACAAAAATTTTTATAGCAACCCTTTTTGTCATGGTCCATCAAGTGGAAAATGACTGAAAAAAAATGATGGTATGTGAATTTAATGGTATATTATTATATGGTATTGTGAGATAAAGAATAATAAAAAGCAAAGAGAAGGAGAAGGATTCAAAGTATACCAAGAACATTGTAAAGACACACAGCTTTGAAAGTCTGAAGAATTGTGATCACCTCGATGACCAATTACAATTTCAGAAGAGTGAGGACAAAACATGATGTCTACTTAGCAACAGAGAGGTGAGAGACTCAGGTGCAGATTAGGTCTTTTCCAAACATTGTTTTAAAGGCACCTAGATAGATCAGTGGATAAAAGCACTGGGCCTAAAGTCAGGAAGACCCGAGTTCACATTCGACCTCCCTAGCTTTGTGACCCTTTGGGCAAACTGAACCTCTGTTTGCCTTGATTCACTGGGGATGTAAATGTCAAACCACTATATTATCTTTGCCAAGAAGAAAACCCATACAGGGTCCAAGAGATGGATACAACTGAACAACATACACCAACCATCAGAATTTATTTTTCTTGACTTTGCATATTTGTCATAAGGGTTTTGACATTTTCCAATGGGCTGGGGCAGGGACAATGGAAAGGATTTATAGATTTTTTTTATTCGTTGAAAAACTTTTCATTTAAAAATATAACGAAATACCATGAGTGACTACTTAATGATCTGACTTATTTCAATTCAAGTCACTTGAAACCATGTAGGTTTATTTTGCATCTTGAAATACAAACAGTACAATTTTTGTGAATCCCGATTTTACCTCATAAAACACAAAAACAAATAGAATATTTTACCTTGAAAAAGACAGAAAAACAAATAAAATATGAAAGCTTTGAGTTGTTTTTCAGCTATGTTTTTGTTGATCCAGAGGCAAAGGAAACATTTAGATATTCATCCAACTCTGAGCACATGTACCAGGTCAGAAGGCTAAAAACTTTTCCCATATTTCTGAGCAAAAATGTATCATTTACATTTTAGTGCCAGTGCAAGGACCCTACCAGTCCCCAGGATGAACTAGATGAAGGCTACTTCCTTTCAGCACTAAACACAAAGCCATTTTTGTTTCACCGAGAGGCATCTTAAATCACTTTCCTGTTTTAAGTGAGTAAAATGTTGTTTCTGGGCCAAAACCTTATTTGGGAACTCTCAGTCTGGATAAATTTCTTCTTAAAACAGAACAGAGAATGGGAAAAGTTAACTGTGGAAACACTGACATATGCCTAGTCAGAGCAGTATAAATGGTGCTGTTATTAGCATCCTTGAATATATCTTTTGACAGTGGAGTGCTGTGTTCTTTTGGTGACTACTCCCAGCTACTGCTTTCCTCATCGACGTTTATGATTTGGGTTTTCATCTATAAATATTGAGGCAGATCCTTCCAGGCCCCTCCCTTGCTGTAAACTAGGCCCCACTGGAAGCTACCTCCATTTTTCTGTGAAATTAGGGTTTTCAGTGTTGTATAGGTAATGCTTTTCCTTAGGATGATACTAAATTGTCAACAGAGCATACCTTGGGCATATATTGCCAATAGTGGTAAAAATAATTGCATGCCTTTGTGACCCATGGTCCTTGATTTGTTTTTAAAGTTTTATTGAAATAGCTACGTCACAATCTCACACACATACACACACACACACACACACACACACACACACAAAGAGTACTGTCCCCTACCATTGGTGTGGTCCGGAGAATCTATCATCAAATTTTTATGCTGAGCATTTATACCTTGGAAATTGGCAAACACTACAAATCAGGGCTTGATTTATTATTTGGATGATTGTCTAGACTTAAGAAAATGATGAAGAAAATGTTATTAATGCAGATTAAACTTAAAAGTGTCATGGGTAATTTTTTTTCATGAGCTGGTTGTTAAACGTTTACCAGAACATCCTTTCCTATAATAAATAAAAACTTCAGTAAAACTTAGATACATAGGATCTGCCTGTATACACAATGCAACAGGAGGGAGGGAGTGTTTGTTTTATTAACTATCTGTGAAACTGCTAGCATCAAGGTCACAGTCTATGGATTTGTCCCTGAGCTAAGTTTACTGGACCTCCCAGGAAGGAATCAAACCTCTGGCTTCTGTGACATTAATACCAAACTCTAACCACCTTACCTTAAAGGCCTCTGAAAGGGCGATACGATGAAGTTCTACCTTATTGAATTGCATAAAGACATCATGATGCTGCACAGAAGTGTCATTTGCATTGCCCACAGGCCCCAGCAGCCAAAACATATTAAAATGGGATTGGGAAATATTTAACAAGATAAATAAAAATACACTCAAGCAAAGAGAAGAGTTATATCTTAGAACTCAGTCAATATGCAGCTGTAGGATTACTGGCCTCATATGAGCTTGACATCACTGGTGTAGTGGACAGGTCCCAGACTTAGAATCTGAAAGACCCTGATTCAAATCAAAAACCCTGACTCATGTCACTACTAAATGTTGCTGCTGAGTTGTTTCGATGATATCTGACTTCCATGACCCCACGTGGGGTTTTCTGGGTGAGGATCCTTGAGAGATTTGCCATTTCCTTCTCCAACTGATTTAACAGATGAGGAAACTGAGGCAAACAGGGTTAAGTGACTTGCCCAGGGTCACACAGCTAATAAGTATCTGAGGCCAAATTTGAACTCAGGTCTTCCTGACTCCAGGGTCTGTGTGTTCTATCTATGGTGCCAGCTAGCTGACCCTGAGCAAATCCCTCTGTACCTCAAGGTTCCTCATTTCAAACTGAGGGGATTGGATTTAATGACCTCTAAGGTCCCTTGGAGCTGTATCCAAACCTATGAAGCTGTGAGTAGTGTCTTCATCCTACACTGGTATTCTCTTTCATAGCCCCTGGAGACTCTGGTAATTCAACTCTGTGCAACGATTCATGGTCCAGGTCCTCAGAGGGGTTAATGCATTAGAAGGAAAAGAGATTTTCAGATTTCATATTTCATACTGCTGCCTTGGAAAGACTTTCTGGGAGGGAAATGCTAAGTGAAGGGTTGTCATTCATTGACCCTTGGGGTGGCTTCCATAGCAGGGTCTAGCTGACATCTGCCAGCACAAAAACACTTTAAATGGTTGATCTATCCTCCAATTCCCCATTCCTACCCAGCCCTCTGAGTTTGTTTACCACCAGGGAATTATTGAGCTTGTCCCTGGTATGCCAAGCTGTTTCTTTTTCAGATCAATACAGTACTTCATTTAGAAATAGGAGAACATATATATCCTCCCCACCAGGAAGAAGTTTTCTTCTTCAGGGTCCTTGGACTCCTTCAAATCACTAGCCCAGGTTGCCTCTAAACTCGTATGGAATGGGGACCCGATAATCGTGTTCTCCACCCTGTTTCAAGTGTTTTATTAGTCTTATTTCCTCAACGGGTGGAGTCAAAATGAATAATAACATTCTTATTGTCAAAATTCAGATTGTCTGCCAATATTCTACAGCCAGTAAGGAAAGTGGCGTAGCCAAAAGGTGAGATCCATAATTGGGGGATGATAAATTCTTGTGTTTTGGTTTAGTTTTAGCCAGAGTTAGAGTAACAAATAATAGCTACTCAATGACTGAAGCAGAAATTAATTTAGGGCTTAATGGACAAATGCATACATATGTACATAATAAACTTACCTTGGAGGGACATTTAATCTTGTAATTAAACTAATTTTGAGATTTGCTCAAATTACAACAAAGTGGAGGAATTAATAAAGAGATTAATAACCCCATGCAATGTTTTGGAAGCAGAAGCTAGATCAAGAAAAAAATTATTTTAAAATAATTAACATATTTTAAATCACTTCTTTCTTTTAAAATCAAATTTCTTACAGCAAAGTTTACCTGAAAGGCAGTGAAGCATAATAGGAATCAGAAAGACTTTGGCTTGAGTATAACTGACACATAATGTCTGTGTGACCCTGGGCTACATTCCTAACCATTTAGGGCCTTGGAAAACCCTGTATAGTCAAAGGTGCAAAGAGGGTATTTGGTCTTATCAGGTAGAACAAGTCTCTTACAGAAAGTTCCCTACACCAATAAAAACTAGTTTTTTTTTAAATTACCTAAATACTATAGTATTGACAGTAAATTGTTAATGACAGAAGATTGTTAATACCAAATGTAATATGGGCTGCCACTCCCCTAATGATCCTACTAATATCAGAATTTCAGTAATGTCTTTACGTTACTGCCCTTAAGATAGTGTCAATTCGATTGAACTGAACTACATACTGAGTGCCCACCCTGAGATTTTGCCTTGTAAAGGAACCCAGCTCAAGCTGGATCTCAGATTGTAATGTCCTTGCCCCTTTCCTTCAGGATTCATAACAGCAAGGGCAAAACAGGCAGCATGAAGTGGTTTTCCTTGCCAGGATTGCCAAGGACCACTGGGGTCACACGCCAGGTCTTGTTACCTCACTCTTCCCCTCTCCTCCTAAAGGTATAAGAAGCTTTGCCATAGGATTGGGAATCTTGGAATTGGGAAATCCATGGTGTTCTGCACTTATGGAATATCTCCCAGGACAGCAGGTTTTTTGCTACCCTGTTATCTCAGTTAAAGAAGTTTTATTCCTCAACTCGTGGATTTGATTTATTTCAGGATATGAGAGTTTAAATATTACCTGAATTATGATGTACAATCAATCTGAAACTAGGGAAAGGGAATGCAAGGAGGAATATGCATTTTTAGAATGCCTACTATGTGCCAGGCACTATCTTCTTTGATCCTTACAACAGTAGGTGCTGTTATTATCCTCATTTTAGAGTTGAGAACACTGAGCTTGAGCGACTTGCCCAGTGTCACATAAATAGGACATGTTTCAGTACAGATCTGAAGTCAGCCCTTCCTGATTCCAGGCCCAGTGCTCTATGTCCTACACCACCTAGCCAGCTCTAATAGCTTCCAAATTCCATGTTCCTTTTATTTCTGAAAATGACTAGAATAATACCAATAGAGTTAGATTTCTTCCAGAATAGAATCTTTTTAAAGTGTGTATTAGTGCATAATTACATTTTTCTCACTGTAGGATTTTAGTTGGTCAAAATTAACTATTTTTTAAAAAAAGTTAACTATTGTTAACTTTGTGGGAATATAACCTTAAATTTTTCACACTGAAAAGTAAAAACATTTATTTCAACCTAAATTAATAGTAGCAATAATTGCTGGGAATCACACGTCCGGATGATTTTTGTTAACAGATAGGGTGCAAATAATACAAATACAATATGTTATCTTATTTAAAGCCATTTCTGGAAGAAAAATTGAATATTCATCTAAAATAGGGGCAGCTTAGGTACAGAATGTAGATAATAGACCCTATTAGGAAATTGTTCTAAATCCTCCCTAATTACTTTAGTAATGCTGATAAAAATTACATAAGAAAAGGTGCCCCAATCCCTGTTAGGATACTGCCTGTTTTAACTGTCCTGGACAATTCAGGATCGGCCCCCACTTTATTGTCTTCCAGCTATTTGGAATGGGGAACAGAATAATGGTACTTTGGCCAACCACAGGTTTCAAGAAAGGAGACCGGCAATGGGGCATATGGCTAAGAGAAGTGACTTTCTTTTGAGCCCCAAGATGTGCCATATATCTTTTATTTTCCTTCTCTTTTCTATACACACTCGCTCAGTAATCTCATCAACTGGTATGTGTTTAATTATCATCTCTATGTAGACAATTCGAGGCTCTGTATGTCCAGCACCAGTTTGATCTTCAGACGATATGACTGACTTCCTACTAGACATTTCACATGGGACGTACCAAATGTATCTCAGGAAACTAAGTGGTAGAGTGGATATTATGCTGCTGGAGTCAGAAGGAATGAGTTCAAATGCAGCCTCACACACTCACTAACTGTGTGGTCCTGGGCAAGTCACTTAACCCTGGTCGCCTCAGTTTCCTCCTCTGTAAAATGAGCTAGAGAAGGAAACAGTAAACCACTCCAGTATCTTTGCCAAAAAATAAACAAAAAACAAACCAACCCAAATGGGGTCAGGGAGACACAGAATGAAAGGACTCAACAACAACAAAATAACAAACACATCTCAGGCTCAGTTTACCCACAACAGAACATATTATCTTTCCCCCACATCCAACCCCTCCTTCAAAGTTCTCTCATTTTGTCAAAGGCACCACCATTGTTCCCACCCCCCAGGTTACCCTGAGCTTCTCAGTCTGCCCGACCCCACACGCCAAAGGGGTGCCCACATTTGTGTTCTTTTCTCACATCTGCTTCTTCTCTCAGCTCACACAACTACCAGCCTCCGTAAAGGCCTTCATCTCCTCTTGCTTAAGCTTCCTCCTTGGTCTGTCCACTAGTCCAGCATCCCCATAGCTGCCAAAGGGATTTTTCTCAGGCACCGAGGATTGCTTCCAGGATAAAAGAGGAGCCCCTCTGCTTAGTGCCTGAAGCCCTTCACAACCGGACCCAATCTATCCTTCCAGACCCACTAATCATTAGGCGCCCTTCTATTCTCTTGAGATCTAGCCAAACTGGCTTGCTCCCTACTTCCCACAAACAGCACACCACCCCCCATCATAAGACCTTCGCATTAGCCATCCCCTGATGCCTGGAATACGCTCCCTTCCCCACTCTCCCTCAAAAAATCCCCCCTTCAAGGTTTACAAAATGCTTAACACATTATCTCATTTGATTCTCACCGCAGCCCTGTGAAGCAGGTGTTCCGATTACACTCACTTAACAGATGAGGAAACTGAACCTCAGAAAGGACAAGTGACACCCTGAGGTCACAGCCAGGCTGATGGGCCTGGAGTCAGGAACACCGCATTTCAAATGTAGTATCACATACTTACTAGCTGTGTGACCTTGGGCAAGTCATACGCTCCGTTTGCCTCAGTTTCTCAACTGTAAAATGAGAATGATAATAACAACTACCTCATGAGGTTGTTGTAAAGATCAAATGAAATAACATTTGTGTGTGTGTTTAAGCGCTTGTCACATCTGGCACACAGAAGACGCCATATATAAATGTGTATTCCATTCCACTCCATCCCTTTCCCAATTACACAAGGCCTTACTAGATGAATAGTGGGGAGGGTTAAAGGACATACACATCTTCTGCTCAGCCCTCTCTCTTGTCTGGTGTCCATATTAAAGTTCTACTCTTTATTGGTGGGTGGGTGAGCAGCAGACATCAGCTCGGCCTCTCCTTCTGGCAAGGTGCAGGTTCAGGGACCTAGGACAGGTAGTGACTGATAATCTAATTCTTTGCAGGAATATTTGTTGGTTTTTTTTTTGCTTTTTGGAGGGGCAATGGGTGTTAAGTGACTTGTCCAAGGTCACATGGCTAGTTTTTTTTGTGTTAAGTGGTAAGTGTCTGAGGCCGGCTTTGAACTCAGGTCCTCCTGACAACAGGGCAGGTGCTCTATTCACTGCGCCAACTAGCTGCCCCTATTGCAGGAATATTTGTGTGTTTCTATCAATGGCCAGCAGATCTAGCAGAGAACTAAACAGACCCTTTAAAAAGATAACAGCGCTAACAGAACAGGTGCTTATGTGAAGTTTATTGTTGAGAATTACATAAGATGCTCTGAGGAATTCACATCTTTGCATTGATTTAAAAATCTCCACAGAGTACATATCCTTGAAAGTCCTAATTATACCTCTTTCACTCTCGAGCAAAATTGCATAAGAAAGGACAATTTGTCAATGCTATCTATAGTCAGGTGAAAAAAATGCTCTAAATCATATTTGATTAAAGAAATACAAATTAAAACAACTCTAAGGTATCATCTCACACCTATCATATTGGTTAATATGACAGAAAAGGAAAATGACAAATGTTAGAGGGCATGTAGGAAAACTGAGACACTAATGCACTGTTGGTAGACTTGTGAACTGATCCAACCACTCTGGAGAGCAATTTGGAATTCTGCCCAATCAAACTGTGCATACCCTTTGACCCAGCTATACCACTATTAGGTCTGTATCCCAAAGAGATAAAAGGAAAAGAACCTACATGTACAAAAATATTTATCCCAGTTCTTTTCCTGGTAGCAAAGAATTGGATATTGAAAGTATGCCCAACAATTGGGTAATGGCTGAACAAGGATATGGTTGTGATAGAATATTATTGTGCTATATAACAGGATGGTTTCAGAAAAACCTAGAAAGATTTACATGAACTGATACAAAATTAAATAAGCAGATCCAGGAGATCATTACACACAGTGGCAACAATATTATACAATGATCACCTGTAAATGACTGTTATTTCAGCAATACAAAGATCTAAGACAATTCTGAAGGATCTATGATAAAACATGCTATCCACCTCTAAAGAAAGAACTGAGAGAATCCCAATGAAGATGGAAGCATACTTTTTTTATTCACTTTCTTTTTCCTTTTTTTTTGGCTGTGTTTTCTTTCACAATATGACTAATATGGAAATATGTTTTGCATGACTGCACATGTATAACCTTTATCAGATTGCTTGTCTTCTTCACAAGGGAGGAGAGAAAAGAAGGGAGAGAATTTGGAACTCAAAATTCTTTTTAAAAAAAGATTTTAAACTTTTTATATATAATTGGAAAAGAGAGGAAATATTAAATTCTTTTAAAGGACATTTTTTTTTTACTCTTTGATTTGGATCTTTTCTGAACACTTACTGTTTTCCCCAGTAGAATGTAAAATTCCTGAAGGCAGGTATTTTTTTCATTTGTCTTTTATCCCCAGTGCCTGGCACATAGTAATTAAAAAATGTTCCTTAAATTGAATTTATCAACTGATGTTCAGTCAGCCATAACATCTATTTGATTGTCTCCTTAAAAGTTTCTGAAAATTGCAGGTAGAGGAAATGGGAGCAAGTATATTTCCAACCCCCAATCATTTCCTGAAGCTGAGTTATTAAGAAGTTGTTATTGAGGTGGCTAGGTGGCACAGTGAATAGAGCATTGGCCCTGGAATCAGGAGGACCTGAATTCAAATCCAGCCTCAGACACGACACATTTATTAGCTGTATGACCTTGGACAAGTCACTTAATCGCAATTACCTAGCCTCCCCCCCCCCTCCAAAAAAGAAGAAATTGCTACGTTTTATAAACGAATAGGTCAATCAGTTTGATTCACTGAGGAGCACTGACCTGACACCTTCATTGCAACCCAATGTGATAGTAATGGCAATTAAAGATTCCCCTGTATTGGCTTGGTTTTCAAATTGATTGTGTTAAAACCCAGAGCTTGTTAATCCCACCTGTGGGATGGACTTTTTGATGTGAAAAGAAAGTCCTGAACTGGGAGGAGCTGGTGACGTAGATTTGGAGAGATAAGAGAGAGGCAGGAACTAAGATTGCTGAGAACTTGCCTCGTGTCAAGATGAAGAAAAGACCTCCATTTGGGTATTAAGTGCTGTGTTTAAACTTGATGTAACTCTGGGGTAGATTCAATTGTGATCCAGGGGTGGGGAACTTTTGACCTTATGTTTGGAAACTAATCTCCTTTTGAGAAGAGAGGCTTTGTGGTGGACTTAATTAAGGTATAGCCTAGGGGTGGAGAAGTATTTAGAACAGAGACTTTGTAATTGATTGAATGATTGGAAGGTCCTGGGGTGGGGTAGTCCTTGGAGATTATTTAATCACACTTAGTAAATGCTGTATTTGGAATGATGTCATGTTTTGATCTTCTCTGTTCTTGGTTTGTCGCTGAATAAAATGGAGAGCGCCTATGCTGGTATTTTGAACCTGGGAAGTTGCCTTTCTTTTGGCATTACATTACACCCAACTGCAACATTAACTTTGATATCCTCAAAAAACAAATGCTACCATATCATTAATCATTTAATTAACTGATCATTTAAATAGTAAAAGAAAAAAAAGGAATGATGATGCAATTAAAAAGAAGCTTCCTCACCCCCCAAAAGCCCTTGTCTTCAAGTGATTTTTCTCCTATAGGATGTACAATTTAATGGGCCCTCTGATAATAGCATAATGTGGTTATTTCTTTTTTTAATGTTACACCTTTGTAAAAATTTGATGTCTTGCTTAATTGATGAATGAAAGGGACCTCACCTATTCCATTCAAGTCCAATCCAAACAAACAAGTAGCCCCAAAACTACCCACACAAGTATTCTTCCAGTTAACCTTATCCTTTCAGTTGTGTCTGACTCTTTGTGACCCCTTTTTGGGGTTTTCTGGGCAAAGATAGTAAGAGTGGTTTGCCATTTCCTTCTCCAGTCCATTTTGCAGATGAGAAAACTGAGTCCAACAGGGTTAGGTGACTTGCCCAGGATCATATTAAATGTCTGAGGCCAGATTTGAACTCAAGAAAAGGAGTCTTTCTCATTCTAGGCCCAGAATTCTTATCTACACCACCTAGCTGGCCCAGTTAACCTACTATCTCCCAAAGCAGCACCATCGACTTTTATTGAGTGCCAATTGTTAGAAAATAGTTTTGCTTTTGCTTATATTGTACATTAATCTTTCTCCTTGCAACTTCAACCCACAGCTCATAGACCTGCTTTCGTGGACCATTTAAAGCAAGCTGAATCCTTTTACATGACAGCCTTTCAAATACTTAAGTAACTCTTATTCTTCCCAATCCCACCCTACCAAATCTTTTCTTCTTCAAGTTCACCATTTCCACCAAACCTTTCAATCAAGCCTTATGTGAGATTACCTCCATTCCCCTCACCACCCTCACTGCCCTCCTCAGGATTCACTGGATTTCTTGTGTCTTTCCCAAAATGTGGCAGCCAGAAATGAACAGTAGTTTTTTAAGATGTGGTCAGCTATGGATAAATGTTCAAGAAGAAAATAATGCATCTATTTTTTGCATTATAAGGAGATCAAAGATGGAAAACTGGTCTGATTATATTAACATGTTGAGAGCAGGGATATCTTCAAGCCACAAACTGGCAAGAGAACTATGTTTTGCCCAGCATCACACAACTAATATGAATTAGAAAGAGACCCTGAACCCAGATATTTTTTGACTTGAAGGCCTGGCCCTCTAACCAACAATCCAAGTATTATTATGCCCATTTTACTGAGTCTATCTTTACAGAAGGCCTTTTTATTCATTATGACCTAAGCCCACTTCTTTGTTAACTATGTCAAAAGCAAAGCATCAGCGAATATACATAGTCCCCCACAGAAACATGGATCTTCTAGTCATGTGGCTCATCCTGGTTCACATACATCACCTGGTCAGAGTGGTTCCTCCACAAATGATGGGTTCTGGGATGACTCTGATGAAGTTAAAGGCACACAGACAAATCCATGGCCTGGCTTCACATTCTCTATGACAATTACCGAAAGACTGTGGGACTAGTGAAGAAAAGAACTTCAGTATTTCTCTTTTTTCCTTTTCCTTCCTCTCCTCCCCAGCTCTTCTCCTCTCTGATCTCTTCTCCCCTCTCATGCCCCAATCCCTTATCCCTTCCTCCCCTCTTCTCCATTGCCCTCCTTTCTCCGTT
>NW_027187361.1:21824256-21829502 GCF_028583685.1 Petaurus breviceps papuanus | reverse complement strand
TCTCCTCTCATCCCCCAGTCCCCTTATCCCTTCCTCCCCTCTTCTCCTAAAACGTCTTCTCCCCTCCTCTCTCTATTCTTATATCAGTTAGAAGCCATTAATAATTCCTACTAATAACACAATGTAAGAAAGGATGCATGTTTAAAGTAATTTCAGAGGAGGGCTGAGGAACACTGAGGCCAACATGGAAAGGCTCGCTATTCTAGGAGGGAACCCTAACTACAAAACAGAATGTGCTCCCATAATTCTGAAGTATAGGCTGACAGGGCCTGGTGTCCTTGGCTAGTAGAAGGCAGGAAGCAATCTGATAGGGCACAGTAAGTGCTTAAACACTGAAACTGCTGAAAGACAAAATCAAGTCAGGGAATCCTTTCATCCCCCTAGGGACCAAAGAACAGCTTGTGTTAGCCATCAATTAGCCAGAACCTTGGACATAAATCTAATCACTGCCTTATGAATCACTCTCTGTCATTAAACTATGTGAAATCAGTCCCAAATTCCACAATCAATCTCTATACGTGGCCAGTTTAAGGAATGCTTCTGCACTTTGTTTCTTTGGAAGAATAATCTGAAATTCAGTTTACAATAATCCAGTGAAGAAGATGTTAGAAATCACATAAAGGACTGTGATTTGGGCAAGACCTCTATTGATTTCCTTAATATTTACTGGGGGACAATAACTCTCAACTAATATCCTACTTGATTGTCTAATCATGTCACAAAAGTTACCCTGGGTTCTCACAGGCTCTCTCAGAGGAACACAAGTTCTGGCTGGCTCTAGCAGGCTGGAAACAGGTCCAATGATGGACTGAATATCTATTGTCTGAGCATCAGTCCAACTAAACTTCAAAAGGGCTGATCACTGGGATGACCCCAGGGAGGTGAATTCTTTAGCCAGAGCAATTTGAGGGGTTGTTTATCTGAGCTGATCAATAAAGTATTTATTAAAAGTCTACTCTGGGCTAGACCCTGCAGATACAAGTAAAAAGAATGAAACAATCTCTACTTGTAATGAGTTTACATTCTAAGGAGGCAAACAAAGAGATACAGATAACATAATTGGGTGTGTATACATACATATTGTATATATGTAAATGTTGTATATGTTACATATATGTTACATATAATAGATACCTGTGTGAATATAAACATATGTACTAGATATACACATTATCTATACACATATACACACATTCTCTCTCTCACACACACACAAACACACACGTACACACACAGAGTAGTTAAATGTAACTTTGAGAGGGAAGGCATAGGCAGCTGGGAAGAAATCAGGAAAGGCTTCATGCAGAAAATGGTACTTTTAACTGCATCATAAAGGAGGACTTTGAGGAAGAGTTAACCAGGGAGTTCATTTCCAGTAGGGAGACAACAGATCAGAGTACAGGACTGGGGAATAGAAAGTAAGTTCAAATGGGGGAGGGGAAGCAATATCCAATGTTGCTGGAAAGAGGTTTTAAAAGCTAAACAAAGGAGTTTATATGTTACCCTTGAGGCAACAAGAAGCTACTATGATTGCTTGTATAGGGGAGTCCCTCATGGTTAGATCTATCCTGAACACAAATTACTCTGGTAGCTTGAATAGGATTGACTGGGGTTGGCAAAGGGAGTATGAAATTGCATCAGTTAAACAAAATACCTTTGAAATATTAAAAAAGTAATAATCCACATCCCTTACAGTAATGTTGTGCAAGTTTTACTTTAAACTGGATATCTGATTTCATAGGTGCGAAAATTCCCAGTGAGGAACTCCTATTAATTCACATTAGGTAATTCTCTGAAACTTACAGTCTTTGTGAGTTGCCTGGGAGAATTAAAAGGTGTAATTTGCCCAAGTTGACACAACCAGTCTGTGTCAGAGGCAGAATTTTAACTCGGGTCTTTCTGACTTAGAAGTTGGGTCTTTTTTTTTTTTTGGTCAAATTGCATCTCACTGCAGCAGTACGAGTTAAAAATTGAATATAGTTTGGAAATAAAAACCACTCTCAAGGATAGAAAAGGGGGTGGCAAGCCTGGCTCTTGGAGAGCATGGGGAAAAAAAAACACTTGTATTAACTGCCTGGCACACTGGTACCTCCAAAACAGAAAGGAATAAGAAAGCTTCCATCACGATGGGTTAGATCTCCCATTGAGGATTCAGAATAAAATGTCACATGAGATGAGAAAGCGTGAGAGGCTTGTGAGATGTTTCGGGTGAAAAAATACCCACATAGATGAAGTCATAAATCTTACAAAGTGTCAAAGTATAAATTTAAGATATTAACATACTTAGGAAGAAGCTCCCTCTTCAGTCCTTTCACAGCCTTGTCTGTCTAAAGCACTTTGTAAAATGAACGAGTGGTTTCTCACTACACAATGACTGTTGTGCAGACTTTGGGAGGGGGTGTGGGAAAGAGATTTCATAATACATTTGGCCTTCCTCTTTGGCATAGTTTCATGCCCAAGAACAGGAAGGTAAAGGTTTATCTGTCTTTCAGGGATGGGGCATGGAGAAAAATTATTGGTGCCAAATCCACCCAAAAGAAGGGCTGCAAAAGAGCTCATCTTGATCTAACTTTCAGTTCAATTTTTTGATTCTGCATAATAAAAATGGGTTTTACCTAATAGTAGGTAGAAAAGAAAATCTCATCATCCCCCAGACTGCATTTTCTTCATAAGAACCCCTTCATATTGACCCAGAGAAAATATTTTTAGATGTAAAAATGGAAGGTATCCCTGTTCATCTGCAGCTGGCCTTCCTTTGCCATTAAGCTTAATTATTACAAATAACACTTTCCAGCTCTGAGAGGGAGAGATTGAAAATTGCTAAACACAACTGACTTCCCAGCATAGAAGATGAAGCGGTCTTCCAGCCATACCATAGAAGTGTGATTTTTCATTTATTCAATTTGCATAGTTTCACAGCCACCCTAATATGTTTTCTTCCTTTCCTTCTCATTATAATAGCTTTTCCTCTTTGTTTTTGTTCTCCTCAAACCATGATTCATTCTCTTTCTTGGAGGATTCCTGAAGGATGCATATATCCCCCCACAAAGCATCTAAATCAACCACTCCTGATCATAATGTATTTAAGTTGATGTAAAGATGCTTACCCAAGTACACCATAGGTTTTGTTCAAACTCATGGACCTGACACACAACTGCCCTGCCCTGCCTTTTTAGTGTTAAGCAAATTATCAAAAGTGGGCTGGGGGATAGCATGGTCCCAAGCAGCCCAGTGGGAGCAAGAATCCAATTCGGATGGTTGTGGATGAGATGTGGAAAATTAGGATCCGATTCTTTTTATGGGATGAGTTCAAATGGGGATCAGAATCAGAGAAGTATTCAATCTTATGTTTTGTTTTAACAGAAAAAACATCACTGTTATTAATAAGACTCTAAAACACCAATCTTTTAAACCCTAGAACACCTTTCCTATTGACTGCAAACATGGAAAACGACAATCTCAAAAACAACAGCAACCACCCTAAAAAAACTAAAATTGTAGGTACCTGTAGTGGCAAACACTACAAAAGCATGCCCAGGATGGCTGCTGGCACAGGTTCTCAGATCTGCTTTACAGGAAAGCTAGGTGTTTAAGGAGTCAACAGTATTTTTAAAATTACATTCACTAGTCCAGGGGAAAAGTCAGCACCCTGGACTTCAGAGAAAATACAAGCAGAGAAATAAAGACTAACAGGGGGCTCTGACTGCTTGAATCAACTATAGACTTTACATACATCCCTAGATCAAGAGAGCCTTTACATGTGAGCAATCAGGGAGCTCTGAATCTTGACCAGGGAATCACAGGAGCCTTCTCACAAACAAGCCCCCAAAGGTAAATACCAAGTCAGAGTATAAATATATTTCTCAGAGCCCAGAAGGCATCTTGACCCTCCTGACTCAGTGCCTAATTAGAAATTAGCAAAAGGTGTGAAAGCCTTCCTACAAGCAAGCCTCCCCTAAGCAAGCTTCCCTTAATTGACTCCATGTGAAGCCTATTAATGGGTGGGGAAGATCTTCTATCCCATTAACTTTACTGTAGGAAACCAAAATGAGAGATAAATGTGGGAGTAATTAAGATGCAATGTATTATCAATGCTATTGGCACTCAATAAGAGATAAAAGTGCCACTATTTATGGCAACTAGGATCAGAAAGAAGGCCAAACTGACTATAACATGAGAGAAAATAGCAACAAATGATTAGAGTGCAGTTCTGGTAAGCACATGATAAAAGCTTACTGATAAAGACATTGATTGTACCCGTGAAATATTAAGAAGAAAGAAAAAGAGGAAGGACTCTAGCATGTTGTGTAAATCTTTTGCAGTCAATCTGCATGGAATCATATGGATAAAAAAGGAAAGGTGGGGCGGCCAGGTGGCTCAGCGAGTAAGAGCACGGGCTCCAGTGTTGGGAAGACCTGGAGATCGAATCCCGGGCTCAGACACTCAGCACCACATCCAGAAATAACTGGCTGTGTAACCTTGAGCAAGTTACTTAACCCCAATTGCTTAAAAAAAAAAAAAGATTAAGATAAAAAAGGAAAGGGAAGGAAACAAACATTAAGTAACTATTACATCCCAGACTGTGCTAAGTGCCTCACAAACACTTTCTCCTTTGACCCTCACAACAAATCTGTGAGTAAAACACCAACCTCCCCCCCCCCACACTTTTTTACCCCCCACAGTTGAGAAAGCCGATGCAGGCAGAAGTTAAGTGATTTGCCCAAGGTCACACAGCTAGGAAGTGTCTGAGGCTGAATGTGAATTCAGTTTTTTTCTGACTCCAGGAATAAACGGGACAAGAAGACATGTTTGGATGGTATACTAAAGAGTTTATGGATACATTCAAATATTGAAGAATACATTAAGTAAACATTTCCATTTAAATCCATTAAGCAGTAAGCTTTCTGGGAGCTTTTCATGTCACTGCATATGATGAACATAAAGTTTATTTATTTATGAATGTGTTATCTTACATGCAGACGAATTCTATTTGATCTTAATATAGGTAATTAACTCTTTGCCCTCATAATTTATGTTGGGTGTTCATTCATTTCAAGCACAGTCCACTGAACATTCAATAAGGATAAGGTAATTGTAGTAAGGTTAGATTTTAGTAGACCAAGGTTTGCTGAATTGAAAACTGCACTGTATTTCCTCAATTGAGAAGAAAACTCCTTTCTATTTGTACATATGTAATAGTGTAATGCGAATGTAAATTTTAAAGATCTTCCCTGCCCCTAGGCTAA
>NW_027187361.1:21816869-21824246 GCF_028583685.1 Petaurus breviceps papuanus | reverse complement strand
ACAAAGCAGATCCAAGAACCTGTGGTAGCTGCAAACCCTGAGGACGCGTGGGGTGCTTGCTGCTACAGTGTCTCATTCATGAAATTCTGAGAGCTATCTCTATCTTAATAACACGGAACACTCGAGCTGTATCGGGATATGCACTAGAAACTTACAGAACACAAAGAATGAATTCACAAAATCACAGAATTTCAGAGTTGGAAGGGATCCCAGAGGCCATTTAGTATGAATGAATGAAATGAATGGAAAACATTTATTAAGCATTTTGCATGAGATAAGCATTGGGGATACAGATTGAAGGCTGCAAGGCAATCCCTTTCTTCAAGGAGCTTATATTGTGTGTGTATTTACACATATATACATACCACACACAGGTGTGTGTGTGTGTGTATAAATGTGTGGTGGCAGGTAAGGAGTAGTGTTTTGGTAGTTTTTATTTCTGAAGCACAGAAGAAGGACCAAGAAGTGTTTAGAACTTAAACAAAAACACCTTCTAATAGGGGTTCTTAACCTTTTTTGTATCACGGACCCCTTTGGCAGTCTGGTGAAGCCCATGGACCCTTTCTCATGTTTTTAAATGCATGAAATTAAATATTACAAAGGAAATCGATTATATTGAAATACAGTTATGAGATCTAAGAAATTCCTGAACCCTGGAGGAAGAACTCCTGCTCTACAACATATCAAAGAAGTGGTTTTCTAGGTTTTGCTTGAAAATGTGAGTCAGTCAACACACATTTATTAAATGCCTACTATATGCCTAGAACTGTATAGCAATAATTTCCAATAATAGCCACAATATTCAATAGCAATAATTTCTAGGCACTGGAAGTACAAATACAAGCAGAAAGATGGTCCCTGACCTCAAACATAAATTCTAATGGACAAAGACAACCTATAAAAGGAAGAGGAAGAGGAAGGGGGTGGGAAAGATGACAACCAAGATGCAAAGGGTGAAGAAAGTCTGAAGTGCAGCCTAGAGAGGAATCATTGAGGAGGGGCTCATTCCATTTGTAGATGCTTCTTTATGTCTTTCTTTGGCCTATGATGAAGAGAGTCAAATGGGCCTCTCTACTACTGCTCTTTTCTTGGGTGTAGGATCAACTCTGTGAAAAGAGCTGGCAATACTAACAATGACAGCTAATGTTTCTATAGCACCTACTAGGTACCAGGTATTGGGCTAAGCACCTCACAAATATTATCTTATTTGATCTTCTCAATGACCCTGGGAGATGGTTACTATTTATTATCCCCATTTGACAGATGAGGAAACTGAGACAAACAGAGGTTATGTGATTTGCCCAAGATCACACAGCTAGCTGAGTGGAGAATTATTACTTTTAATATAACCCTGTTCACAGCCCGGATAAACACTTCAGCCCGAATGCCTCCCTCCCTTTGTTAGGGGCTGTATAATACTACAAGATGAATCCTCTGAGCGCTGGCAATGATGGACAGCTAAAAGAGCGAGGCCATTACTGTCAGCCTCCTCTCCAGTGCTGCTAATGAAAAGCAAAACTGACTACTTCTGCCTCTGCTTCTTGCCATGAGCTAGTGTTAAAGCTTCTAACCAAGGGTGAGAAGACAAAAGTCAATCATGATGGATAATGGAAAACCCCCAATCCAATAACCACTTCCTTCATAATAAAGAATCATAGGGTTGTATAAGTACAGAGTTGAAAAGGAATTGACTGTATTTTGGTCTGGTGTGATAGTTTCAGGAGAATAGTTTAGCACAGTGTCTGACACATAGTAGGCGTTTAATAAGTACTTATTGATTGATTGAGAATATCTCTGCCTGTGTACCATATGGTAACCTTTAAATCTGAGTCGATTCTTTTCCAGGAACTAAAATGTAATAAAATAACATCTATCTTTAAAAAAAAATTTTTTTAAGTGCAGCTGATGCCAAAAAGCCTCTAGGTACACATACAGGATTTGTCAAAGTTAAATTTGCCCACATTTCAGCTAAAGCAGAGAACTGACCTACACTGAGAGTCCATGGTAAACTCTACCTACTATAAGTACCAGGTGAGTAGGGTAGTTTTCTATCTTGATCTGGATAGTGATCAGTGTGAACCATCAGACCTGGCCTTACTGGGCATTCCTAAGCCAAAGGTGTGCTAGAGAAGGTTCTCTGTCCAGCTCCCTCAATTTCAATGTGAAGGCAAATTAGATTTGTCTCCAGTGTCATAGGGTTGACCCCAAATAGGTTAGAATCCTAATGGAGTTAGAGCTAAAAGGGTCTTTAGAAATAATCTAATTCAAACTTGGCTTACAAATTAGAAAAATGAATCTGAAAGAAGTAAAATGACTTGTCCACAATGACATACCCACTCAAATGGAAAAACCTGGCACTATAAATAAGCCTACTCTCCTGGTCACTCTTCAGTCACATTGAAGAATGACCATCGAATATTCTTTAAAGAAATAAAATTGTTTTAAACCAATGTCATTGATGGAATTCTAATAAAGCTGCCCACAGCTCCACTATCCTGACTTCATCATAGGCCCAGCCCCACTGAACAGAAGGCCCACTGTACCTACCTACCTCCCCCCCAATGTCCTAACTTTTTCATATATGCCTCACTGCTCACTAAAATGACAGGTGTGTCCCTGAATTCTTAGTTCTCACAGAACAGCAAGCATGTCCATATGCTAGGATCCCAGTCACTGCCTCTACCTGGTTACTGCCCCCAGACCCATTCCCACAGAAACAGGTATGTTCTTGTACTAAACCACAGTCACATCATCCATCTAACCCAAGACAGAACCACAATCCTAACTATCTATCGTAACCAGACAGGACCACAATAGCTAGCCAATTGAAGGGCAGCACGACCAGAATGTTTAACCACTAAACCATAGATGGGACCCCTCCTCCATTACCTAATCCTTTAACAACCCCCTCCTACCTTTTTAATATTCATGATTTGTTATGTTATTGCATCTTTACCCAATAAAAATCCATCTTGCTTTCTCTGAAGTTGCTGGTTCCTCTTAGCCTGCTTCATGAGAGGAGTCAGTCTCAATAAATGCCTATACTTGGATTACAGGTGGTCTGACTGAATTCTTTGAGATGGTTCCACCACAACCCATCATGAAACCCCAGCAGTTTTTGTATTTACCATTAGCCCCAACAATACCAAAAGAGAGTAGGCAGTGATGATAAAATGATCAGCTACTTTTGACCCAACCAAAGCAATGGAAAGAATGTGGGTCTTTTAAGACATCCAGGGTTAAGACTCCCATTCTGCTAGTTACCATGTGGGCCACTTATTCTCTCTGGGTTTCAGCTGGCTAATATTGATAAAGCCTTTTAGGAAGGTGGGCATTTCATCTGGATTAACACATTATGTTTTCTGAGAGTGGTGACAGATTGGCCAGTTAATATATTACCAGGAATGAGTTTATCAAATTAGTTAAAACTCATTAGCACTCTTTAGTCACTTAACTAAATGGGCCTCTGGGTAGGCAAGTTTTGATGTTAGTCTGGGGCAAGATTTGGAGGAGAAGAGCATGATACAGTAGAAAGAATATTGCAAACAATTTGTATAAGGAGAGTAGAGTTTGGACACTTAGTAGCTGTATGACCTTAAGAAGGCTACTTGGCATCTTTTACTAAGTATCTTTTTTTACTCTCTTTTTACTAAGTATTTTACTTAGTATCTTTTAATTGGTATCTTCAATAGATGATACTTAACAGCACCTACCTCATCAAAATATTGTGGTGAAAGTACTTTGCAACCCTAAATGGGAGCTGTAATGGTGGTTATTTTTATTATGCACAGGCAGACAGGGAGAGATCCAGAATCCCCAGGGGGAAGCTCAGCAGGAGCCCTAGACTTTCAGAGGTCAGCACAAGCTCGTTGCCTATGTGTCCCAAAGGCTTGGAAAGGCTCCTGAGTAGAAGGTTGCCTACTTCACAGTTCTTTAGGCAGATCCTCATTATCAGCATGGTTAAATGGGTTTAAGGTATCCAGAGGCAATGACAGGAGAAGAGGAAAATGAAGGGGGGGGGGGAGAGGAAGAGGAGGAGGAGGAGGCCAAAACAGGAGAAAAATGAAGAAAATCTGGGTACTCTCAGTAATTGCAATAACTGAGTCATCAACTGCCTGTTGAAACCCAAGCCATCTTTCATAGGTTACCTACTCCAGGAAGCAGTCTGAGATCTCAGGCAGAAGCAATGCCTCTCTACTAGGAATTCTATTTATTGCTTTCTTCTGTGTTTATCATAATCTACTTTGTATTGTCATTGTTCGTGTATAAGGTATCTCTTCTAATAGATAGTATGGCATTCATATTTGTATCATGCCCACAGTCAGGGCGCAGCTAAGTGGCACAGTGCATAGAGCAAGCACCAGCCCTGGAGTCAGGGGGACCTGAGTTCAAATCTGACCTCAGATACTTGACACACTTACTAGCTGTGTGATCTTGGGCAAGTCACTTAACCCCAACTGCCTTGCCTTTCCCCCCTCAAAAAAAAAAAGAGCTCACATGCAGGGCCTTTTACATATGAATAAACATCTAGTAAAAAATAAATGAACAAACTCTGAAAGACAGGCAGTACAAGTATCATTACCCACATTCTACTGACAAAGAAACAGTCCAAACATTATTAAATGATGACAGCTTATCTGTTCCTATTTTATAGAGAAAGGGTGCTAAATTCTAAAACACTTAAAAAGACTAGGTTGTCCATAAGGTCAGTCCTCTGGTAAAAGCTTTGTAACAATCTGATCTAAAAGTTTTAAAAGTACAGATGTGGCAATATAGTAATGAAGCATAGAATGGGATTGTTTAAAAAATAGCAATAAAGCTTTAAAAACCTACAGATTTAAAAAAAAATAATAGATTGGGACAGGAGGGAAGAATACTCTCGACTCCCAATAATGTCAGAGATATAGATGCCAAGAAGTCTCAGAGCAAATACCTCAGTGGCAATGACCAAATACATCTCCTGGAATGAGGGAACGAAACTTACATTCACCACATTGTCAAAATGTTTTCTCCATCAAGCCAATTCAACAAATGCTTATTATGGACAGTCACTCATATATGTTCTGACTCATGGCCAAAAAAGAATATCATTTCTATCAGAGGCATAAACTATTAGTTTCAATAAAGAGTTACAAAGCACATTCCATGTGCTGCACAAAAAGACTAAACTAGAAAGTTTAGCCAAGAAATTGTCACAGCCTGGCAATAGAATAGGGCAAAAAATGCAGATAAATACAATAGAAAATATTACCTGTTAAGTGCATTAGACAGTTACAATCAAATGCTCTGGGGAAATAATCTAAAAGAAAATGTCATTACCTATGAGATGAATGGTAGAAATCAGGGAAGGTTTGTGAATGATGAAGTAGTGAAGAATTGGAATGGGTAGGAACCCAACAAGAAAACAGGGAGGAAAAGCCTTCTAGGAACAGGGAATAGATAGGTACAGAGATGAGATAGCAAAAAGTGGGGGGGGGGGCCCAAAAATGACTTAGTTCAGCTGCATACATGAAGGAGAGCACCATCAGAGAAAGTTGGAGGGGGCGGCAAGGTAGAGGGCGGCGAGGTGGGGGGTGGTGAGATGGCTCAGTGAATACAGCACCAGCCCTGGAGTCAGGAGGACCTGAGTTCAAATCCAGCCTCAGACACAAAAACTAGCTATGTAACCTTGGGCAAGTCACTTAACCCCAAGTGCCCTCCAAAAAGCAAAAACAAAACAAAACAAAACAACAAAAAAAGAAATAAGTTGGACAGGATCATGGAAGGTCTGAAATGCCAAGCAGAGGATTTTGAAATTTGTTACCCACTAAGGGAGATGGTACAGTAGAGCACCAGGCCTAAAGTCAGTAAAACCTGTGTTCAAATCAGGTTTCAGATACTAGATACACAGGTCTAGCTGTGTGACCCTGGGCAAGTCACCTAACTCTGTCTGCCTCAATTTCCCCATCTATAAAATGAGCTGGAGAAGGAAACGGCAAACCATTCCAGTGTCTTTGCCAAGAAAATCTCAAATAGTGTCATGAAAAATCAGACTCAACTGAAATAAATAAAAAACAAAACAAGAAAAGGGATTCTTTTAAGATATCAAGCAGAAAAACAGACCCATATATAACTTAAGATTATTATCGTAGCCATAATGATTGATAATTTAGAAAAGATAAGAGAAAGCATTAAGACCAAAAAGTAGACCATTGCAGATGTTTGGGCGATGGGTTGGTCAGGAGACCACAGGACAGATGCAAGAAGTTTTTGAGGAAGTGAAATTGACAGGAGTTGATAACTAATTGGATATGAAACAAGGAAGAAGACTCAGGGATATAACCACTGGAGTAAATGGTGCCACTACAAAAAAAAATTAGTAAAGACAGAAGGAAGAATAAATTCATATGATCAAAGAATATCCACTCCATAATTCACTCAGAGATCCTTAGTCCAACGCCTTCATTTTATGGATAAGAATACTGTAACCCAAGGAGGTTAAGGGACCTGTCCAAAGTCACACATCTCATTCACAGAGATGGGATTTGAATCCAAGTCCTCTCATTCCAAAATCGCTACTCTTTCTATCATACCAGAATGCCTTCTCTAAAAACCTAGTTCAGTTTGAGACATATTGAGTTAAATTCATTGACCTACATGTCTAGTTATATCTTAGCTCTGTCCCTTTCATCCAAGTGCCTGATTTGGCCAGAACTCAAGAAAGTTAAGAAACTACCCAATTGGGGTCAAATGAAATGAAGATACTCTTGAGTACTGCCAACATTCTTGTAATGATGGGCTCTTCAATCTCAAACACCTTACTGCAGTCTGGGGCATGATGCAGACATCGGGGCTATGACTTTAGGATTGTACAAAGTACACCTGTTGTTTTTCTCTCTGAATGGACCATTTAGAGTCATATTATCTTAACTGTTCGAAATATTGTCAAAGAAATAAAATGGAAACAGTGTTCTCCAATTCAACAAAAATTTGTCAAGTGCCTAATTTCTATGTACAGAGTACACATAAGGCATCAAGGGAGAGACCGTTAAGAAAAGAGGCAGTCTCAGCATCCTGCTGTAAAATGTGGTGACTCTGAAAACAGGGGACCTAGATTCAGATCCAGATTCTGCTACTATCTGACCCTTGGGTGATTTACTTACTTCATCTCTCTGGGTTGCCATTTCCTCATCTATAAAATGAAGGGGAGGGTGGTTAGGTAACCTCTAAAGTCCTTCCCAGCTCTCAAGCTATGATTCTGATAGACCTTATAGTGTTTGAGGGTATAACACATACACATACACAGATAACCATGATTCAAAATATAATCGTTAAATGTTACCATTTGATTTTCCTTGGGTACAAGCAATAACACTTCAGAGAATTTTGAGTGGGGGG
>NW_027187361.1:21744061-21816859 GCF_028583685.1 Petaurus breviceps papuanus | reverse complement strand
ATCTTAAAACCAACAAAAGCCAGGAAATAGAAACCTAGTTCAGATCCCTAACAGCTTTGAGAAGCAGTTTTTGTAGTTAGTATGTTTTACTCTGTACTTAGTACAAAGCTCTATTTGTTTGTCCTTTGTTGAGTGTGCTTCACACAGGCTACAAAATCACTTTGAGGAAACATTACTGCAAAAATAAATAAGTTTCTGTTTTAATTCAAAGAGGGAAAATAACAAGCACGCCCTGTGCACACCCACAAGTCTTTTCCAAGAACACTTGCATTTGTTGCTAGACTAATAAGAATGCCTTGTTGAAAATATCAAAGCTCTTTAATTTATCTACAATCAACCTGAATTAAACACAGAGACAGATACCCATTTTGTTTCACTTTAAACTAAAACAAGTCTTTTTTTTCTTTTTTTTAAACACATAACATGGATCCTGAAATGTTATATGAATATGGTGAAGAAAGGTGCCCAAATGTTTAAAAAAAAATCAATCTCTGAGCAGGATTTTAAGAGAGAACAGAGTATATTTTAATTTTCAAAAGCAATTGCTAAGTCTGAATAACTGGTGTACTCTTAAAAGTCATTGAAAGATAACAAAAAGGTGAATTTTTCAACTCAAAAGGTACTTTAAAAATCATCTGGTTTAGCTCCCTAATTTCAGTCCCTAAACATACCTAGGTAGATAGCAGCAGAAGCTGGATTTGAACCCAGGTCACTGGTCAGTCTCCTGCAGCACACACATGCCAATATGGCAAATATCTAAAAGTGGAGTTGGGTTATATAAATAAAAGATACACGTTAGGGGAATCTGACTATACTAAGCTAGTCTCTAAGTATATACTAGAGCCAAATCTCCATCATTCAAGGACTAAATATCTCAGTATATATATCATCTAGGGGTAGGGGTGGGGAATTGGTGGTCTTGAGGCCACATGTGGCCTTCTAGGTCCTTGGGTGAGGCCTTTTGACTAAGTCCAAGTTTTATAGAACAAATCCTTTTATTAGGGGGATTTGTTTTGTGAAATTTGGATTCAGTCAAAGGGCTGCATTTGAAGACCTAGAGGGCCGCATGTAGCCTCAAGGCTGCAGGTTCCCCACCCCTGAGGCTGGAGGTTATCTTTTTACACTCAGGTTTTTTCCGGTTCTGTGTATTTTAATCACCTTCTCCAAAGGAAATGTGTGGGTAGGGAGAAAATGAGACACCCAAATGAATCAATTTCACTACTAATTAGCAGATCTTCGCAAAGGTTTAGTGTCTGAAATCTCTAAAACTGTTGGCCAAAATGTTGCTTTGGGCTTTTGGTAGTGATGGTGGTAGTGGTGAGGGATTATTACATTCAGCTATCCTATTTTCCTCTATTAACAGAAACAATGAAGAGAGCTGGCTTATACAAATAACAGCAAAGTAGATAAGGACCAAACTTGGGAGTTTGTTGGTATAAGGAATACCGAGATGAGGAAATTCTTTCTGCCTGTGCAGGTTGGCACCTTCTTCACACCTTCCAGTCTTGCAGAATCTCCTAGAGCACTGAGAAATTAAGAGACTTAATCCAGGCACCTACAACACAGTATGAATCGAATCCAGCTCTTCATGCCTCTGAGACTTACTCTCTATCCCCTGTACCACATTGCCTCTAAGAGGCATTGAAGATACCTAAAATATTTTAGGAGAGAAGAAAAAAATTATAGAATTTTGTTGTATATTTGAAAGGAGCAGCAAGTTGCAGATAGCAGGTTGCAGCTTCACATGCAATATCTATTTTTTTTACCGTTCTGTGTTACAGAAATACTTGTTTTAGCAGAAAAATTAAAAATAAAATTAAATTTTAAAAATGTCTACAGTAAAGTTGGGCAGATGAAATAATGAGATGTACATGCAATCCTTCTACTGCAATTCTTCACATTCTCTTATTTTTTATTTTCCTTTTTTTGTTTTTGAGACTGGCTCTCCCTATCTTGCCAAGACCGGCCGTTTCATGGCCACCGAGGAGGCTGATTCCATTGATGACTGACACAGAAATGCTAACCTGCTCCATCTTGAAGAGCTGGGCCAGGTTGTCCCTCTTTAGGCAGCTTGGTGAACCTCTCCTCGACCATCCAAGTGACCATCCACCAGCCTCAGCCTCCCCAGGAGTAGGCATGATGGGAGTGGATCGCCACCCCATTTGAATGACATTTTAAAAAGCACGGGGCATGTGCTTCCAAACAGAAACAAAGTTATTAGGAGAGCGTAGTGGGACAACTGCTTAAAAACTGAACTAGAGGAAAACTTACACCAAACTTGAATTGCTAGTGCCAACACACAGCAAATCCAAGGTTAAATCCCATGGTCCCTCTCTTCCCAGGTCTCTCAGAGGAGAAAGATGCTCTCGGTGTCCAGTTATAACTCTTTCACTGTGGCACAGTGTAATGGGAATGTAAATTTAAAGACCTTCCCTGCCCCTAGGCTAAAGTGCACCTGGAGCCCTGGGGTGGGAGGCTTGTTTTTCAGTTGATACTTTTTGATTGGCCAGTGAATCAATAAGGTTGTTACATTCTCTGAGCCAGGAGAAGGCTATATAAGCCCTGATGTGTAGCTTTGTTTTGGGGGCTCACTTTGAGAAGTGTTCTGTGATTTGATCTGGATTCTGGGAAGCCGTTGTCCAGAGCCCCCCGGCTTTGAAAAACCCAGATGTTGAAACCCAGATGTTGATTGGGTATGGATGTAATGGTTGGACAGTTTGGAAATCTGTCTACTTGATCTGTTTCTGTCTTGATAATTCTGTCTGTATATTCTGAAGTTTGGGGTGCTGTCTGACCTCTTTCCACTGAACTAGGTAAATGATACATGTTTGACTGATTAAAGTAAGCTTGTTAACCCATTTTGAGTTGCTTTCCTTTAACAAAGCAGATCTAAGAACTTGTGTTGGCAGCAAACCCTGGGGATGCTTGGGGTGCTTGCTGCTACACACAGCCAATGATATAAAACAAGAATTTATGGGGGAGGAGGGTAAAATCAACTTAGCTTTTGCAATTTGTCAGTCATTTAAAGAAACTGCTTTTTTCCCATATATTGTAGTGTTCTTTGTAACATTAAAAACTATATAAGATACAGAGACCATAGTCTTCCAAGCTGGGAAAAGTCTAACATGGCATTCTAAATCACTAGTAGGCTGAACATTTCTCAAGATAGTTCTTGTTTGAAAGGAACTAAGAATTTGCAATAAAATAATACCCTGTCCTAAATCTCCATAACACATTTTCATCTAATGCATTCCAACTGCTGAAACTAATTTTTTACATGAAGTCTAAAACAAGTCATTCCCAAATGGCTGCCTAAGAAACTTTTCCTATCACTCACACATTCAATTACTCACAGGTCTTAATGTCTAAAAAGCAAAGAAAACAAATTTCTTCCAAAGTGAAAAATGCCATTCACAACCAAAACCACCAGAGTCAGTCTTCTTTTAAACTATACTAGAGAAGCTTGAAGAGCAGATAAGTGATGCAATGGATAGAATGGCTGGCCTGAAGTCAGGAAAACTCATCTTCCTCTGGCTTCAGACACGTATTGGCTGCATGACCTTGGGCAAGTCACTTCACCTTTTGCCTCAGTTCCTCATCTGTAAAATGAGGTAGAAAAGGGAATGGAAACCACTCCAGGATCTTTGCCTAGAAAACCCCAAATGAGGTCACAAAGGGTCAGACACAACTGAAAAAACAAATGAGAGAAACTTTAAGCTCTCACATATGCCTTACTTCATAAATTATTCCATAAAAATGACAATCTAATCTAAAACATTCATTTTAACAGATATAAATTATAAGCCATGCCTATTTGCAGACACTATAAGAGTATATATATGAGTATACTTATAAACACAATACTTTATACAAGTATGAAATTTTTTAAGCCAGAGTAACTAGAAAACATATGCTAATTAATATTTTGAAATGTTTCTTCTACTTGTTATATAAAAAGATTGCTAGATCCAAATATTCTTAAATAAATCTCCACTTAAACATTTAAATGTTATTTATTCTCAGCTCTCTAACAACATCCTGAACTTTCCTACAACATTGCAGTAATCCATGGAGAGGACAGGAAGGAGGACAGCTAGGTGGCACAGTGAATAGAGTACCAGGGCCTGGAGTCATGAAAACATACCCAAATCTGGCCTCAGATACTTACTAGCTCTGGGTCCCTGGGCAAGTCACTTAACCCTGTTGACCTTACTATATTTCACTGCATAACTGTTACCACTACATAAATGTCCCACCCTGTGGGGGGTTTTCCCCCAGACCAAAATATTGGTTTGTAACCTTTTATCACATAATCATCAAATGGTACAATTTTGTTTGTCATGCCCCTTAAAAGATAAACAGAGCAGCAATGTATTCACCAGGGCCATATGAATACACATTAATTTCTCACGCATGGCAAGCTTCCAGCCTAGAATTCTCAGCACACCTGCATTGTCAGTATATTTCCAAAAGCTGACTCGTGTAGTTTGCTTAGAACACTGCAGTACTTACTAATGGTATTGTCACTGAACCCAGTGGAGAGGTGGAGGTGCAAGGGGAGTGGGCAGGCTGGCTAGTGAAGCGGCCATGAGGAAATCACATGATAAGGTAATGCTTGCATCTTTCCCAATTTCCATGTAAACTCCATGCATCCCAATCTTGCACCAAAGACAGTTTAGTAATCAATGATTTTTTAAGTTACACTGGCCCAAATTTAAAAAGAGCTTCACATAATGTCCATACCCCACTTTTTGGAAAAAAATTTGTCAGAAAATCTGTGATGATTATGCAGTGAAATACAGTAGTTTTGTCCTCTGCAAAATGAGCTGGATAAGGAAATGGCAAACCACTCCAGAATCTTTGCCAAGAAAATCCCAAATGGGGCCATAACGAGTCAGACATGACTGAAAAACTGAACAACAGCATTGGGAGAAGTTTTCCAGAATAGTGAAATGGAAAGAAGAACTCCTATCTTTGTCAGGAGGGAGATGAGATGGAAGCGGTCATCTCCATATGAAACAGTCAGGTTCCTTTGTATGGCCTTGGAAAGCCATCTGACGAGGGAGGGAATCCCAGGAAGGTCACAACACAAATCCCCCACCACTACAGAAAACTAGTAAGATGTAGTTAGAGTCACTGTAGTACAGCTGGAAAGTGCTCAGCACTTGTGGTCAGAGTTCCAGCTGTCAATTCCTGGTTTATCTTGTTCAAGCCATTGTCTGGGCTTCAATTTCCTTATCTATAAAATCAGAGGGTCTAAGCTCCCTTCTAAATCAAGAATACAAAGAACTGGGCTGGCTAGGTGGCGCAGTGAATAGAGCACTGGCCTGGAGTCAGGACAACCTAAGTTCAAATCCGACCTCAGACACTTGACACACTTACTTAGCTGTGTGACTTTGGGCAAGTCACTTAACCCCAATTGCCCTCCAAAAAGCAGAAAAAAAAAAAAAAAAAAAAAGAAATAGTAAGAATGAGTTGTTCATCATTCTCTTAGAGGATCAACGATATCATAAACGTTGGGTGAATGTAACAATACTCTTTGGGAAGTAAAGGAGAGATGGTAGACACAAGCTGCTGCCATTTGGGGGAGAACAGAAGTGAAAGCGCTTTTTGTTTCTGGCTTCCTTCTTAGTTGCTTCACAACTTAAGGTGTGACAAGGAACAAGGGCAAACATCTGCCAAGTCCCCTAGTTAGCATCATCATCACTGCAGATCACAACTCACACAGTAACACTTTATGGTTAACTAAGTGTTTTTCTCACAACTCTGTGAGGTGAGCTGGATAAATATTTGCCAAAGGCTAAATAGCCTCTCATTATTGGGACATACCTGTCACAAACACCACTGTACACTGCAGAGGGGACAATTGACCATTGTCAAAATATTGATTAACGTTACCTGACACTAACATCCTAAAGTTGTTTTTCTTCTCTGGCTTTCCTCAGGCAGATTCTAGGCATGCCAATCAGTAAGCAGCTCCCAAGTGAACCAGGATTGTGTAGAACTGTTTCTTTAGGTGCCTGATTGTCTAGACATTAAAAGCTTTCCACGTAGAAAAGTTTCAGTATTTTATTCAGTACTTCAGACTTTGTACTTTCAATGATTTATAACTAAATCACTCCTCAAATGACTGGCCAGTTTCCACTTCCCTCCCACACTAGGCCAGAAATACTTCATTTCTCAAGCAAGTTATAGGTTTCAACTTTTAATGCTTCAGGTGCTTTGTTTACAACCTTAATTGCCCAACTTTCATTCTGCATTTCATTCATTCATTCATTTGGGGAAAGGCCATTCCTATGCATTCATTCTCAAAGAAAATTAGTTCTTTGGGGAAGTAATATTCTCAGATCAGAAGATGAAAGAGTTTAATAACATGTCCATTAATCATTTGCACAAATTTTTACTGCTCCTCCCCAACAAGTGCTAAAATGCCCCCCCTTTACCTATATTCATATATAATAACAATGTTCTACAAGAAGAAAATGTTTGTTGACCAAATGTCACGTCCAACTCAACCAATATTTGTTGAAGTGCTTAATACACTATTCTAAGAGTAGACCTAAATTTCCCTCATCAATGGCATTTCATGAAGAAAAAAAAAGACACAAAAAGAATAAAATCTATCCCAGGTGATTTTGCAATTTAATCTTATTCCTTTTTTTTGTTTTACAAATCGTTAGATCCTTTGCCAAAAAGGAAACTGTAACGTTCTCCTCATCTCTGCCTCCCAGCTTCCCTGGCTTCCTTCAAGTCTCAGTTAAAATACGACTTTACATGAAACCTTTCTGAATTCCATTTAATTCCAGTGTTTTGCCTCTGATCATTATTTCCAACTTATCCTGTATGCTGCTTTGTTGTCCATACCTGTTTACATGTTGACTTCCCCATTAGACTGTAAGCTCCTTGAGAGCAAGGCCTTTCTTTTGCCTTTCTTTGTAACCACAGTTAACAATTAGCACAGTATTTGGTCCTTCACTTATTTTTGCTTTTTTTCCCCAGTTGTTTTTCAATCATGTCCAACTCTTGCTGACCCCATGTGGGGTTTTCTTGGCAAAGATATTGTAGTGGTTTGCCATTTCCATCTCCAACTCATTTTACAGATGAAGAAACTGAGGCAAACAGGGTTAAATGACTTGCCCAGGATCACACAGCTAATCAGTATCTGAGGCCAGATATGAACTCAGGAAGATGAATCTTCCTGACTCCAGGTCCAGGATTCTATCCACTTTACCACATAGCTGTCCCTGGAAGAAAAAGAAAAAAAAAAAACCAACAGTATCCCAAGATAGCCAAGTTAGACACTATATTATTGTACAGTGAGTTTTGTCATGTCCAACTCTCCATGACCCCATTTGGGGTTTTCTTGGCAGAGATGTTCACTGGAGTGGTTTGCCATTTCCTTCTCCAGCTCATTTTACAGATGAAAAGCTGAGGCAAACAGGATTAAATGACTTGCCCAGGGTCACACAGCTAGTAAGAATCTGAGGCCAATTTTGAAGTCAGCTTTTCCTGACTCCAGGCCTGGCAACTCTGTCTACTGACCACCTAGCTTCCCTTGATCCTCGGTAGCTGCTTAATAAATGCTTATTGACTAATATCTCCAAAACATCTATCCTCAAAGTAACTTCTAGCTCAAACCTACACAATTCAGTTTCTTAAGCTTCAAGGAAAATACACATAAAAAAAGTTAACCGAACTTGGATCTTTCAGGTCGAGTTGCTAAGAATATTGGATGTAACTTTTTCTTGATAGCACAAACAAAATGAGGTCTGGCAAATTCTCACTTATGAGGGACAATTCAGATCATTCATAGGCTGAGGAATATTTGGGGGGGGGGACTGAATTGGCTCCTTTGACCCCCTTCCTTTATACTCTACAATGAATCTAGAATGAAATATATAAAACATAAACCCAAATTGGAAGACATTTGGGCTTTTCACAGGGTCTTGGACCCAAATCTTTCTTCCATTTTCCCTGGGATGGTTAGTTAAACACTGCCCACATCTAAAGGACTCCTCTCTTATTCCAAAGATGCTTGTGGCTTGTACAAGATTGTGGGTTTCTCCTCCCAGGCCAGAGACACTTTGATTTGCAAATATAATTTATGTATACATAATACATGTAATGGACTCTGAATGTTTACTCTTGCTCAGAAAAATGCAGTGTTTATTCATATGCAGTTAAACTTCTTTATAACATTTTCCTGGGGAATGTTTTGGGTGGGAAACTCTTTCTATGGGATATAACAGAACTTGGCAAACCCTCAATTCAGACTTTTTAAAAAAATATTTATTATGTGAAGATATGAAATGGATGCTAACTGTTTTAAGTGCCTAAAGATGCTTTCCCTAATGCCCTCAAAATATTTTGTCTGAGTGACGATCTATCAAAATTAAATCTTAAATTTTGATGTTTTTTTTCCCAAAAATTCGGTTTGGGATAGAATCCACTGCTGATTAAGTCTTTCTGGTGCATGCCTCAAAAATGTCAGAGAAAAAAATGATGTGGCCACCATGTATATAGCGTTTAATTACTTGATCCAAATTAAACTATCTGAAGAAGGAAAAATATTGTGATAGGCCTTTTTCCAGGAACTTGACTAGGGAAAATGAGGTGAGATAAATCACAGAGGCAGAGGCAGAAGAAGAGACATGTAGTACCTTGTGTAGCATGTAGGAAGTTCCCTTGGAACATTCCAGGGATCAAAAGATTGTGGATTTTTAGAACTGATAAGGGACCTTAAAACTCATGCACTAACCAATGAAGTAAATTACCCAAGTTCATTCAAATAACAACTAGCAGAGTCAGAATTTGAATCCAGGTCCTCTGATTCCAATCCTGTATTTTCTTTCTCCATGAAACAATGAAAGAAAAGATTCATCAATTACTTCTACTAGGGGAGTGAGAATGGGGCTGATGCAACTTTGGACTAGACTGGTCCATACGTGATGATGACAGTTGAGAGTGAGTGGTGATAATAGGTGGAGAAGCCAGATGAATGTGAGAGGATCACTGCAGCTCTGGAGGTGCAAGAGGTCTTAGGGCTGGGTTTTTTTTCACCCTTATGTCTTTAATGCTGTGAGAGTATTCTCTAGCGTCTGTACAAGTCCAGATTCAAGAATCATCTTTAGAGCCCACACAGAGCATATTCAAGAAAGGGAGTAGTAAGTACACAATGATGAAATTCTGTTTCAGTCCATCTTGGAGCTATCTAAATTTTACTGTCTGAGTTTACTCCCAATTTCCCATCCCTAGAGGACGGAAACTCATAGCAGTGGTTATTCATAGGGACCTAATGAAGTCATAACATCCCTACTCATGCAGCTCATTGCAGAGCACTGCCTAAGTTTAGCAAGGTATAATAAGTAGATTCAAACCAAACTAGCTCAAATAATATTTGTTAAGTATCTTCTACAGTGCAGTTGAATGCTTGGATTGCAACATATCCATCCTAACAAGCATGAGGAAGAAATTATTGCAAGGGATGGGCAGCATGCTAATTACTTTAAAAGAAATACATATCATTTTATTTCTAAAGAGGAGTGTTTCCCTATCTAGTCACAGACAAGAAGGCTCAAAGCTTTGGATTTTTTAAACTTTATTTTAAAATTTTAATTATCATCTATTTTTCTTCCTATACATTTTTCTTTTGCTTCTTAGGAACAAAGGAGGATACAGGTAACCAACCTGTTAGACTGACTGCCACAAATTATCAGCAAGTATTATTGAAAGCCTATATGGATAGTGAAACTAGCCAAAGACTGCTAGCCTTCTGATTGAAGCAAGGTTAATATGAAGTAGGTGGGGCAGGGTGACGGTAATATATGCTTTCCATCCAAGTCTCACAGAGGGATCCAGTGAAATCAAGAGCAGACATCACACTATAATCTAGTCTTAGAAAGAGAATCGTTTTTGTTTTTGTTTTTGTTTTTTTTTTTGGAGGGGCAATTGGGGTTAAGTGACTTGCCCAACAACACACGGCTAGTTTTTGTGTTAAGTGTCTGAGGCTGCATTTGAACTCAGATCCTCCTGACTCCAGGGTCAGTGCTCTGTTCACTGTGCCCCCAACTGCTCTTAGAAAGAGAATCTTGATGGTCTGACTGGCCACTGTGAGTATGAGCCCCTCCTCCTCTCGCTAACTCTCTCCTCCCCCCCTCCTTTGTGCTTCTGTTCCCCTTCCAGCTGGTGCTGCTTCTAAAGGATGTCATATTTCTGAATTACTTCTATCACAACATTTCCCATTACCACAAGTGAGACAAGTACATATCATAAGCCTCAGAATCAGAAAGTGATTTTGTAGAGGCCCAAGTTAAAAAGTCCTACTGAATCAGCTATTCTCTTAAATACAGCAGAACTCTTCTAGGTATAAGATCAATGTAGCAAAACAAGATTAAAATCCATTTTATACATGAACAGGAATTCTATTAGTCTCTATGAATACACAAACACACACACATACACACAATAGAAAATCTTTTTTTTTCTGCTTGGAGAAGCAACATAATATCATAGAAAGCTGGCTTCAGATTTGAGAGTCAATCCATAAGCAATTTTTAAGTGTCCAATATGTGCAAGGCTCTAGGAATACAGAGACAGAAATGAAACATTTCAAGATAAGTATTGCCACTGACACAGATCACAGTCAAGTTATTTAATTTTTCAGTGCCTGAGGCAATTCTCTAAGCCTAAAATGTACAGACAAATTGCTGATCTGCATTGGTGGCCAGAAATTCCACACTGGGAATTCCCCACCAAAATGAAATCACTGTTCCTAGCCCCCCCCCCACCCCCCAAAAAAATATGAGAAGAAAATGTTCTGTTTCAAGGGAACTTGATTTGATTCATGGTTTATCAGAAGGATATGATATCAGATAACCCCTACAATATTTACATATGGAGCTCCAAGGCTACTCTGCTGGATACTCTTATTTTTTCCTTTTTCTCACTCTCTTTGCCTTACTTCTCTATGACTCTAAGAAGTCCTTCAGCATTCCTGCCCTGCCCTCCACTTCCTCTCCCTCTTCTTTCTTCCTCTGCTTCAGTTTTTCCTCACACGCTCTCTGCCCTCATTGAGTTCTTCTCTCCCTTGACTTGGAAGCTCAGTTCTTATCGTGATCACAAGTATTTAAGTGCCCACATCTGCACGGAGCTCTTCTGGCCAATATTCAGAAGACTCAAGTAAAAAAGTATTTAAGTACGTGCTGTAGTGAAATTCATGTGGTCTCCTCCTTCTTGAAGCTCAGAATCTAAACCAGACATTGACACGATACGAAACATAATGCAGACTAAAAACACATAGGAAAAATGTACAAACATTGGCTGGGCAGTCAGAGTTAATTTATATAAGTATTGGCATTATGTTTGGGCCCTAACACTTTATGTGTCAGGGAGTGTGGAATAAGATGCAAAAGTACACATTCAGAGATGAGGGGAGGATGTTCTGGGGAAAAATCACAATTTCTGTAATGGGGGTAGGGTTCCCCAAAGTAGAGGGGAGGATTTGAGAATATAAATTAAACAAGCAAGAGGGGATTTGCCCACTAAGAGAAGGATTTAAGGGGCAGCTAGGTGGCACAGTGAATAGAGCACTGGCCCTGGAGTCAGGAGGACCTGAGTTGAAACCCGGCCTCAGGCATTTAATACCTACTGACCATGTGACATTGGGCAAGTCACTTAGCCCCAATTGCCCTGCCCTTCCCCCCCCCCCCCCCGCCACCGCCAAAAAGCAAAAAAAATAAAATGAGAGAGAGAGGATTTAATTACAGGCACAGATACATAGAGGACTTAGTACAGGACTAATAGAAGGGAAAGCATCAGCAACTATAGAGGAGATAATAAGGTAAGGCAGGGGAGACTAAAGAGTATGAGGTAGCCTCAAGGACTCTGTTGGGAGTAGAAGGAAAGGCTTCTGACTTACATTATTGGAATAGGAAATCACCACAGGATGCATTAAGGGGAGACGGGGTGCAGACAATATCCATGGCATGAAATGGCATAGGTGTATGATGATAAAGCCCGGAGTGGAACAGAAAGCAGAAGGAAAAGAAAGGCTGATTATGAATGAAAAAACATGAGCTGTGCAAGAAAGCAAGAAAGGGACAGATACTCAGAGCTTCGGGATTTAGTTACAGACTGAATGCGGGTAATTAGGGATGGCAAGCAGTTACAGATGACTTTACTTTAGAACTTGACTTCATTTTTCTCCACTGCAACCTTATGCAAATCACAGAACCTCAGATTTGGAAGGAAATACCAAGAAAAAAAATCTCCTTCACAATAGCCCCAACAGATGGGCATGCAGTCTCTGCTTGAACATCTTCATTGAAGAGGAACTCACAATCAGTGGGGCAAGCTGCTCCACTCTGGGACATCTCTGATTGTTAGGAAAATTTTCTTTATAGACACATACATACATACACATACACATATACATACATACATACATAAACATATACACATACATGTATACACACAAACATATACATGCACATATATTTTAGAGAGAGATAGACAGATATAGATACATAAAATCAATTTCTGCTCACTACTATTAGCTCAGCCATGGAGGGTCAAAAAAATCAAGTCTAATAAATTCTATTTGATAATGCCTTCAGATACTTGGGGTTGGGGGGACACCCTTTGATGTAGATCCTAAATTTTTTCTTCTCCGTCCTCCTAATCATCTTTTCAGTCTTTCATCTTCTGATAGGGCTTCATTTCTCTCTCTTATCCCTCAAGGTCCTTCTTTAGACCCATCTCAACTTGTTGCTGGACTTCCTAAATTGTTAAATTGAGAACACAAAACTACTCTAAATGAATAAACATGATTTCCTACTAATCCTGCATAAGGCTTTATACAGTCGTTACATACTGTCTCCCAGATTAAACCGAGTCCCTTAATGGCAGGGATTGTTTATACCTTTGTATACCTAGCACTTAGCACAACATTCTGTTATTGTTCAGTCATTTCACTGGTGTCTGACTCTTCATGACCCCATCTCTTGGCAAAGATACTTGGAGTAGTTTGCCATTTCCTTCTCTAGCTCATTTTACAGATGAGGAAACTGAGGCAGAGGGTTAAGTGACTTGCCCAGGGTCACACAGCTAGGAAGTATCCAAGGCCAGATTTGAACTCAGGTCTTCCTAACTCTAGGCCCAGGTGCCATCTAGTTGCCCCAATACACCTACTTGTGCTTAGTACGTTGCCTGGCACATAGTAAGTACTTGCTCTTGCTCAAAGTTTTTGCCCTTGTCCTTCTCTTCAAATACCAATTTTTCCACTTAGCTCCTACGTAATCTGGAGTAAGTCACTTATGCTTCTCTAGGCTTCAGTTTCCTCATCTTTAAGAACTACTGGACCTCTAAGATGCTTTCCAGTTTAAAGCTATAATCCTTTTTTATCCCCCAAGTTTTCCATACAATACATCATGCAATCTGTCCTCTATTTTCCAGAATCTTGTCAATAAATTCATTCAAGTGAATTGGTAAGAATGTTGGAAAGAACAGGCCTGAGTACAGAGCAGGGTGGCACATCACTCACCACTATGTTCCAAGATGAGTCAAAGCATTCATCAGTGTTCTTTGGACCCATTCATTCAAATAGTTCTCAATCTTCCTAATTATACCATCATTTACCCTATATCTTCTGATCTTGTCCACAACTGAATCAAGAAAAATTTTGTCAGGTGTCTTACTTAAAAAGAAGTATTTCCCTTTACAATTATTTTCCTGGAATATTTTGTAATCTGTCTAAAAGGAAATTTCAGTACTGCGTAGCATTCCTAAAGAACCCACTCTGGCCCATAGTGATGCTTACTTCCCTTTTCCAAATGCTTATAAACTGACCTTTTTTATTATACATTTAGAGTTTTGCCAGGAATCAAAACGCAGTTTATGAGCTTCTTGCCTAAGAACCCACTAGTTTCCTTTCTTTGAAGATCATGTTTATGTCTGTACCCCAGTAGGCACAGGCAGAGTACTTCCCCAGTCCTCCATGATTTGTAAAAATGTTTTGGTGGCGGCCAAGCACTCATAACCCACAAGTTTTCTTGATAAATAGGATCAAAGGCATGAATAGGGCATGAGCCTGATGCATGTTTATGCCTAGCAGATATCACGTGTGGGCTTGGTAATGAACTCATTGACAGGTTTCCAGGTAATCTCTTTCCATCTCTTCACTCACATCTTGGGTTTCAATTCCCAGCTAAGCAAATGTATTCTATACTTAAAAATATGAAGACCCTTCTCCTTGATGGGAAAAAGAAGAAGCAAAGAAAATAAACATTGGCTAGTTCTGCTTTCTCTTCTTGGTTTCATTCACCCAAAAAGGTGATCCTGTCCTATCTTTAATCTTCCTTTTGACTTAAACATAACTTTAAAAGCAACCTTTTTTTGGTCCTTAAATTTGGTAGAGATCTGACATAAGCAACTTTTGAAATGGCCAAAAATCTTCATTTGGTTTCAGACACAACACCCACACACACACACAAAAATAGCCATGTAACCTTGGGCAAGTTACTTAACCCCAACTGCCCTCCAAAAAAAAAAAAGGCAAAAAAACAAACAAAAAAATCACCTTAAGAAAGGTAGGCATTGAAACTTCCCCTTTTCACACCTTGATTACATTAGGAAATTTGAGAACAGACTTCAGGACTTGGGATAAAGATACTTAGGTGGAAAAATGAATACAGAGAAAATTATTTAAATTCTGTTTTAGAATGATTTCTTAAAATATAATACTTCAGTTCCATCAGTAATAATTACAGGGGTTTGTTCAGTTTTTGTGTCCAATTACTTTGAAGTACAATGCAAGCAACATAATTCTGCAATAAGGGTAAAAAAATCCATTTTATTAAAGATAACATCGGTCCTCAATTGGATAGAAAATTTTCTCACAAACTATTTAACACTATTTTTCAACGTGAAATTGAGTTTTGATCATTCAGTAGATCTGAAAATGCCTTAAAACCTAACACTACATTTTCCATACAAAATATTTCACATTAAAGAGTACTACCACACACACACGCACACACACACACACACACACACAAACACACACACACACACACACACACCCCCTAATGAAAGAATATGTTATCTGATCATAAAGTCAATAACATCACCAAGGAGGAAAAAACCTTCACATAAATCCTTCCAGCATACTATTAATGCCCTTATCATTAAACAGATTCACATAAACACTTTTGTGAAAAAGCTAAAGAGTATTGTTTTAATTTTAATAGAATCATGGGGCTCAAAGGAGCCTCCGGAGCCAACAAATCCAACTCATACCCTTGTCATTTGTTGTTGAGTCGCTCTCCACGTCCCCATTTGGAGTTTTCTTGGCAAAAATACTGGAGTGCTTTGCTGTTTCCTTTTACAGATAAGGAACTGAAGCAAACAGAGTAAGTGACTTATCTAAGCTCACACAGCTAATAAGTGTCTGTGGCGAGATCTGAACTCAGGTCCTCCTGACGCCAAGCCCAAGGCATTCTATCCACACTCTGCCACCAACTGACTTAAAAGCATTAATCATGTCTGCAGCATCCCCAATAAAGAGATATCCAAACTTTGCGTGAATACCTCTCGTGACTGACTTACAACTACTTCATAACAGACCATTTTCAAGGAAATCTTTATTGCTAGGAAGTTTTTCCTCATATTGAACCAAATTTTGCCACTATTTGACTTCTACTACTTGTCTTTGGCACCAAGGAGAAGAAATACTTCTCTCCCATAATACCACAGGTATCTGAAGCCAGCTTTCATGTGCCATCAAGCATACTAAATTGTTACGTTTTCATTATTTATACCTCAGAAATCAGCAAACACTAAAAATCAAGGCTTAATTTCTTTTTAAGTGGCTAAACTTAAGAAATCAATAAAATAATAATAATGTAGATGAACTTAAGAGGGTATGCAGAGCATACTTTTTTTCAGAGAGCTGCTTGTTAAACATTTACCAGCACACTCCTCTTTCTCTAAGACTTCTCTTCACTAGACTCCCTTGTGCTTTAACCAATCCTTATTTGATAAGGTTTAGAGATCATCTCCTCACTCCTGATCACACTCCTCTTACCATATTCCAACTTGTCACTATCAGGTCAATTCAACAAACTTGCTCTCCCAGGTACTGAAGAAACAAAGATAGCTCCAAATTCTTTCCTTCCCATTCTAAATCTATGCTCTTAAGGAAGCTTACAAGTTAAGGTAAGAGGGTTAGATGAGAAAAGACAGGCACACAAATATTATCACACTTAGGAAAATATAATGAGTGTGTGGAAGAACAGGCGAAATGACATGAGGAATTTGAGAAAGGAGAGATGATTTTCATTTGGGGGGAAAGGGGGTGGTCAATGAAGATTTCTCGGAGAATGTATCACTTAATTTTGACATGGAAGGAAGGAAAGAAGGTACTTTCAGTGGCTGAGATGGAGGGAGGGGGTGCGTTTATTTTTGCTATGGGGACAAGAATGAGCACAGATCCAGGACAGAGTCAAATAAGAACAAGAAACAACGAATAATTCCAATTGCTTAGAATATATCACAGGAAATGGAATACTCTGAAAAAAGGATAGAAACAGGTTGAAATTGGGCTGAACAAGGCCTCAAAAGGCAAAATCAAACATTTGTCATTTATTTGCTAGGCAAATTTTGTGACTATATAGAGTCGCAGGAGAAAAAAAAACAGTGAGATATGATCAGAGAAATTATCAATCAATAAACATTTATTAAGCACCTACTATGTGCCAGGAACTATGCTAAACATTAAGAATAGTTGGTGTCACAGTGGATAAAATGCTAGATTTGAATTCACAAAGGCCTGAATTTAAAATCTAACCTCAGACTTTTACTAGCTGTGTGACCCTAGACAAGTCACTCAGTCTCATCTGTAAAATGAGACACTGGACTCAGTTGAGGATTAAGTCCCTGCCAGTTCTAAATCTATGGTCCTATGATCTATGAAATTATAATTTCACTGGCATTAATATGAAGAATTATTTAGAGAAGTAATGGAGTTAAGAAGATAAGTTAAGAAGCTGTTAAAGATGTTGTTGTTGAAATAAAAGACCTCTAAGGTCCCACCCTGTCCCTACAGTCTTTTTTTTTTTTCCAAGGGGGAGAAGGCAGGGCAGTTGGGGTTAAGTGACTTGCCCAAGGTCACACAGCTAGTAAGTGTGTCAGGCGTCTGGGACTAGATTTGAACTCAGGTCCTCCTGACTCCAGGACTGGTGCTCTATTCACTGCACCACCTAGCTGTGCCACCCTGCCACCCTCCCCAGTCTTTCAATCCAAATGAAAGGAGATGATGGTCTGAGACAGAATGGTTGCTGTAGGAGGGGAAGGGGGGGGAGAATGTGATTGAGGTTGCAAAGGAACTGGGATTTAGCAATTGGTTGAGTGTGACAGGGAGAGGGAATACTTCATGTAACTGAGGTTTCAAGCCTGGATGACTGGGAATAAGGTGGTGCCATAAACAGAACATTAAGAAGAGGGGTTGAGTTGGAAAATAAGAGAATGAATTCATTTTAGGACATGTTGAGTTTGAAGTACTGGTGGCATGTCCAAGTGGAAACAGACAACAGGCAGCTGAAATCTAGGAAGGGGTTGAGAATGGAGATATAAATAATGACGTAGTTTGCATATATGTGTAAACACAGATGTGGTGGAATAAATGAGATTACCAAGAAATGCCAAAAAGGAAGATAAAGCCAAATGGAACTTGGGGATTTAAGGGATGGAGGAAAATGAGTCATCGATTAAAAAAAAAAGCCAGGAAAGGAGACAGAAGATATATAGGAGAAGAACCATGAGGGTGTACTCACTGTCAAGGAAAGCAAGGAGGGAAAGGGGATAAGGCAGGGGGTGATCAAATGCCAAATGCTGCAGAAAGGTACTACAGAGCTAGGACCACAAGAAGTCAATGGACCGGGACACAGAAGTCATTAGTCACCTTTAAGAAAGTCTCTTTGGTAGAGCTGTGTGGATGCAAACCAGAGTGCAAAGGGTTGAGAATGAGTGGGTAACCAGGAATTGGAAAGGGTGATTGTTGACTACCATTTCTAGAAGTTGGAAGTGAAGAGGAGACAGGAGACAGGATAGTTGCTAGGATAGTAGATAGAAGCAATTTTTTTTTCTAGGTAGGACTGGGGAAACCTTAGCATATTTGTAGCCTGCAGGGAAGGATCAGGTCAAAAGAGAGAAATCTAAAATGTATACATAGGGAGTCTTGGTGCTGCCAATTACTACCTGTGTTACCTTGAACAAGAGACTTAATGTCCCTGGATCTCAGATGCCTTTTTTGTAAAATGAAGAAGACTAGATAACATTTGAGATGTCTTTATTGCTCTAAATCCTATGACTGGAAAAAAAAGGATTAATGAAGAAAGGTCACAGAAAAGATGAGGGGGGAGAGATCAAGGAGACAGATGGAAATATTAGCCTTGACAAGGCAGGGAGAGCTAGTTAACTGTCCAAGTACAGAGGAAGGCAGGAGAGAATGAATGAGAAAACAGCCAAGTTTTCTGGGGAGCTAAGGACTTCCTCCAGTTTGTCCCAGATCATCTCGGTCTTCTCAGAAAGGTAGAAAGAGAGGCCTGCTATCTGTAAAGGTAGCTAAAGGTGGGGAGGGGGGAGGTGAAGGCAATGTCCTTCCCAAGATAGGGTCACCAGAAAGGAATGATATTCCATGTGTGGTCTGACTAGCATCGAAACAATGGGACCATAACTGCTCTCATTCTGAATGCTATGCTTTTATTAACAATCAGCCTACAAACAATTATTAAGCATTTTACTATGTGTCAAGCACTGTGCTGTGGAACACTATTGTTTTATGGGTCTAAGCTAGAGGAAGCTCCAGCAAAGGAGACTGAGGCATGGTCAGAAAGGCAGGAAGAGAACCAGGGGAGAGTGGTCTCAGGAAAATCACTGAAAGAGGCCACAGTAGCCAAGAGAAGAGGGTAGTTGACAATGTCAAATGCTGCAGAGAGGTCAGGAAGAATGATGATCCATTAGAAGCCATTAGATGTGACAATTAAGATACCACTGGTGACTTTTTGGAGTGTAGTTTCACATGAACGCTATGGTTGGCTGCCAGACTACAGTTTAGAAGTGGAGGCATCAATTGTAAAAGGTCTTCTCATGGAATTTAGCCGGAAAGGGGAGAGAAGTAAGGAATTGTGATAGCTAGTGGAGATGGCAGGATCAAGCTAATTTTTTTATTTTGAGGGAGGGGAGGGTTTGGGAAGAGATGGTTGGGTATGGAGGCAGTGGGGAAGCAACTAGTAGATGAGGAGAGGTTGAAGGTTAGTAAGAGAATAGGGATGATAAAAGGTGCAGTCTTTTGAAGAAAGCAGGATGTAAATGACTAAGATCAAGGGTGTAGGGGGTTTGCTTGATCAGGGCACCTAAGATCTCATGTAGCCTTTTTTGGCTTTCCCAACATTGAAGTGACTCATAATGAACTTGCACTTGACTGAAATACCCCAATGTATTTTTCACAGGAGCTGCTATCTAGACACACCATCCCCAGCATGTACTTCACTCGTTAACCTAACTATAGAGCTCTGAACATATCTCTTTTTAATTTCATCTTACTAGATTCAGCCCTCCACTCTAACCTATTGATATTTTTTAAAAGTTCTACTGAAAGCATGATAGGCCAAGAGTTGGAAGGGGCCTCAGTGGCCATCTGGTCCAATTCCTTTATTTTACAGATAAGAAAACTTCGACTCATAGAAATTAAGTGGCTAACCCAAAGCCACACAGAACGAGCAGGATTTTGTTATCCTGATTCTGTTATCCAGAGCATTAACTTAATCCTTCCTATAGAAGCTTTGCAATATCTGCACATCTGACTAAATATTTCATAATCATTTTCTCCGATTTCTAGGGAAATAGAATTTGTAAAAATGATGATGTGGCTATGTGGAAAGGAGAGAAAAAAATCACAGAATAATAGACATAGAGTCAGAAGCCTCACTGACCATCTCATTCAACTCTCTCATTTTACAAGCAAGGAAACTAAAGCCAGACAGGTTAAATTACTTGTCTAAGGTCACAAAGGCACAAATTAGTGGTAGACCTAAGGTATTCTTTCCAGGGTACCACACTGCCTCTAAGAAACAAAGCCTGACACTATTGCTTTAGTAAAGCTTATGCTGTAAGGATCATGAGAAAATATAGGTGAAGATGCTTTAAAAACTGTAGAACACTATGAAAATGTATTATTATTATTATTGTCATTACTACTACGAGAGAGCCAGCGATATAGTGCAGTGGTGTCAAATTCAAACAGAAACAAGACCACTAAACTGTTCATAAGCATCCCTACAAGGGCACATATTGACTTGGTTTTAAAGAATGATGTTATCTATGTTTAATTGTGGTTTTATTTATTTTGTTAAACATTTCCCAATTAAATTTTAAACTGCTACAGGCCACACTAGAGAGTGTTGTGTTGTGAGTGCAGGCTGGGAGTGGCATGAGTTCATGGAAGGGAGAGAGGGAAGGAGGAAAGAGGGAAAGATGGAGAGAAAGAGGGCAGGAGGGAAAGACAAATAGAAATGAATAGGAAAAAGGCATCTAAAAAGCACATCTTCTCACCCAGATTTGACCACGTAGTAATAGTATAATTATTGAGCTACTCCGCACTCTCTTGAAAAGCATGACTTATTGCTGGTTATCATACTTAGTTATGTGAGAGCTTGGATGGCAGGTAATCATCCATACTTACTAGAATATAATATAATGCAGCACAAAGGAAAAGTTCCCATTGGAAAAGTCTGCAACACAAGCAGTTTGTGCTTAGCTGTCTGGCCCACAGTGAGTGATCACTGGGGGCTCAATTATTAGCCTTTGCTTGACTGAATCTGAGCAGAAAAGAAGCCCCAGGACAGTATCTTTTTACAAATTTCTTCTATTTTTACTCTCCTCCGTCCTTACTGGCAAGCTCCAAGCTGTTATGTATGCAAATTAATAAGGAATACAATGTTGAAAAGGCCCAGGAATATGCCCAGAAATAAAACAATGGAATCCCTTGACTTTTCAGCTCCATGTGAGTTTGATAAAAAGCACCTTGTACACTCAGCAAAGGGCATCTTGGGAGATTTAACATTCATGGAACCTCCACTAATTTGGTATCAGCCTCACTGCTCACCTTTTAAATGTGAAAACTTGACGTTCCATTCCCATCACTTTTGTCTTTTATGTTAAGATTCAAATGACTAGCTCAGGGGCTGGGTCAGCACTGACAGCCTCTTACTAATCTTGCTGTTCTTAGGGAGATAATATTTTACTAGTCCAACAAGTATATTTTATTACCAAAATGTGCATAAATTTTCAATTCTCTAGTCTATTTAAATTGACTTTGTAATCAGGTCCCTCGTTAATTTTTAAAGGAAGATTCCTTTCCAATGTCTTAGTTCCTGAGAATAACAAAGCCCTTTCTTTTTTAAAAAAAAAAATAATTTTATTTTTTTCCCTAATTACATGTAAAAACATTTTAACATTCATTTTTTTAAAGATTTGAGTTCCAAATTCTCTCCCTCTTTCCCCTTACTTCCCACTCCCTGAGCCAGTAAGCAATCGGATATAGGCTATATATGGAGAGTCTTTTCTTTAAAATTTGTTGGCCGTGTTGTTACAGGTCCTGAGTAAACAGGAAGACCAGAATGCAATCATTGTGAAGAGAGATTTCATTTTTTAGAAGTAGGTTATCTTCATAATAATAATAGCTAATATTTATATAGCTCTTACTCCCTGGCACTGTGCTAAATGTTTTAAAATTACTATCTCACTGGATCCTCACAACAGCACATCCCCATTTTACAGATGAGTAAACTAAGGCAAATGGGGTATGACTTGACCAGGGTCACACAGCTGATCAACATCTGAGGATGGATTTGAATTTTTCTTCCTGACTTCAGACCCTGCACTTTATTCTGCTTCATCATATGCTTATTAGCAAATCACAACAAAGAAAAAACAGAGGCTCCTAGAAAAAAATACTTTGAGAAATCCCTTCCCCAAAGAAACTCTTCTCTTTTCTATTTATACAAGACCCATATTATCTCAGCGCTTCTTTCTTCTACAGTTGTTAATACATTTATCTCAAGAGTATCCTTGGGACAGTGTACTCCTCTCTAGAATTTCCAATTCTTATTGATTTGAAGATCAAATCAATACTAAATCCTCTCATTGCTATTTAAAGTCCTTCATAAGCTGGTCCCTTCCTACATTTCCAGTCTTAGACTTTACTCTGCTTCCGCGTTCTCCCCACCAAGTACTCTGTCATGCCATACCATTGGCTTCCTTGCTGTTCCTCAAACAAGATGCTCAATCTCCCACCTCCAGACGTTTTCACCCGCTGTCCCCCTTGCCTGTTATTCTCTCTCTCCTCATTTCTGTCTTCTGGCTTCCCTGGCAAAATTGCTGCTAAAATCCAATCTTTTTCCAAGGAACCTTTCCCGATTCTTCTTAATGCTACTCTCTTCCCTCTGCTGCTTATGTCTAATTTATTACAGGGATGTACTGGTAGTGAATGACTAGGGAAATGTGCCTATGATCCCTCTTAGGTTTAATATGCATTATTAACATCTTTCTTGAGTCTAGATGATCACCAAACAAAACACTAAGTCAAGCCCTGATCTGTAGTGTATGCTGATTTCCAATGTGTAAATGTTGACATTGAAAATCTGATAATTGGGCTCTCCCAAGCTTGTGGCAGCTGGCTCCAGCATATCCCTCCCTGTGCATATCTTGTTTGTATGTTGGTTCTTTGCATGTTTACTCTCCCATTAGACAATGAATTCCTAGAGAGTGGGTACCAGGTTTTTGGTGTGGGTTGGGGCCTTTCTTTTTATAACCAGTGCTTAGCACACTACAGGAAGGGCTTAATAAATGCTTACTGAATTGACTTGACTTAATGATTTCATGAAGAATAAAATGTGTAAAGTTGAAACTCAAAACTCAAAAATTTTCAGAGGACTTATTTTCCCCCTGAGTTCCAACTGTCACAGGCATCACTATAACAAGGACTTTGCTCAGGACTACTTAAAGCAGTACATTTTCAAAGCTCCAAAGAGTTATAGGAAAATAGTATAAGATATTTGGTTTAGTTCATCATTTTTGGTTGCAATTATATGGCCTACTTATTCTAAGTGGGACACATTATATAATAAAACACATGAGAAGGTGTTTTTCCTTCTCAATCTCCTTTTCTGGCTCATTCATCCATGTATTTCTCCTGAGGGGACCCTCCATGGTTCTATCCTGGACCCTCTTCTCTCTTTACACTGTCTCACTCAGTGAGTTCCTCAGTTGCCATGGATTCAGTGATAATCTCCATATAAATAACTTCCAAATTTATATACCCAGCTCTGGTCTCTTTCCTGTGCTCCAATCCCACACCGCCAACTGTCTATGTTCAAATGAATGTTTTTTAGACATCTAAAATTCATGTCCAAGACAGAATTCACTACTTTTCCCCAACATGTGCCTCTCTTTTCAACTTTCCTGTTTCTTTTATGGATATCCTGATCCTTTCATTCATCCATGTTCCCATTCTTGACTTGCCACTCTGTCTTCACACACCCATATTCAAAGACCTTAGTTTGAAAAGGTTAAGGTCCCCCCACTGCATCCTGGGCCATCTCCAGTCGTCCTGACCTATATCTGGCCACTGGACCCGGATGGCTCCAGAGGATACAGTGAGGCTGGTGCCTTTGCACAGCCCGGCCTCACTTAAATCCAATTCACTTGCAAGTCCTGGCATCACCTGCCTGAAGTCATGGTCTTCTTCAGGAAGGAAGGACAAACAACAATATCCAACCAGCTGCAAGTTCATATCGATTCTAGTCTACTATAGCTCACAGCTATTCCCCCCGCCCTTTTTTGCAACCACTGAGTCACTGTGATAGGGCCAATGCCCTCCTGATACAGCTTCCCTTTCTTCCTACTTCCCCTCATGAAACCTGATTGGCCCCAACTTCCCTGACTCAGTGTTCTGGCAGCTTTTTAGGATGGGACCATAAAAAGTCCCAGATGCATATAGTCGGCTTCTTGGGTTTAGTGGCTGCCTCAGACCACATGAGAGACCACATCTTCATAATGTACTCAACAGAAGCATTTCCAGATAGGACCAAGGTCAGGGAAATTAAGTGCTACTGTATCTTTGCTGTATATCCTTGTTGGGTTTCAACAAAGGAAACCTCTTGTGTAATGACTCATAATTCATCTCAACAGTGAATGTGAATTAAGAAGGCAGTGGGGTTAGATGTTTGCCAGCAATCACCACTATTCTACTCCAGAACCACAAGTCCTCTTGCCTGAACTGCTGCTTAGTCCTCCAATGGTCTGATTTATTCCTGCCTCTTCACTCCATCTTCCGTAGAATTGCCAAAGTTATATTCCTAAAACACCAGTCTGGCTAAGTTACACCCCTGCTCAAAAAGCACTAACTTCCCACTTCCTTTAGGTAAAATGCATACTCCTCTGCTTGGCATTCTAAAACCCTTTTTAAAGTGGCTCAAGTCCACTTGTCTGGACTTATTATATACTACTGCATGAACAACTATTCTATGGTCTGGTCTGTGATGAATGAAAAACGAGAGACGGAGTCTCTGGGTAATTAATCAGTTTATTAATTAGGCTAACTAATACGCTGATGATCAGTGGTTTCTCTTCATAACCAAAGATAAAACCATAAAGACAACGTATAGTTTATATAGTTTTGGAAAAGGTGATGCTGTTGACAGGTGAAAACCCTGATTGGTGTAGCAGCAAGCACACCTGGGATGGCTGCTGGCACAGCTTCTTTGATCTGCTTTTCTAAAGGAAAGCAACTCAAAAAGGGTTTAAATCTGACTTTAATCAATCAAACATATATCATTTACCTAGTTCAGAGGAAAAAGTCAACACCCCGAACTTCAGAGAATACAAACAGAAGTTACAACAGAAAATCATACAATTTAGCACACAGGGCTTCCGGCTGTCTGACCATTACATCCATACTTAGTTAGTCACTAGAGAGAGAAGCACCAACATCTGGGTTTTCATAGCCTGTGGGGCTCAACGGCTGCTCTTCTGGTCAAATCACACAACTCTTCCCAAAGTGAGCGGCAAAGCAAAACCTTGCCTCAGACATATATATAGACTTCTCCGCAGTCAGAGAACATCACAACCCTCGTTACCCCCTTGACTACAAAATACCAAAAGTTGTGCCTTCCTGAAAAACAAGCCTCCTGCCACAGGCTCCAGGTGAGCACATGCAGCCTATTGGGGGACAGAATATGTTTTCAAATCAGGAAAGGTCCTCAAATTCAATCTAGGTTTATGCAGGGGCAGGGAAGATCTTCAAATTTGTATTACCATTACACTTAGCAATCTTCAATTCCTCTTGTAGAGAATGTGGCTTGATCATGAGATTCAGCTACCTCTAGCAATCTGGACGGAAGATGCCATCTTCACCAATATAGCTCTGCTTCTTCCTTCATGAGCTGGGTCACCTTAAACTCCAACAGAGGGGTACAAAGACATGTGCTTATTCCCTATGGGCAAGCCAGATTCTGTTTACATTCTAAAAGGAAGTAAGGTCTCCTTGCTGGGTAGGATCCAACCCAAGATCAAGGAGCATATTCCCAGAAGATTAGGGCAATCTCATCTACCAGCCATGTCCCCTCCAGAGACGGGCTGACTGACCTACAGGAGCTGGCCCTGAACTAGGAAATAAAGGAAATAAAAACTTAATCTTAATTTGATAATTGGTTGTTAATGTAATCATTTGCAATATAATAATTTGTAAAATAGCAATTTCTCTAAGGTCCAACTGTCCTGCTTACTTTTTCTCACATATGACATTTAACTTTTCACCTCTGTACTTTTGCAAAAGTTGCATGTCATATCTGTGAAGCCCTCCCTCCTTACTTCTGCCTTCAAAAATCCCTAGTTCCCTTCCCAGAGTCCACTTCTTCCAGGAAACTTTTCCTCATTTCTGTAGCTGCTGGTTTCTCCTCCCCAAATTATCTTTTATTTACTCTGTATGTTACATTTATTTAAACACATATACCTATGTTGGTGCTCAGTTGTGCCCAACTCTTTATGACCCATTTGTGGTTTTCTTTTTTTTCAAATGCTTTATTAACTGCTGATTTACATCATTTGTTTCTGCCAGATTTTGACTTACAAATTTTCTCCCCGTTTTTCCCCCACCCGTCCCCCCAAAACAGCAGTCCCACAGGATATCCCCTCCTCCAATCTGCTCTCTCCCGTATTTTCTCCCATACCCCTTTCAACTTTTCCAGTAGGGCATGGTGGATCTCTATGCCCCAGTGCCTGTATATCTTTTTTCTTAATTACATGTAAGATGGTATTAATAATAGTATGCACACACACACACATATATTTGAATATTTGATTTTAAAACTTTCAATTCCAGATTCATTCCCTTCCCCCCGCCCCTGCCACCCACCCTCACTGGGGAGACAAGCAGTTCAGTATAGATTGTACATGTGCGGCTAATGCAAAACAATAACATAGTAGATATATTGTGAAAGACTGACTATATTTCCCTCCCTCCTATCCCACCTCCCACTTGTTCTATTCTCTACTTTGATCCCGTCCCTTTTCAAAAGTGGGTGCTTCCAGCTTCCCTCCCCCCCAGCCTGCCCTCCCTTCCATCATCCCCCCTCTCATCCCCTTCCCCCCCCATTCTCCTGGAGGATGAGATCCCCTATTTAGTGTGTATTTCCCTCCCTCCTCAAGCCAGATTCAATAGGAATAAGGTTGACCTATTCCCTTTTGCCTTCCTATTCTTCCCCTCCATTGTAACCATTTTCCCTTGCCTCTTCTGTATGAGATAGTTTGCCCCAATCTGTCTCTCCCCATCTCCTCTCATTATATTCCTCTCACCTCTTAATTTCACCTTTTAAGTATCATCCCTTCCTGTTAAATTGGTCCCGTGCCCTCTATCTATGCATACCTGTAAACATATATACACACATTCACATATGTATTCATATGTCCGCATACCCTCATATAAAGACTATATATATATATATATAACTATATATATATATATATATATATTTCTAATCCCTTCAACTATTGAGAAAAATTTCATAAGTTACAATTATTGTTTTTCCATGTAGGGATGTTAATAGTTCAACTTTGATAAGTTCCTTATGATTTCCTTTCCCTGTTTACCTTCTCATGCTTCTCTTGCTTCTTGTATCTAAATGTCAAATTTTCTATTCAACTCTGGTTTTCTCAGCAAGAATGCTTGAAAGTCCTCTATTCCACTGAATGACCATATTTTCCCCTGAAACATGATACTCAGTTTTGCTGGGTAGGTGACTCTTGGTTTTAATCCCAGCTCCTTTGACCTCCAGAATATCACATTCCAAGCCCTTCGATCCCTCAGTGTAGAAGCTGCCAGATCCTGGGTTATCCTGATTGGGTTTCCACAATATTCAAATTGTTTCCTCCTGGCTGCTTGTAATATTCTCTCCTTAATCTGGGAATTCCGGAACCTGGCTATAATATTCCTAGGAGTTTTCTTTTGGGGATCTTTTTCAGGAGGTGATCGGTGGATTCTTTCAACCTCTATTTTACCCTCTTGTTCTAAAACATCAGGGCAGTTTTCTTTGAGAACTTCCTGGAGGATGATTTCTAGGTTCTTACTTTGGTCATGGCTTTCAGGTAGTCCAATAATTTTTAAATTATCTCTCCTGGATCTATTTTCCAGGTCAGTGGTTTTTCCCATGAGATATTTCACATTGCCTTCTATTCTTTCATTTGTTTGGATCTGTTTAACAGCATCTTGATTTCTCATAAAGTCATTAGCTTCCATTTGCTCCAATCTAATTCTGAAGCAATGATTCTCCTCAGTGAGCTTTTGAGATTCTTTTTCCATCTGGCAAATTCGACTTTTTAAGGCATTCTCCTCCTCATTGCCTTTTTGAGCCTCCTTTGCCATTTGAGTCAGTCTGTTTTTTAAGGTATTATTTTCTTCAGTCAGGCTGTTGACTCTCATTTCATAATTTTCTTGCATTGTTCTCATCTCTCTTCCCAATTTTTCCTCCACTTCTCTTATCTGCTTCTTAAGGTCCTCTATGGCCTGTAACCAGCTTGTATTTTCCTTTGAAGCTTTTGGTGCAGGAGTTCTGACTTCACTGTTTTCCTCCTGTTCCATGCCTTGCTCCTTCTTATCCCCAAAATAGGAGTGTAATGTTGGAATCTTCTGTCTGCTTTGTTTCCTTTGCCTGCTCATTTTGCCACTCAATTATTTGACTTTTGGGCTTTTTGCCACAGTAGGACTCTGCCACCAGACAGGGGAGTTTTCGTCCCAAACGCTGGGGTTTTCTCAGCTGCCGGAGGTATTAGATGGGTGCCCTCTCTGAGGTCTTCACACGCTCTGGCAAGCTGGACACACACCCCAGGACCTCCACCCTAGACTGCAATCCAGATCCAAGCAGGTTAAAGCAAGAGCGATTACCCCTCAGACTGGTGCTTGGTCCCCCTACACTCTGCAGGCCAGGAGCTGAAGCCGCCAAGTGGAGCTGGCTGGCTGTGCTGGCGTCTCAGCGGTTTCTTGCCCCGGGGGTAAAAGCCATGCACTCCCACTTACTTGGTCCCAAAGTCCAGACTGCACTGGCCTCTCACCTTGTCCTTCGCATCTATGTATTGATAAATCTAGAAACGGCCACAGCTGCTGCTGATCTGGAGTCCCTCTGGCTGGAGGCTGGTCAGGCCCGCCCTGGGGCTAAAGCCTCAGCGTGGTGCTGGGCTCGGCTCATAGAGCACTGCGCTGGCAGATTCCTGCCGGCCTGCCAGGCTGTCCTCAGCGGGAGGTTAGCTTCTCTGTGTCATTTTGTGGGTTCCGCAGCTCCAAAGTTTGTTTAGAGTCCCCTTTTTACATGGATTGGGGAAGGTGGAAGCTGGAGCCATGCTTCTACTCCGTCCCATTTGGGGTTTTCTTGGCAAAGATGCTGGAGTAGTTTCCCATTTCGTTCTCCAGCTCATTTTACAGATGAGGAAACTGAGGCAAACAGGGGTAAGTGACTTGCCCAGGGTCACACAGCTAGTAAGTGTCTGAGGTCAGATTTGAACTCATAAAGGAATCTTACTGATTCCCAGCCCATTGCTCTATCCACTGTACCACCTAACTACCCCCATTACACACATACACACACACACACAATGCACACACATACACTTAGAAATTTTGTCTACCCAAGTAGACAGATATATAGATACCGAGACAGAAAATATATATAAGCTCTTTGAGGGAAGGGAATGCTTTATTTTTGTGTCCCAAGCACCTCGCATAGAATGCCTGGTTCACAATGATGATGAGGAGGAGGAAGATGATAAAAACAACAGCAGGAGTAGGTATAGGAATAATAAGTATGTATACAGCATTTACATTTTTGCAAAGCACATTGCATGCACTAACTCTCATTCGATCCTCACAATGACTTTTTGAGGTAGATGCTAGTATAATATCCATTTTACAGATGAGAAGACTGAGGCCCAGGGAGGTTGACTTCCCTAGGGTCACACAGCTAATAAGTTCCTGGGGCTGGATTCAAACCCAGGGCTTTCTGTCTCCAAATCCCACATTCTAGTCACTGCATCACCTAGCTGCCACCTAGTAAATGCCTGTTTGCCAAGAAAGTTGAGAAGATTTGAAGGTATGAACTCACTCCAGCTTTTCTATAATTCCTATAATAGCATCTAATTCCATTCAGTTCATCAGGTATTGAATAACACCAAAGTCTTTACCTCTTATTTACAATGTAATTAATCTTCTCAGCACCCTCTGCTGTGCAGTGAAGTTGTCTAAACACTTCATCTTTTCTTAGTGACAGATCTTGGCAAAAGTGTCCTTCTCTCTAATAATACAATATTACTTCACCTTCAATAAGGGAAAGTTCCAAGGGTCATCCCCCTCCTACAATTCATTTGCAGTCTCCATTCAGACTTAGCATTGGAGGGAAGGGGGGAGAAGGGAGGAACCCTCAATCAATAATATTTAGCCTTCTCATTCTTGCTAATCTCATAAATTCTACTCAATATTCATATCTCTAAAATAGCTATTTCTAATCCACATTTAACAATCTCCTCATCAAATATGTCATATACACACACACATTCTTTTTCTCTCATCTTCCCCCCACACCCCCCTCAACTCTACACCCACAGAGCTTTGAGGGATATGGCTGCTGTCAGCATCTCTGGTATTTCATTATTTTTTTTTAATTTTTGCTTTTTGGAGGGGGGAAGGTAGGGCAATTGGTGTTAAACGACTTGCCCGAGGTCACATGGCTAGTTTTGTGTTAAGTGTCCGAGGCTGGATTTGAACTCAGGTTCTCCTGATTCCAGGGCTGGTGATCTATTCACTGCGCCACCTAGACACCCGATCTCTGGTATTTCTGACAATTATTTCTAGAACTTTCTTGGATGAACTAAAAATTATCAGTTCAAGAGCACGTCCCTAGTGATATGCAAAAGGTCCTGGAAAAGTAACCAACTTTCTTTTATCTTCTGTTCACAATGTAAACGTTTAGAGTAAAGCATTTTACTTTCTCCCTTATATAAAATACTTGACACAAAAATTAAGGCATACAGTGTTATCACTTATTACTCTTTTCCATGCAAGCTAGCTCCATGCCATGTCTTGTATCTATCCCCTCCTCTCCAGCCACATGGCCAGCGTCTTACTTCCGCTATCCTGGTCTGTGTTCTGTTCTTCACACATGACTCCCATGTCTCTGGCTTGGCTGTCCTTCAGGCCTGAAATGTTCCCCCTCCACTCCTAGCCTTGGATTTCCTTGGTTTTCCCATCTGTGACTTCTTTCTCTTTTAGGTTATCTTGTCTCTGTTTTGCATGTTCTTTGCACATTCCTCTCTGGGAGTGTATTATCTCGCTAGGCCCTCTTTCAAACTCTTAATCTATGACTCTGCAACTAGAATTGTAATCCTCTTCTCAAAGCCTGTAACATTTCTCTACACATTCACAATTTCTTTATTGCAGTGAGGTGAAAAAAAAAAACTACACTTATGTTAACCTACTACGTAGCAGGTTCTGTGCTCAGTAAGTGCTTTAGGAACTCCTTTGGTCCTCCCAGCGGCCCCGGAAGATCAGTGCTATTACAATTCCCTGCGCTGAGGAAATCAAAGAAGATAGAGGTGAGAGAATTTTCCCACAGTCATACAGGTCGTCAAGTGTCTTATGATGGGTTTCCTGACTCCAGGTCCACCATTCTATCTCCTTTTGCCACCTTCTTGCCCCCAACCAATAGCATTGCAGGGCGGCTAGGTGGTATAGTGAATAGAGCACTGGGCCAGGAGTCAGGAGGACCGGAGTTCAAATCCAGCCTTAGATACTTATTAGCTGCGTGACCCTGAGTAAATTACATAACTGTCTGCCTCAGTTTCCTCATCTATAAAATGAGCTGGAAAAGGAAATGGCAAGCCACCTCAGTACCTTTGCCAAGAAAACCCTAAATTGGGTCATAAAGAGTCAGACATGACTGAAAACAGCAATAAAAAGCGTTGCTTCCGTCCTTCTTCCTCTTATTATCATTGTTCTTGTTATTGTTAGAGAAGGGTGGAATACAAGATTCTGGTTCTAAATTGTATCATCCTATGATTTCTAAGATCCACTGATCTCCAAAATGGTATGGGTCTCTGATTCACATATGAAGGTAATGTTACAAACTGGGATTTCAAGCAAATTTAATGTGAGAAGTCACCCTGTTCCATTAGCTAGAATTTCAAAAACATGGTTCCTAAACTGTTACTGAGTAGGTACCAACATATTCTTGGAAAAAGGAACTGGAATCAGCCTGGTACAGTCATTCCAAAATGTTTCTCTTTGGTGCCAAAAGAATAAACAAACACTTTGAAATAACAGATCCACCCTTTTTCTCCTCCATACTATGCAAAAGTCATTTTTCTCTGGGTGTGGTACAACAGAGAGGTTTTTTGGGTTGTATGTGTGTGTGTGTATGTGTGTGTGTGTGTGTCCAAACCCACACCAATGCTTCCAGAAATCTAGGACAGCTCCATGAGTCCTGATGGTCTGACTCACAGGATACTAGCTTCATATGCAAAAATCCAGGTTTCCAATAGGCAGTTCATTCCTAGTAAGGCCTGAACCATAATAAAATGTAATTGGGAAACAGCAAAATAAAGAAAAATACAGGAAACAAACACATAATGTTAACTATGGTTTTCTAAGTCAACATATAGCCCTTAGGGATCCTTATGTGTGGTTTTTTCATTGTTCAGTTGTTCGGTAATGTGTGATTCTCTGTGACCCCATTTGGGGTTTTCTCGGCAAACCACTCTATCCACAGTATCTTTACAGATGAGGAACCTGAAGCAAACAGAGTTAAGTGACTTCTACAGGGTCACACAACTAGCAAGTATTTGAGGCTAGATTTGAACTCAGGAAGATGAATCCATCTCCAACTGTACCACCTGGCTGGTCCTAGCTGGTGGGTTTAACACCACTGAAATAATCTATTACTTGCAGATAGGAAAATTTTGAAACAAGTCCAAGATGACCAAAAGCAGATGAAAAATCTTATCGTCGAAGAAGGATAGGATTTAAATCCTAAAATTTCAAAGAAGATAAAAATCTTCAAAATGAATTAAATAGGATACTCATTCTAAACAAACTGATATGAACAATAAAATTGAGACTTTGGATCTGTTCTGGACAGATCCTGAGTCAGGCCAGTCCCCTGGAAGTTCAGTTTTGAGGCTGAAACAAAATGAGACATTCATAGGTCATTGAACTGTTAACAAAAGGAGATTCACTTAGCCGCAACAAGGTCTTCAAGAAGAAGCAGCACTGAGAACCCTTGGGCTGATGCAGTGAAGCGCAGCTTCCAATGCAATCCACAGGCCAAGTATTTGTGAGTCCCTTAAGCTCCTCCTGGCTGCTGTGTACTCAGGCAATGAAAAAGTGATGTCAACAATCTGAGTCGTCGTCCTCCAAGCCAACCAAGCCCACAGGAACGTCTCAGTATGTTTTAAGGAGAAAAGACATGAAGGGGTGAAGATGTTGCTTCAACTATAGGACTGGAAATAATAATAACATTGTTGTTCAGTCACGTCTGACTCTTCATGACCCCATTTGGGGTTTTCTTGGCAAAGGTGCTGGAGTGGTTTGCCATTTCCTTTTCCAGATCATTTTACAGATGAGGAAACTGAGGCAAACAAGGTAAAGTGACTTGCCCAAGGTCACATAGCTAGTAAGTGGCTGAGGCTGGATTAGAACTCAGGAAGACTCATCGTTTTGACACTAAGTCAACCACTCTATCCATCACACCACCTAGCTGTCCCAATAATAATAGCTAACATTTATATAGTGCCTACTGTGTGTCTAATGCTTTAAAAAAATAATTGGTGTTAAAATATATTAAGTTCACTCCCCTCCCCCCAAAAAAGAATTCACTATTATAGTCAGCCTAGCATAGTTCCCGGCATCCAAAGGGCATTTAACAAAAGTTTATTGATTAAATGACAGTCAAGACATCATGATCTCTATTTAGATAGCCCAAGAAAGAAACTTGATCAAAATTCTTAAATGGCAGTCATCACCAGGATGACTTCTGGAGTTTTTATGCTGCCTAGGTATATTAAATGGTAGTAGCTATTACTTCTGCCAACCCCCATAACTCTAGGCCCTCTCCCAAGGTCTGGATAAATCAAGGGTGTTTATTCCAGAGTATCTGAGGGGGCATCTGCATCAAAAAGAGCAGCACCCTTCTTTGCTAAACAGGGGTTGGGGCAACTGTGTGGAAAACATCTGCTTAGAGAAAATGAAAACTCAGGCCACCGAGCGAATTGTAATTTGAAAGGAGCCAAGGTAGAGAAATATTAGAAACACAAATAATAAAGGCCAAAACAATGAAGACATACGAAAAGGGTACATTGGAAAAAGTATTTTCTATTCAAATTCCTGGGTCTGAATTCTGCTCCAGGCACTTATTACCCATGTGTAAACAAGTCATTTAAATCTCCCCGTGTCTCAGTTTCCTCATTTGTAAAAATGCAGGGTTGTGTTATGTGACTTTTTAGGTCTCAATCTAGGTCTATGATCCTACAAAATATCCTCCTGCGTTCACTGAGGAGATAATACATAATTAATTAATTAATTATGTAAAGTTCATTATATGTTATAGTGTGTAAGGTTAAAAATTTTTAATAGAGAAGGGAGGGGGGAGTCATTAGGTAGAAATGACTATAAGGTAAATTGCCCAAGATTTTTGTTCAAAGTGAGCTGCACTGGCCTCTAGGAAGCACTTAATTCATAACCTGAATGATTCAAATGATGTAAAAAAAAAAGAAATTTTATGATACTTTAAATACTAAGTAGCCAGTTAAAAGTAATAAAGTTTAAGAGAGTCTCCTCATGACTCATGACCAAGTTATTATTATATTTATTTTTAATATGTCATCTTTTAAAAGAAAGACCTCCAGGGGCAGCTAGGTGGCACAGTGAATAGAGCACCGGCCCTGAAGTCAGGAGGACCTGAGTTCAAATGTGGCCGCAGACACTTGATACACTTACTAGTCATGTGACTTTGGGCAAGTCACTTAAGCCCTCCAAAAAGAAAAAAAAAAAAGGCCTGCATGGCATCGTGGGAAAAGGATTGGTCTCACAGTCCGGAAGACCTCTGACCTATACTGTCTGACATTGGCCAAGTCACCTAACGTCCTCAAAATGCTCTAGGAAATTTACTAAGTTACAAAGATAATGCATTGGAAATGGAGTTAGCTCATCCAAGAGCTCCCTATACCAAAGAAATCACATGTCTACTTTCTATATGTTAAAGAGATATATCCATTTCTCAGGAATCACAAGCCTCATTAAGTTAACTAAAGCGGTATTCCTTTAAGAGTAAGCTATGTTGGGGCAGCTAAGTGGTACAGTGGATAGGGCACCAGCCCTGGAGTCAGGAGGACATGAGTTTAAACCCATCCTCAGACACTCACTAGCTGTGTGACCCTGGGCTTGTTCTGCCTTAACCGAGTGGAGAAGGAAATGTCAAGCCACTCCACTGTCTTTGCCAAGAAAAGCCCATGGACAGGAGGGTGCAAAGGGCTACAGAGAATCAGACAAGACCAAAGGACTCAACAACAGTCCCTATTATCTCCCTGTGAGTAAACAGGCAGGGCAGATGGACAGCTTAGTGCTTCACTTGCAAAATAAACTTGCTTTCTTCCCATAATTTACATGCTTTCTTATCAGAGTGCAAATAGTCCTCCAAAAAATGAAGACTCAAAGAACTTAACTCATGTTGTATTAAGAATTACAATAGCAATTTGTGGAGCTGAATGCTGGAAACCAACAGTAAATAAATTTTAGAAAATAAAATAAAAAATAAAGACATGATAGCAATAATTAAAATTAATGATAATAAATAGCTAAAATTAAAAAATTAAAACAATTTTTTTTAAAGTTAACATTTATATTGTAGCCTACTATGATCCAAGCCTGGTGCTAAGTGCTTTACAATTATTATCTCTACAACCACCCTAGGAAGTAGGTGCTATTATTATTCCTATTTTATAGACAATGAAACTGAGGCAAATAATTAAGTACTTTGCTCAGGGTTACACAGCTCGTATCTGAGGATGAATTTGAACTCAGGTTTTCATGACTCTTATCTCTGATATATTCACTACCTAGCAGTGGAGGGAATAGAAAATCTGTATTAAGATATTTTCCTAGAAAACTTTGTATTAATGCAAATACGAGAGAGAGGAGAAAGTGTTAATCACTTTCTCATTTTTTTTAATTCCTTAAATCAAATTGTGTCCAAATAACATAGACTATGTCCAAATAACAGGAAAAATGAATAATGTGTTTATGGAGGATATAAGTTGGATTTTTTTAATGGCAATTAAGAATGAATTTTAACCCTTTCTTCAAAACTCAAACAAGTGTCATCCTCAAGCCCAATCCAAAGTTAATTATAACCATAGATGGAAACATTAGCAGAATAACAAAAGCTCAGCAAATACACATGAGCCCCCAGCAAACTATTTACACAAGCAAGTCAGAGCTGTCTGGACTGGCCAAGAGAATGTGCCCTTCTCTACCAAGAAAGAAACTAAACATTCGACAGGGCAAGGTGGGATAATACCTAGGCAACAAAAATATAAACAGAGCAATGTGGAGTCTGTTTATAGCAACTCTCAGAAAGCCCAATGCTACAACTGCCCTACAATTTGGAATGACTTTTTGCAATGTTAACGTCTTACTCCTGAATAGCTTGCCCATCGGTGGTACTACCTTACCTAGAGAAGATAAATGAAGGCAGTAAAGCAAGCTTCTTTAAATGCATGAAATTAAGAAATGGAAAGTCACAATCAGGTGATCCTGTCCAAGTCTGTGGGCATGTCATGTTGTCCTGGATATTTCTTTAAAGGAATAAGCCTCATGGAAAGGACAACTTAATGAAGCATTCTTTTTTCTTTTTTTGGAAGGAGGAAGGCAAGGCAATGGGGGTTAAGTGACTTGCCCAAGGTCACACAGCTAGTATGTCAAGTGTCTGAGGCTGCATTTGAACTCAGGTTCTCCTGACTCCAAGGCTGGTGCTCTATTCACTGTGCCACCTAGCTGTCCCTTAATGAAGCATGCTTAAGTAATTAAAAACATGGGAAGGTAACAAACAGATGGAAAGAGGGGTGGAAGAGTGGAAGAAAGGAGGTGGAGATGATGATGATGATGATGGTCATGCTGCTGCTGCTGCTGATGGACAGAGTTTTTGTTAAGTGTTTATTTACCATGTGCCAGGTCCATTCAAATTCAAGCAAGTAAGGCAATGTCTGCTCTACAGGAGCTTACAATCTATCTCAGGAAGAAGCACAGAAAAGGGGAGGTGGCCTAGCTTGAGGATGGCCTCCAAGTGTAGTGGAGGTATGGGCCTAATAACCAAGTAGATGAAGCAAAAGCTCCCCCATCAGAATCAGGGAGGGGGGAGCGCATAGACACATTTGAGAGAGGAGCAAACTGTGTCTGCTTTCTCTTTGAAACAAGCCATCATGAATGGAAGGAGCAATCCAGGAGGGTGAGAACACCAGGGAGAGCCCACTATCACTAAATCCACATGTATTCTTGCATCAACTACTTCATCTCCCTTTAGATTTTGAGATTTTATTATTTGGAAATAAGGAGTTCCTTCCAGACGTAGAATGCTATGCCATGCTATGTACACTCTACCAGAGGTCAAACACAGCCATAGCACTCTGGAGGACAGCTGGAATCCAGATTAAAACGTATTTCCTGTCTGATGTTCAGGCAGCTAGCTGGCACAGTGGATAGCAGGTCAGGAGTCAAAAAGACTCCTCTTCCTGAGTTCAAAGCTGACCTCAGACACTAGATGTGCAACCCTGAGTAAGTTACTTAACCTGTTTGCCTTGGTTTCCTCATTTGTAAAAATGGGCTGGAAAAGGAAATGGCAAAACCATTCCAGCATCTTTGAGGTCAGTCAGACGTGACTGAATAACAATCTGATGTGTTGCTGTCTATAAATGTGTGTGGGTTTCGAAGTTAAAACATGGCCTGCAGGGAAGGTTATGTGCAGTTTAGTGGCCTCTGTTTCTCTTTGGGGCTGACACCACTCTTCTCTGCCATATTATCCAGACAAGAAGGGCTGGCCACATCATTTGTTAGCTTTAGGAGAAACTCGATCCAAAGCTAAATTGTGACAGAATAGGAACGGCCAACCTATGACAGCATGAAATGTTTTAGGGCTTCATATGTGACCTCTAAAATAAATCAAGAAAGCACTTTTCCATTTTTGTTTTGGTTTGATGTGGTGATTTAAAGTGGTATCATGTGCTTTTAAATATTTAAAATAAAACTCAGATCTAGAGACACTGAAAGGCACTCAAAGCAACCACAGTTCAAGAAAGTATTTTCATAACAACAGCACAGCTAGGCGTTGCAATAGATAGAGCTCCAGCCCCGGACTCAGGGGGACCTTGAATTCAAATCCAGCCTCAGATACTTGCTAGCTGTGTGACCCTGGGCAACTCATTTAATTCTGTTTGCCTCAGTTGCTCCCTTGTAAAATGAACTGCAGATGGGAATGGAAATGGAGCAGCTAGGTGGTGGTGAATAGGGCATCAGCCCTGGAGTCAGGAGTACCCGAGTTCAAATCTGGCCTTAGACAGTTAACACAAGCTGTGTGACCTTGGGCAAATCACTTAACCCCAATTGTTCTGCCTTCCTGCCTCCAAAAAAAAAAAAAAGACAAAAAAGAAGGAAATGGAAAATCACTATAGTATTTTTTCCAAGAGAGCCCTAAATGGGGTCATGGAAAATTCAACATGACAGAAACCACTCCACAAAAATTTCCTAACAATACATCTTAACAGACATTATCTCATTTGAACCTCATAACAACCACTGGGGGTCAGTGCTATATTAGTATCCCCATTTTGCCAATGAGGGAATTAAAATTGAGAAAGCTTGTGACTTGCCCAAGGTCATGGCAGAAGGTCAGAGGCAGGATTTGAACACAGATCTTGCACTGAGTTCACTTTAATACACTATGTTGCCCCCTTAAATAGGATTGTTTTCGTGGACTACCTTAGAAAAAGTATGAATCAGACATGCAGAGGCAACAGATATTGCCATCTACTTTATAGCTATATCCATTTTAGATTTTATACCCATATTTTACGTGTGACTTGAAACAGACACTCATTTCTTTGTTTCTATGTATTGGACTGTACTTATTTTATTGGTTTAGGAAACACCTGGTGAAGAAATCAGAAATGGCATTTGCTCTATTACTTAGAGTCTTAAAGAATTCTCACAGTGGACAGAGTACTGACCCTAGAGTCAACCTGAACTTGAGTTCAAATCAGGCTTCAGACACTTGACACTTACTAGCTGTGTGACCCTGGGCAAGTCACTTTACCCTGATTACCTCACCCCCGCCCCCCCAAAAAAGAAAAAAGAGCGAGAATGTAAGTGAGATTGAGAGAGAGAGAGAATTCTCTGAGGCACTAGGAGGCTGAATAGCTTGAATGCACTCTTAGGACAGCTCTTCCCTCTGTGTCATGCTGCCTGTCATGAGTGTGTGTGTGTATGTGTATGTGTGTGTGTGTGTGTGTATATGGAATCTCAGAAAGTTTAAAACTTTAAAGTTTCAAGCTTTAATAGCTTTCAACAGCACTAAGACTGGGGACACCCATATATACATACTGAGATCTACAGCTCCTTGATGTAGGTAAGTGTTGATATTGACTGATATAAAGACGGTCCAATTGCAGCTCTATACATCTCTTACAGAACTGCCTTTCAATGTCTCCAGTTCAGGGTTAATTGGCACTCTTCAGGACCATCTGCTCTTTGGAGGCCACACAAACTGTGGGTCCAACACCATTAGAGGTTCTTGATCTAAAAGAACTGGCCAAATGGGCATCCTTTTATTAATAATGTGCTGGCCTTACTAATAAAATTATTAAATTACCCAAAATCATGCCTTAGAATTTTTTAATCACCACAATGTGTGTGTGAATATATATAATATAAATGCATATTTTTACATTTATACTCTTAAGTGGAACAGTGGATGGAGTGGCCCTGTTCAGGTCACAACCCTGTTTGCCTCAGTTTCCTCATCTATACAATGAGCTGGAGAAGGAAATGGCAAACCACTCCAGTATCTTTGCCAAGAAAACTCCAAATGGGGTCACAAAGATTCAGACATGACTGAAAAGACTCAACAACAAACCACAAAACTGACAGGTATATACATAGACAGGGAAAGAAAGTCAGGAAGACTTGGGCTCAAGTCTCACCACTGATACGTACTTGAAATGTGACCCTGGGCAAAGTATTTAACCTCTTAGAGCCTCAAACAACTAACTCTCTATTAACCCTGTTTCAGGATAGATGTCAGCCTGCATGGTAGGGGAGTTTCTTACCCAAAGTTCCAAAGACCAAACACACACATTTATTTCATTGGTCCATGGTCCACATCTGTTTTGGAACATACAATTTTCCTCGAGGAGGCCATCCACAATACATGCTTCTACTTCCGATCTTTTTGGCCTCTTCTTTACTCTCTACAATTCAGTCTGCAACCTTATCATTCAACTGAAATTGCTCTCTCCAAAGTTACCAGTGATCTCCCGATTGGCCAATCCATTGGCCTTTGTGCCATCTTCATTCGTCTTGACCTTTCTGCAGCCCAGACACACTGTTGTTGACTGTCTTTCTCGAGATTCTCACTGCTCTTTAGATTTTCAAACATCATTCTCTCCTAGTTCTCCTCCTCACTCTCTGACCCCTGCTTCTCAGTCTCCTTTGCAGAATCCTCATCCGGATCATACCTTCTAACCATAGGTACCCCACAAGGCTCCTCTTCTCTTTTTTCACACTATTTCCCTTGGTGATCTCATCACCTCCCTTGGATTTAATTATCATTAATTTTACATATTATTGTAATAGATGTTATAATATTATCATAATTTATCATTATTATTAATTACCATATCTATACTGATCATTCCCAAATCTGCCTATCTAGCCCTAACTCATCTGCTGACCTCCAGTCGTATATCTTGTATCTCCAAGTACCTTTCAGACATCTCATATTGGAAATTTGACAGTTTAAACTGTTTTAAACAGTTTTAAACTATTTAAACTCAACATATCCAAAACAGAATTCATTATCTTACCCCTTAAAACCTTCCTCCTTCCAAACTTCCCTATTACTTTTGAGAGAATCATACTCCCCTCAGGCATCTGGGCTTTACAACCTAGGTATCATCCTCAACTCCTTTCTATCTCTCATCCACTATCCCATCTGTTGCCAAGGCCTCTCAGTGTTACCATAGCAACATCTCTTGAACATTCCCCTGCCTCCCCTCTCAGGTACAAGCCCTTATCACCTCATGCCTGGACTACTACAATAACCTACTGAGGTTCTACCTGTAATGCCTGGACTATTACAGTAATCTACTGATAGGCCCTGTCTGCCAGTCTAATTCATTCTTCATTCAGTCACCCAATTGATTTTCCTAAAGTGTTAGTCCAACTATGTCAACTCCCCCCATTTAACAAACAGGATCAAATACAAAAACCTGTTTAGTGTACAAAGCCCTTCATAACTGAGAGTGCAAGGTGGGATTTTTAATGCTTGTCTTTTGGAGCTCAGTTTCCCACGCTTATGCTAAATTGTAAACATCTCAAGGATTAATCTCCTTTCAACCTTGGTAATTCACAGTTGTAGGCTCTGAGTCAATCGGGTGCTGAGTTTTGGGCACTACACACGTGGGTTCTCATGACTTTCTATGCTGAGCCAATCAGGTGCTGAGAAAAACTCTGCGTGTGTGTGTGTGTGTGTGTGTGTGTGTGTGTGTTGAGAAAGAGAGAACGAGCGTGAAGAGAGAAAACAAAGATGAAGAAGAAAATGAGTGCTGAGAAAACTAGCCGCAGTAGCAGGAAGTAGGCGAACTTGCTGAAGGGAAAGTAGAGGAAGGGGACTCTTAGCTTAAGACCATCTTAAGTAGTTGTTATCACGGAGCCTCCGACAGTGAAAGTGAATAGACATGGTAGTGCTGGTAATGAGTGCAAACATGGTTATTGCCCTGTTAAGCTTTGTTTTCCCTAGACAGAAAGGGGGTTTAGGGCAGGAGTCCCTGGAGCCTGCTGTGCTGGTCTCAGGCAGGAGCAGGGAGAGCTTGAAGTGGAGTAGTCCCTTCCCCTGTGAGCTGAGACATGAACAGGAGCAGAGGGCTGCCCGAGTGTGAACCCAAGAGTGGTCAGCCCACAGACCTGCAGGAGAAGGAGTCACAGAGCTCAGGACTCAGACCCAAGTTGAGATGGAGGCTTTGCAGCAAGGCAGGAATAGTGAGAGAGCCTTCCTGCCACGTACCCCTGGGATTGTTGGGGACACAGGGGGTGGAGTTGTTTGTGGTGGGAGGGGGGAAGTGTCATAACCCCCAGGGACCCACCCTGTTGGCTCTGTTGCCCAGCCCCTGCCACCAGTACCTCCCCCCACCAGGACTTGGAAGTAGGGGCTGGGGTGGTGTTAGGACTTTCAGCATGCATTTGTTGTATTCTCTGCTACTCCTGTTATGCTTGGGAAGACCCTGGTCTTGGACCCCAATTGTATAAGCAGCATTTTGGACAGTACCTGAGGGAGGAGGAGCTGGCTGTTCACTCCCCAGAGAATGTTTAAGGGGAGGAGAACAAGCATGCTGTTATATACTGAATGCAATGATCGATGCTGTGTGCCGCGCTGCACACTGAACATTATGCTACATGCTGAATGATATGTTTTGTTTAAGGTCATGTGGCCACCTTGGTAATGAGTTATTATCTTGTTATGAGTTGTGAATGCATTAGTTTCCTGAGTAAGGTTTAGTTCTGAATTGAGTGTTTATTATGCTGTACGATTTGATCCTTAAAATATCTGGCATCTCATGGACATTTCAATAACCAATCCCAACACCCACCTGCCCAGCCTTCTGACAGGCCATAAGTACTCCTTGATCCAGCGACGCTGGCCTCCTTGTTGTTTCATACAAAAAGCTCTCCATCTCTCAAATCCAGGCATTTTTTTCTGGCTATCCCAGGCCTAGAATGTTCTGTTTCCTGGCTTTCCCAGCTTCATTTAGTCCTAGCTGAAATGGAACCTTTTACAGAAAGCCTGTTCTGATCCCTCTTAATTCTGGTGCCTTTATCTATTTCCTATTTATCCAATACATAGCCTGTTTGTACATAATTATTTGTATTCTGTCTCTAGGATTAGACTGTGAGCTCTCTGAAGGTAAGAAATGTCCTTATCCTTTCTTTATATCCCCAGACCTTAGTACAGTGTCTGGCACGTAGCAGGTGCTCAATAAATGTTTGTTTCTATGACTAAAGGGCTATAAAACTTCGCTTACCCCTTTGAACTAGCAATACCACTAGATCTGTACTCCAAAGAGATCAAAGGAAAAGGACCTGTATATACAAAAATATCTTTAGCAACTCTTTGTGGAGGCAAGCATTAGAAATTGAGGGGATGCCCATCCATTGGAGAATAGCAGAACAAGCTGTGGCATATGATTGTGATGGAGTACAATGCGGTATTAAAAAAGGACCAGGATGGCTTCAGAAAAAACACACATGTAAAGACTTATATGAACTGACACAAAGTGAAGTGAGCAGAACCAGATCATTGTACACAGTAACAGTACAATAGTACAATGATGAACTGCGAATAACTTAGTTCAATATGAGATCAATATAATGATCCAAAAAATTTCCAAAGGACTCATGATGATAAATGCTATAGATTTCCAGAGAAAGAACTTTTGAGTTCTGAGTATAAAATGAAGTATAGCTTTCTCATTTTATTTTTCTTGCTTTGGGGGGGGGGGGGGAGGCTGTTGTACAATGTGGCTAATATGGAAATGTTTTGCGTGATTTCACATATATAATTGCTATCATATTGCTTGCCTTCTCAGTGAAAGGGAGGGACAGAATTTAGAACTCAAAAAAATATTTTTTTATGTTAAAAATAAATAAATAATTTTTTGGGAAAAAATGCTTGTTCCCTTCCCTTCATTATATAACTAGTAACCAAAACCACATGTAAAGTCAAAACCAGAATAAATATAATTTAGGGGGAAGTGCAAATGGCCTGAGTAAGCACACAAGCACAATATATGGCAGATTTTGTATTTTAATTATGTAATTTTTAAAGTTTCCTACTGTGTAATTTCTTTCACAGTCCAACCAAATTTCTCAGGTTACTTGGCTTGACCAATTCAAATGTGCTGAATATTCTGACTGTGTGTATGTGCGTGTTTATATATCTATATATGAATGCATGTATATACACACATACACACACAGAGACATCAGCATCTACATATCAATGTTCCATCCAACTTTCTTTGGTTAGTCTTCGTACCCTACACCTCTCCCACTCTAGTCCAACAACCATTCAGCTGTTAAACTGATCTTCCTAAAGGGCTGATCTAATCATGTCACTTCTTCCTCCCCATTCGACAAATTCCAGTGGTTCCCTATTAACTCCAGGATAAAATCCAGATAATCCTCTATTTGGTGCTCTTCATAACCTAACACCCCCCCCATAATTGTCCAGTTTTCTTTCACCTACCTCCCCTTCATAAACTCTGTGATTCAATGACACGTGACTCCTTCCTGTCACTCTGACAAGACACTCCATGCCTTTTCAGTGGCTGTCCCCTGTAGCATGCAAGTCTCTCCTTCATCTCCATTTATTGGCTGTTCTAGTTTCCTTCAAGTCTCATCTACTATTTTTTCACCTTCTGAAAGAAGCCTTTTAGTGGGGCAGCGAGGTGGCACTGTGAGTAAAGTGCCAGCCCTGGAGTCAGGAGGACCCGAGTTCGGTTCCAGCCTCAGACACTTAATACCCACACAAAGAAAAGAGACGTGTAACCTTGGGCAAATTACTTAACCCCAATTGCCCTCCAAAAAGCCAAAAAAAAAAAAAAAGGGGGCCTTTCTCCTAAAATTATCTCCATTTTATACTATGTGTCTATCTTGTTTGTACATAGCTGTACCCATGTCTCCATTAAAGTGTCAACTTCTTCAGTAGAGGGACCTGTTTCTTTTACTTGCCTTTTTTATTGTATCCCCAGAACTCAGTATGGTGCCAAACCCTCCATTCAATCAATGAGCATTTATTAAGTCCTTACTATGCACCTGGCATTATTCTAAGGATATAAATAAAAGACATAAACAGTTGCTTTCCAGTGGAGAATACATTCTAATAGATAATCTCCACTAAGGTGACTGCCACTAAAACTGCTTGACCAGCATAGATCACACAACCTTATTAATTACACAGTTTTAGGAGTTGCCTGAACTCATAATGATAAAGAGAATTGCCCACACTCATATTGCTTTTAAGGGTCAGAAAAAAAGATTCCCATCTAGATCTTTTGGAGTCCAAGTCCAGCATTCTAGGCACTGCTCCATTATTCGTCAGCAAATCGTTATTAATGTAAATAAAAATATACATAGTGTGGGTATTTTTTTTCCAGGAGTATATGTTTGTTTATCATGGAGTAAATACTGTCTTAAGTAGCACTTCCACAGCTGAACACAGAAATATAGCAGAACTCTATTTATAACATGTCACCTTCCACAAAATGACATTCCCCATCACGGTTTCAACATATTTTGTGTCAGCATAAAAAATTTAATGGGAATTTGGGGAGAGTTTTGCAGAAGCCACAGACGACACACAAAAGGCAGCAGATGACACAGAAAAATTTTAGAAACTCAGAAATGCTTAAATATAGGTATAAAGTTGCATAATATCAACATATTTTATCTTGTAATACCATAGCAATTCAGACTTCGTCTGAAGGGGTGGCCAAAAATTTTACACGGCTTTTCCAGATTGCAGGGGCACCACACCTCTAACCCCACAAAGTGGAAGGGATAACTGCATACAAAAGTTCAGATACACCACAAATGAAATAATTTCTCCCAAAACATCTCTAGGATAGTAGTTCATACAAAAGGTACATTTTAGTCCAATGCCAATTAGGATTTTCTTAGAACTTTTTGTAAGTTCTTAGGAAAGTTTTACAGTTTTCAGAAAGGACAAAACTTACATTCTTTGTTTAGTTTTGTTTTGAGAAGGAGAGAGAATGATAATTTCTTTTCACATCCTTAAAGATTCACGTACATTTATCAGAAGGTTTAATTTTGCCCATACTTATAACAATATGTATCACTGTCAAAAAGCACTTGGTGTCTGGTCAGGTATTCGATATTTCTTAGGACATTCCTCTTTTTGCAAACAGAAACATTTTCTAAGAAGACTATAATATATAACCAAATCCTCTTTGCCTATAGCAGAAGTACCAAAATGGAGATTATTTCCACAGAAAGAATAAAGAAACAAAATGGAGATCAGAAATCAACATTTATCAAGAATGCCCTTGACCAGAAGATATAATCACCCATTGCTCTGGTGGCTAGTAGTTGCAGGTAAGTGCATACAATTGGGGTTTGATTCCTCCTTCCTTCTTCCAAAGAGAAAAGATCTCCAGATGCTATTCAAAAGTATGGTATTGTTTACTTAAATCTCACTTGCCACAAATATTAATAGCTACAGTGCAGAAACTAAATTTCAATTTAATTAATCAAACTTTCCATTGTAGTTAAAAGCAACAGTACCCTTAAGCAAAAGCATGAATGAAAAATATTACAATGTAAGTCACAATGCCAGAGAAACACCAGAAAGACTAACACTGCTGGTTTTTCAAAAAGAGAATAAAACATGTCAATGCAGATATGAAATATGTCCACAATGATTTTATATGATGTCACCAACAAAGCAAAGAAGATAAATATTTGATAAAATAAATAATAAAAATAAAATATTCTTATGTTTTGAAAAAGAATAAAGAGGAAATTCACACACCCAATACTTGTGTAATATATTTGTTAAATTATTCTCTTTGAGAGCTCAATGTAACGAACACAGAAGGGGCCTTGAATCAGAGAGTCTAGGATTCAATTTTCGCCTGGCATCTACAAGTTGTAAGACCATGGGCAAATCACTTAACCCTCAAGGCATCCCCCCCCCCCCCAAGTAACTTTCTTGGCTACATTTCAAGGCATCAGCCCACCAGTGAAATGATGGATCTGATTTAAAAACCAAAGAAAATAGTTGTCTTTAATAACACTAATGATATATATTCAGGCACTTGAATCTTGAAGTTGTTTTATGATGATTATGAAAATGAATTTGGACATTTCATCTCTCTAGTTTTGACTTCCTTATCTTTGAAATGAAGAGGCTGGATCCCTAACTTTGCGGCCATCTCCAGGGGCCTTTTCAGTATATGGACCTACTGTATTCCGCCACATAATTGTCTCAGATTTTATGCCAATTTTTTTGCAAAAAAGGTGGGGTGCAACCACTATGCAAAACTTTTTTTAATTGTGCCAGTATTACTTAAAAATCATTTATTACTAAACTGTGTCACTGGCAGACAAACTGTCCAGTTCAGCTAGTGCAGGAAGATGCAAGTCTTAGCCGATCACAGGACTTATTCATGGCAGCTTCTCCTGCCCCCTCCCCTTGGGCCTACAGCTCTTCACTGGGTTGAGTGACAATAACATTAGTACTGCAGTGCTCTAAACAAACCACCACCAGAAATATACTGACAATATGAGCGAACCAAGAGAGCTAATAATTCCCAATGTGCAAGAGAGAAATACATTTCCACATCCACATGACACTGGTAAATACACAGCTGATGACAACAGAATTATACCAAGCAAAAGATTATGCAATGAAAGGTTATAAACCAATTTTTGGACTGAAAAGTGTCACAATTATGTGGTGACAGCTATTATGAGTTTAAGTTCTAGAATAGCAATTCTCAAACTTTTTAGTCTCAGGACTCCTAACACACTTAAAAATTATTGAGGAGGGGCAGCTAGATGGCACAGTGAGTAAAGCGCTGGCCCAGAGTCAGGAGGACCAGAGTTCGGTTCTTGCCTCAGACACTTAACACCCACACAAAAAAACTACCTTGTGACCTTGGGCAAGTTACTTAACCCCAATTGCCCTCCAAAAAAAAAAATTAGATTCTTCAAAATTATTTATGTGATTATATTTATTAATATTTACTGTATTAGAAATTAAAACTGATAATTTTTTTTAGTATTTTTGTATTAATTTATCTAAAAATAAACCCATTACATGTTAAAATAAAACATTTTATTTTGAAAAACTCTATTTTCCTAAACAAATCAAAATCAGTGAGAGAAGTAGCATAATTCTTACATATTTTTACAAATCTACTGAATGTCTGGATTAATAGAAGATAGTTGATTTCTCTCATCGGCTCCTATATTCAATCTGTTGTGACATGTCATTTGGATTAAAGTATAAGAAGAAAAAGCCAGGAAGTTGTAGGAAAACAAAGGAGTATTTTAATAGTCAAGTAACATCTTGGCATTATTATGAAAAGAATTTTGACCTGGAATATCTCCTGAAAGAGTCTCAGAGACCTTCAGGAGTCCATGGATTACACTTCAAAAATTTATGTTTTCTTCTTTTAAAAAGTATTTTATGGGGCGGCCAGGTAGCACAGCGAGTAAGAGCACTGGCTCCAGTGTCGGGATGACCTGGATCAAATCCCGGGCTCAGATACTCAGCACCACACCCAGAAATAACTGGCCGTATAACCTTGAGCAAGTTACTTAACCCTGATTGCTTTAAAAAAAAAGTATTTTATGGATGTTTTGTTTTTATATCACTTTAATTTTGGAATAAATCTTTCCCCCTCTTGCATAATGTCATTCCTTGGAATGAATAATATAAAGAATGAGAAGAAAAAACTGTTCAAGAAAACCAACTATGACTTTAACTATGCCTGATGGTATATACAATTCCATATCCATAAAATCCCATCCCTCTATAGAATGAAAGGAGACCACAGGATCACAGATTTCCATCTGGAATGGCCCTCAGAGGTCATCTAGCCAAATCTCCTCATTTCATAGATGAGGAAACTGAGGCCCAAAGGTTAAGTGAAGTGCATAAGACCACACAGGTTTCAAATGGTAAAAGTTGATATTTGAACCCCTATACTCAGACTCTAAATCCAGTCTTCTTTCCATTGTACCACACTGACAATTGCTTCTGTTTTATAAATCATTTTGTTCCATGTGAAATTTCTCAGCTTCTGAAAGAAAACAAAAGTTGAATGATGTCCCCTCCCCCACAAAGAAAAATAGAAAAGAACGGCAAAGAATGTAGTTCAGGTACTACCAAGACGCTATAGTAAAATTCCTTATTCAGGTATGGCTGTAAATCATACTGAACTTCTCAAAGTGAAGGGCTCGTCCTTCCCTGCTACCTCTGGTTTAGCCTTAATGAGAAAGAGATGACAATACTGATTAAGCTAATAGCATGTTTTTTAATGGAACAAGATTCTTTTTTTTCCACCTGAAACTTTTAAGAGTATAGTGCAAAATGTTCCCTTTTTTGTTCTGGTAAAGTCAATAGCCTAGGTTTAAAAGATAAGCAAATGAAAGCAGTAGTTCATTAGAAAATAATGAGTGACTGGGATGGGGGCGGGGGGTAATAAAACAGAGCAGACTTCCAAACATGTCTTCCAAACACCTGCCAAATGCATAAAACTAATTGCTTACCAAGTGTGAAGTTTCTAGAAGCTCACAGCACTATTACAGCAGACACTGCCACTGTTCCTTTACATCACCCTTAACCCAGTCAGGCAAATGACTCATGCCAGATGAGACATCACTGCTCTCTGAAGTCATAATAATCATATAAATAGCTACAAGGAACCTTGGCTTGTGGTCACCAAAATAGGGATGTCAGCCACATTTGTTTTTAACGCTTTGACATCTTTAATCCAAAAATATTATCATTTGGGTACTTGACAATTACTTTTTTTAAAAAAGGCACTCCTTATGGGAAGACAGGAGCCCTACTGGTAATGAGTTGGTCCAACCAATGAGGATATCAGTTGAGAATTTTGAAAGAAAAACAACTAGATTATTGACATTCCTCTAGCCAAAGGTAACAAAGACAGAAACATTTATCTGACATATACCGTAATATAGTTTCTTTGTAGAAGCAAAGAAATCAGAACAAAATAGCAGTCCGTCAATTGTGGAATGACTAAACAAAATATGCTACATGAATACAAAACATAAATATGAGGAATTCAGAGATAAAAGGAAGGATGAAATGATTAAGAATAAAATAAGCATAACTAAAAAAGAAATATGGCTATAACAATGTCAATGAAAGATCACTAAAACAAAATCAATCAACAAACATTTATTAAATGCCCACTGTGTCCGAGGCATTTTGTTAGGTACTGATGATATAATGGGAAAAATGAAGCAGTTGTTGCCTCTGAAGGGAAGAGAGGAGGCAGGGGAAGTAGAGTGTGTGTGTGTGTGTGTGTGTGTGTGTGTGTGTGTGTGTGTGTGTGGAGAGCATGGAATTAACACTGTAAAAACATTGCCATTTCTTCACCCTGTGCTATATAGAAAATTCATAAAAATCAATCATGGCTCAAAATTATTATAAGCATGGGATCAATAATTCTGAACTTTGTCTTTCAACTTCAGCTGGTAAAAATATTTTTTTTAATCTTAAAAGGTTGCAAAATATTTTCCAATTGGATAAAATTTTAATTTGCATTTCTGGAATAAGTCACGTTTTGGACTCATTCCACCAGTACATTTGAAATATGAGTTTGCCAATTCCTAAAGTGTTTGCCTCCTTTGGGAAGAAGCATTCATTCGAAAACACAGTGAGAGGAAAGAACAAGGACAAATGAAATTACACGGAAGGCTCCGGGGGCATTTGAAAAGCACCAGACTTAACTGTGCCTCTACGTACCCACCAAGAGCTTCTAGGAGAGTTAACCATTCCTGGAAGAGAGAAAAAGAAGGTAAACCTATTCTGACACTCTCCAAAATCCATCTGTACTTATATTTAATGTTTTTTTCACTGCCCAAAAGCCCTCGAAGAACTTAGGTCACATGCTGAAGGTTTAAAATACTTTCCTTCTGAAAACAGAAGACAACTTTATTTTCATAAAATTTAATGTAAGCAAATAATTTAAAAGCGATTCTGTTATATTTAAAGCAAGTCATGGAGATCTCTGCCAAAATTTTATCAAAACAGTATCACACTCAGCCTTTGAAAAATGGATTTAGTTAGAGCACTGTAAAGTTTTCATGCTGAAGAACAATAAATCTAGAGATCTCAGAAGTCATCTAGATCAATCCCTTCCTTTAACAGATAAGCAAACTGAGGCTCAGGAAGTTTGAAGGATGCCAGAGTCACAGAAGTGATAAACATGAGAGAGAAGATTTGAAACCAGGAAGAACCTCAGACTATATGGCTTTTGGTTAAGAACTCTAAAAGCAGTGCTTTTCCCATTGTACACAGTCTTATGAATCCCTCATCTAACAAGGTCCCAGACAGGTGAAGAATCCCTTTGGGAGGAGGAGGAAAAAGAGATCGGTGGAGACAAAGAGAGGCGGAAAGACAGGGCAAAGCCAGAGAGACAAAGATGAGTCTAGAGAGACAGTCAGAGACAAAGTCACAGAGAAAGAGAACAAGACAGAGGCACACACAAAAGGACCCAGAGAGAGCAAAATGTATGATTTTTCTAACATGGTAGAAGGTCACATTAAAGAGGCTTTTATGTTTTACAATTCTTTGAGCATACCAATAAAGACATGACACTGTGAATGTGTCAGCTTTCTCCAAAGTCCAGGAAAGCTGGTATCCAGTAGAACAGCAACAGCTAGGTACACAATAGTGCAAATAAGGATTCCCATAGGGAGAACCACTATTATTCAAATTACCAAGGGGTATTTACTTTGGGCTGGACCCAAAGACCATATTTTATATCATTATACCTGCAAATGGTACAAATTCTAATACAAAATACCACTTAAGGGGATCCATTATTTGCCCTAATCTGGGTCTAGAAGAATCTGTTTAGCCTTAGGCACAGGCAAATCATTGCCTTTCAGTCATTTGTAAAAAGAAGAGACTAGTCTACTTAGGAATACAGGGTGGTGCCTCCCACGTCCAGGTCCTACATGCGGGCCCCTAAGAATTCTCCTATAATGAACTATATGTGTAGTTGTTGTTTTGTATTGTTTTGTTTTTTTCACAAGACCTGAAATTTCATTTCTATATGTAACTTCCAGGGAAGAAAGTCCCTCTGCCAATGCTGATTACTACTTGGGCAGCAATTTACCTCGTTAGAGGTTTGACTTAAGTACTGACATTTTAAATGACTTGCCTGAAGTCACATAGTTAGTATGTTTCAGAGATGGTATTATATACAAAATACAAAATGCATTCTATTTTTGCATAAAATTGTGGTTTATTTAAGTATTTCATAATTAATATTCCTTCATTAACACCTAACACATCACATCATGGAAGTAACTGAGAAAACTTCCTAAGATCTTACTAAGTCAGAAATGCTTTGAAAAAGTACCCTATAATAGATTATGTTCTATCCTCAGGACTGACCTAACAAACTCCAGAAAGCCTCATTATCATAAAATTAGTGCCATTAAATTTACAGCTTATTACCATAAAAATTACCGCCGGTGATTAATTTCTTCAGCCAGTCAATCACAGAAAAACAAAGACAAAAAGAGTACCCAGGTATGAAAGGCCTGAGATCCACCACTGACTGAGAGTATTCAAAGCAATAAAATCACCATTCCTGGTTTACTGAAGAATAACCGTCGTTACTTTAAGTGTTAGTATAATCCTTAATCTTTGTAGTCTGAAAAAGTTTAGCAGTAGTAATACACTGTACGGAAACCCAATTCAATAAGGCATTGGCTCATTTTTCTTCCTTAATTTTAAGTGGGTCAATAGTCATGAAATTGTCTCAGTATTTCAGGTTGGTGAATCTGGAAATATCTCAGAAAAGTCCCTTTCAAGCACTATGCTATTAATCAAAGATATGATCAGAAAAAAATGTTCAGAAAAGGAAGAATAATATATTTGTCATCTGTATGGGTATATTCTAGAGGAGAGGACTTCAAGGGATCCTGCATCTGTTTTAATAGAAAAAAAACATTTTTGAGCACAGAACCCTGATAAGTGTATATTTATTAATTTATCAAGTATATTAACAATCACTAGGCTGATAATTACGTGGGTTATAAAATACATCCCAAATAGGCTTTTCAAAGAACTAAAAAGTGAAATTCTATTTGATACTTGAGTCAATAGGGAAGGCTGACAGAGACAGAGCTACATTGTGGTAAAGTGACTAGTACTGGAACAAGATGGACTGGAGAGGGGAGGGCTGAGCAGGGAGATCACTTAGGATGCTACTGGAATAGTCTAGGCCAGAGGTGATGATGGGGATTTGAGCTAGGACAATGGCTCTGTGAGTAGAGAGAAGGGATCATCTGTAAGACATGTGGAAGTAGAAGTCAATAACTGACAAGCGCCTGGCTATGTGGGGGTGACTAGAAGGATAGTGCGGCCCTTGCCAGTTCAAAAGAAAGGTGAGTTTTGGGGAAAATATAATGTAATGAGACTTGGGTCCTAGACCACATGAAATCCATTCAGCCTGTGGAACTCATGCTGGCCCAACCAAAACCAAAAGCACGACTCTTGCGTGCCCTGTCACTTTGGACTGCAGAGTCTTAGAGCATGCTGCAACCATCAGCGGATGGGGGGGGGGGGGTAGGCTGGGAGGAGTGGTGAGCAGGCAGCTGACATATTTTTAGTAGTGTCCGACTCTTCATGACTCCATTTGGGGTTTTCTTGGTAAGGATACTGGAGCGGTTTGCCATTCCTTCTCCAGATCATTTTACAGATGAGGAAACTGAGGCCAACAGGGTGAAGTGACTTGCCCAGAGTCACATAACTAGTGCCTGAAGCTGGATTTGGACTCAAGAAGACAAAGGAATCTTCCTGGCACTCTATCTACCGCCCAAGCTAGCAGCCTTTCCAGGAGCTGCTTACTACTATGGACATAGGCTCCAGTGGTTAAGCCATAGCTGCCCTCAGAAGTCTGACAAGGAGTGAGAAGTTCCTCAGCAGGGGAAGTAAGGGGAGTTAGGGACACACTGGGAAATAAAGGTAAATGTGGATGTATTGGGAAGAAGCCCTCTAACTAGCTATCACGTGGAAGGTGGAATGTGACCCATCTTACGATTTCCCCTTCGGTGATCAGACCCCTGCTGGAGCGAGGCCACCAGTCCCCACTCTGCAGGACAAGGCTCTAGGACAACTTCATCATTGTCGGTTAGAAAACAAACAAAAAAACACAGGGGGACACAGTCATCTGAACCTTCATATTGGCTTAGGGATGCGGCAACAAAAGTTTCCATCATGGACACCAATGACAACAACAGACCACTCTTTCGGAAGGCCTCCAGAACATACATCACGAATGTCTAGTCAATTTCCTTTCAAATCACTTGGATTAACCTACCTATAGTATTACCTTTGCCTAATTCTCAGACTGAGCATTTGCAGCTCCCTTCTGCCTTCTTATAGGCTAGACCTTTTTGCAGTCCCTAGGGAAAGTGATTATCCTGCTTGGATTTTTAGTTGTACAAAGTCAGGGCAGAACAAGGATGGCAAAGAAATCAGGAATGCAGAGAGGAAGTGTGGTGTCCCAGCAGGAAATAGAAGGAAAGGCGCATACAATGAGAGGGGGGATAAATGATCAGGGAAAAAGAAAAGCAAAGGGAGATGTATTATTGAGTAAGAAAAACAAAATGCAGACACGGATCCCACCAGCATATTTTACTTGTCATTCAAAAGGTGAGAAACTCTTCTGAAACTGCATATATTCCCACATCAAGAAAAAAAAGAGAAACAGGGGAAATCCCATGATTTTGACACTCAGGGAAAAACTATTAAGAGAACTAAAGGAAATGGGTGGGCGAGAAAAAAAGAGAAGTTAAGGGTTAAATAAAAATGTTCCCAATTTGTTGAATGAAGACACCAAAACACGACACTCTCCACAACTTTTGTCCAGTACTCAAGAAACACTCAGAAAAAAAATTCTCCTTTACTTCAAGGTATTTCTTACAATAATGCTAATGGCTGCACATCAGATTAACCCCAACGCAAGAGACTGTAAACCAGAAGAGGAAAAAAAGTTCTTAACACTCTAGTTGACAAATTATAGAATAAAACAAAAGATGTTTATCTAAATGTCACATAAAACGATATATAAAAGGACAAGCATGAAGACATCAGAACAAAAAAATCTCCCTAGTTTTGCAACATAGTGACCAAGAGAAGCAAGATCCTGAAAGACCAAAATCACAAGCAGTTTCAAAGCCAGGCTTTGACTAGCGTCCTTACAATTCTGCCTCGTTCCATCCGGAAGGCAAACTTAAAGAGCCAGGGGAACGTAAAATGAGATGTAATTATCTGAAGGCAAGGAGGGACCTCAGAGACATATCTGGCCTAGTCCTCACTTTAGAGAGGGGGGAAATGAAACTCATAGGGAAAAATGACTAGTTGCTGTAAGTCAGGACCAGAATTTTAGCCTACTGATCCCTATTCTGGGCTTCTTTTCCCAATGTTAAATATCCCACTTTTAAATTTCTATCAAACTGCACGCTTATTTTTTTTTTAAGCAGTCACCAACTAATCCTGCCATTTTTCAGAGTTGAAATATCCATTTTTTTTTTTATTATACAAGGCTCTTCTCATCTATTTGGAATACTGACAAGAGGGAAGTTGGGTTATTTGCTTGATTCTTCTCTACTAGGTGTCTGCTAGAATATTTCACACAAACCAAAGAGCTGGTAGGTTTGTTTTCACCAGCATAGACGGCAACTGGCATTGTTCCGAACGCCTTTCCTGGCATTCAATCACTCATAACATTCCAAGAATTAGTGCACACATTATTCCACCCGCCCCCTACCCCCAGCTAGAATGTAAGCCTCTTGAGGGGAAGGAGCATTTTTGTTTCTTTTGGTTTGACTTTTTGTCTTTGTATTAGTAGCTAAATATGTGTTTAATGGGGTGGATTGAACTGAATACCATCCTCTCCTGATCATCCCTAGAAGTAACTATTCATTCATACTCTGAAGCTCCTTCCTCTCCTTGGAGCCTAAACACAATACTAATGTACCAGAGTAGTAGGCTAAACGTCCCCCGCCCCCCCCCATAAAGAGGTATATGACAGCAATCAGAAAAAAATACCTGTGATTGGTAACATAGGAAGTCATGGTTCAAGATGAATAAGGAAGGGTATATAGCACTTTGACTACAAGTGTTCACATAGGTAGGAATATACACGCCAGTATATGTATGACAATATTTTGAAAAAGAAATAATGAAAACAGCATGTCAAGACTAGGAATGCAACTTCCACTTGTGGAAATATTTCTTAGAATTATGGCAAAACCATAATGGTTTCATTTAATGGTACACATAGATCAGGATTACATCATCTATTTCTTCAAGGAAAACTCACTTTGGAAAATAATGAGAACAGTTGTAGACTCCTGTGTCCCATTAATGATATTAACATTCTGAATTGACACTCAATTTACATATATTATGTTCGTTAGGGCATCCGTCATTTGAAGAAGGCAAATTTTCCCTAAGACACAAAATAATCAAAAGTTGGTTATATGTTTATCAAGGAATTTACCAGTTATTTCCCCATGGTAGCAGTATCACCAAAGGCTTTTGTCAAACTCAGCACTGATTGAAAGAAGGCCCATTTAATCTCTTTTGACTCCCATATGACCACATTCGTTTCAGAGCTAGGGAGGCCACCTGTATGAGAATTGTGCCCTGGCCGGTATCTTAACATGTCCACGGAGGGAGCTGCACAGTGTTAAGACTAGCAGCATTTCGGAAGCTTGTCAAGTTATGATGTACATGGGATTTTGGTCTAATGGTTCAACTCCATTAACAATCAGAGCTAACTTTTATATAGCATTTGCACACTTTGCTAAATCTTTTATTTTATAATCTCATTTGATTCTTAAAACAAGCCTGGAAGGTAGGTGTTATTATTATCCCCATTTTAAAGATGAAGAAACTGAGGTAAACAAGTGGTAAGTGACTTGCTCAGGGTCACACGGCCAGGAAGTATCTGAGTCTGGATTTAAAAAGAGGTCTTCCTGACTACAGGCCTGGAATTCTATCCATTTCACCACCTAGCTGCCCTTTAAAGGCCATGGAGTTCTGATCCAACTCCATATAGCATCAATTCCTGAGAATTCTAAGCTGATTAAATCCAAGTTGGAGATGCTTATCAGAAACTTCAGACTTATCCAGATTCCCAGGCTGGCCAAACACCAATGTGGACTCTCAGGAGGCTAAAGACGGGAAGTGGTGAACTGTTGAGTGTGCAGTCACAACCTGACCTCTCCAACTGGAGTTCTTCGGAGTTGATTTCCTGGAGACACCTCCTAGGACAGCTAGCAATATGGCCAGAACCCCAAGGAAAGCCTTGTTCACACGGGTCCTGATTTTGCAAAAGGTTTTGGCTCTCATCAGACTAGCCTCGGGAATGTAGCATGTCCTGTGGTCAAACAGCCACAGTCTGTAAAATGTTTGTCAACAGCTCTACACTAGGATGGACTGAAAGGTCAGCGAGGTCAGTGACTGACATCTGTCTGGCATCACACGAGCACATCCTGTTTTCTGACCCACTGACAAGCAGTGACAACAGAGATTTTCTGAGGTCTTCGCACAGCGTAAGAAACCCTAAGGGATTGGTGGGGAGAGACAAGCGGAGGACAAGATATCCCGTAATTCTTATCAAAGAAAATCAGGCCTACCTGGGAATTGTGAGCCTTCTCTCTCCTGAGAAAAAGGGACAAGGGAGCAGGGAATCTGTGCGAGCGCAGCTCCAAAGAATGCTCTCAAAATGCCAAGCAAATAGGCTGCATTTCTCTGGGCTTAACTATTCCCCAAACAATGCTTAGTTGCTAGGCGGTTATGGCTTATAACCTCAGCTACGGTCTTGCTCTGCCCAGGCCAGACAAGAGTACTGTATAACCAGGAAGGTCAGACTGCAGGTGGCTTTTTCTCCTGAAACCAAGAATGCAGATGTTATCTGTCAGACACGTCCATCCTTTTCTTTTCTACTCCAAACTAGCCTGCAGACAGGAAACCTCCCAGGCCTTTTTGACCTTGCTTTACCAGGCACCTGTGCCACCTGGGGGGAAAAACGCTCAGTTGGAAGAAGGGACCCTGTGAGTATGGTTTTTCACAGAGGAAGTAAAAAGGTGAAGGGATAATACACTGCAGAAAACTTAAGTGGTGTAGAAGCCCATGGAACTGCGGAAGTAAAACATGGGCCAGAAGGAGCAGTTGGAGATCCATTATTGGCCATGGTCTTCCACTAACTGTGATCCTGGGTAAGTTCTCCCACCTCCCTGCACCTCAATTTCCTCCTCCGTAAAATAAGCCAGTGGGGATTCAACAATCTCGAAAGTTCCTTCCAGCTTTAAAACGACACGATTCTAAACTTTCCTCAGTTTTCAGCTATAGATCCGAACTAGTCCATGGAAAGGACAGATGAGGAGCTATCCCGGCTCGTGCCACTCAGGACCGGAGCCTGAGAATCCTGAGAAACCCAGGAAGAGATGAAGGGAGGTAACCTGGAAATGAGAATCGGCGTGGATCCCACTTTAGATGGGACCCCAAAAGCTTGGGTTTTGGAAGCGCAGGGTCAAGGACCAGTTAACGAAATCTGAGTCTTTATCTTGGTGCGCAGAGCGGTAAAGAGAGCAGCCTTTTTTTTTTTTTTAAGATTAGGAATTGGAGAGTTGGAAAAAAAATGATAAAATGTTTGCCTCGAGGATAGGTGAATGTGCAGCAGGAGAGGAATCCCCTTCTTCCATAGAAGAGATTAGACAGGCAAGATTACGGGTGTAGAGGAAGCAAGGTGGCATTTAGCGACTGCCCTCGTCTGCAAAGGTACCTCGTCCAAATGAGGATCCACCGAAGAACGTCCCCCCCCACACACACCCGGCCCCCTCCACGAACCGCGAACGCAAAGTGGGCAGATTCCACTTTCTGACACGTGTTCCACATTCTTTCAGACTAGCTCACAGAAGAGGCAGCTGCAACAGTTTTAATCTCTAGCAGTGAAGCGCTTGGTGTCCCAACAAGGGGGGGGGGGGGGGGGGGGGGGAGCCAGTAAGAAAAGCAAAAGCCCAGCCTCTCGGAAAGCCACAGTCACCAGAAACGGGAAGGGAAACTGTCTTCCAAGAAAGCCTGAGAAGCCTCAGAAAAGGAAAGAGAGCCCCGAGGACGGTGAAGAGCCTGCAGTCCTTCGCACTGGGCACACACAGCTTGCTACATTCCGCTGGGGCAGAGTCGCGGGAACTAACTTTCTAAAACATGAAAACCTTCTCCCATCGCCACCACGCCCTACTCGGGCCCATAGGAGATGGAGTTTTTCAAAGGGCAAATATCTGGCCCCAAATGCTTAGTCGAACCCCTTCCTCAGGACCAATGCTCAGGAGCAATGGGGGATCGTCCTCACCAGCCCCCAATGTTTTTGCTGACCCCCATTTCAAGAAAGGGAGAGAGAAAAGCCCCCCCTGACGCCTTTGTGCCTCAGGGCCAGTACCTAGCCCGCCACCCCAGCCCAGCCCAGCCCAGCCCAGCAGCCAAGCTCTCCCCGCCCGTTCTAACCGTCCCCGGTTCACCTGCAGAAGACAAGGCAGTCCATGTGGTTGATCTCGTGGTCCGAGCGGTGGCGGCTGTAATCCTCCCAAAGGTCCTTGATGGCGGTGACGGCCAGGATGAAGAGAACCGGCGCCAAGGCCAGCTCGGGCTGGAAGGCGTTCAGGACAGGCACAAAGTTAAGCAGGGCGATCAACACGAAGTACACATTAGCCAGGCGGTGAAACTGCTCAAAGAGGTTCTTGGGCAGGAAGGACAGCACGGTGTACTTGGTTGTCTTCAGCCGGTTGTCAGCTAGGTACTGGCAGCCCCCCTGACTCGGTCGCCACCGCTGGGGAGCCCCTTTCGCGGTTCCATCGGGCTCCCCCCCACCCCCCGGAGGCGGCAGCAGGTTGGAGCGCACGGTCCTGGTCTTGCTTTCCCTCCTCCGCCGGCGCCGCTGCTGTCTGGGTCTCCTCGGTTCCTCCGGCCCCTGGCCCCCTTCTCCGTCTGCTGCTGTCTCGTTCCTTCTCGCGCCTCCGTCTCTCCCCATGGCTTCGAAAAGTTCGGCTGCTTTCTGCCCCAGGACGCCCCACTTCAGCCCCAGCAAGGATGAACTATGTGGCCCGGCGGATACTTGCCACAACTTCTCAGGCTAAAGCCCAGCCGGGAGCCTCGGGCAGTCCCTCCCGCTCCCTCTTTTCCTCCACCCCCCCCAGATCTGGGTGTGTACGTCCCGTCCCGTCCCGTCCGCTCCCGACTCCAGCCTCTTAAGTGATCTTCATCACTCTCTTTCAACTTGGGGGCTCCCAGCCCTTGGGAAAAGAAGGGTGGAAACGCCTCGCCCGGTTGGGAGTACAGATCCACCCGTCCCCCTTCCACCCTTACTCCCCCCTCCTCGCTTCTCCACCCCTTCCCCCCCCTCCCACCCTCCCCAGTTCCTGTACTCTGCCACAATCCCTCCTTCGGCCGCTGCTGCCACCTCCGCCCACACCACCCTGAGTTCAGACAGATCCCTCCTCGCCTCTAACTTTGTCTTCCTTCTTTCTTAAATGTGCAACTCGGGCGGCTGGCTGCAGCCCCTGCATCGGCGGCTGCCACGGCTGCTCGTGAAGGCGGGATTGAATGACTGTCCAGTTGTGTCTCCACGAGCCGGGGAGTCATACAAAGTAGCCCTTGTACTACTGTACGTCACTTACCCATGCCTGGCTCTCGTTTCCGCTCTACTGCTAAAAAGTCGGGCAGAAAGTCAACGTACACGGAGAGACTCCCCCGCCTCCATCCCTAACTTACACCCCATCTCTCTCCCCACACAAGCCTGCTCCACGGTGGAATAAAAACATCACTTCTGCCCACCAGGCGTGGGCTCAGACGGAGAAAAGAAGCAGAACTGGAAACTTGAGGAAGATTCAGTTTCGTTTCTAAGAAGCGTTAGCTAGCTCAGGAGGTCCAAAATGTTTGGATCCTGTGAGGACGAGAAAGTGGACATGGGGACAAACAGCTCTGTGGACACCTAAGCTTGCTCACTCTATGAAACTCAGTCATTCTGTCTTTTGGATGGCGCTCTGGGAAACGTCGAGGATTCAAGTTCATTACAGCAGAAAGGGGATGCAAATTGGTGTTGTTTTATAACCTTAATTTGTCTGGGAAACCAGATTAGTCTGGTTCCCTTGGTGATACTCCCCAGCTTTCCTCCATTAACCTAGCCCTTCTCTCTTCCTCCAGGTCCCAGCTCAATCTTCGGACTCCTAACTGTAACAAAGGAGCCACGGAGTTTCCCCACGCCCCTTCTTCTAATAAGTGGAGTTAAGTTGTATGGGGCAAGGTGTTGTGGGTGGAGAGTGGGAGGGTGGGTGGGTGTGTTTAGGGATGGGAAAACAAACATCTGAAACCGTGCTGGAGCCAAAGGTAAGTTTTGCTTGGAAGAAAGTTTTTTTTCTCACTCTTTCCGATTGATACCGAGGTGGTATACCTGTTTCCCTACGACCTTCTTCCTTGCCCAGTAAATCCCGTCATCTAATAAAAATAACGCCCTAATTCAATTGGTGTCTCTGGCTGGGATTTTAATAAGATTAAGGAAACGTACTTGTAGATTGGCTCAAAGTACGTGAGAAGAATTTTGGAGAAGGAAGGGTGTAAATTCTGGCCAAAAAGCCCTCGTGCCTGTGGGGAGGTCCGGAGGTTCGAGAACAAAGGTGGGATTTAGATAATTAATGACTCTCGAAATTTAGTGTTTGACCAGTAGATAGAAGGCTGGACCTGGAGTCTGGAAAACTTTTTTCCTGAGTTCAAATGTGGCCACAGATACGTGCTAACCATGTGACCCTGGGCAAGTCACTTAACACTGTTTGCCTCAGTTTCCACCTCTGTAAAGTGAACTGGAGAAGGAAATGGCTAACCACATGTAGTCTCTCTGCCAAGAAAACCCCAAATTGAGTCACAGAAGAGCCCGACCACATGTTTTTCAAAGTACAAAGAAGACATGCTTGCACTCCTGTGTGTACGTGTGTGTACTTACACATCTTTTAACTTTAGAAACCCTTAAGGCTTTAAATTTGAAGTCAGAACACCTGGGTTCAAAACCTGGGGCCCCAACTTGCAACTTGTATGACCCAAGCAAGCTCAAATTCCTTCCCCTCTAAATGAAATGAGGGGGTTGGTCTATATGACCACTAGGATCCCTTTGGTTGCCAAATCTATCATCCTGTGCTTCAGAGTGGCTTCTGTCTTATGATGGTTTCCCCGTATTGAATTTTGATACAAGAGCTACTTTTGACTAAGTTCTTTATTGTTTCATCCAGTGAATTTTTTCTCCCCAAGATTATTCAGTAGTCATACTAAGGATGTGCCTAGAGGCCTTCAAGTCCCAAGGGTCCCCCAGGGTTAACAGAAGCTAAATGGTTAGCCTGGGTTCCTCCCTTCCTGGACTAAAGGATTTTCCCTTTTATAGAGTCAGGAACCATAGCTCTGGAGCCTGGGAATCAGATTTGCAGCTATCTCTTATTTCTCCCGCAGCTCCAGAAGTAGGAGCCCAGACCTGTAACACTGAGGACTAGACAGAACATTGCAGAAAAGCAGACAAGAATATCCCATTTCTGTGTCCACCTTTAAAGAAATTCCATAAATATCGTGTAATAAACATTAAGCGTCTACATGCACTCTAATAAATCTTAAATGGTAAAACCAATTTGCAATTTTAAAATACATATCACGAGATTAAGTACAACTCATCCATCAAATTCTAGAATAAGATTGTTTCTTCCCTTTTAAAACTACCATTTTTTAATTCCAGCATAATAGCATTTTAAAAAAAACTCAGTACTTACTCAGATCTTAATCTGTTCCCCCTTCTGTATAGAGCCTTCCCCCTTTCCCATGAAAGATTCAGGACAATTAAGATAAAAAAACTCCAAAATAAATGCTTCCTGCATTTCCAACAGCAGGCCATTTTAAGAGATTCCTTCTGCCCATAGTACAGTCTATGAATGTATTGTTTACATAGAGAATCCCCAAGAATAGTACAATCTTCTGTTTTCACAAACCACTCATCCATTAGACTTCCCACTGGCTTTACACGAGCTCCCCACATTTCCCTTCAACCAGTCTGTTCCTGAGTTCACTCACTCCTTGCTGTTGCCTTTTAAAATCCCTTGTTTGTTCCGTCATTCCAGTCCTCTTTGCCTCTTCATGATCCCGTTTGGAGTTTTCTTGGCAAAAATTCTAGAGTGGTTCGCCATTTTCTTCTCCAACTTTTTACAGATGAGGAAACTGAGGCAAAGAGAATAAATTGACTTGCTCAGGGTCACACAGCTGAGTGTAAGTGTCTAAGGTTAGATTTGAATTTAGCAAGATAGGACTTCCTGACTCCAGTGCCTGCATTCTATCCACTAAGCAACCTAGCTGCTCTTTCGAATCCCTACCTCCCTTCAAAGCTTAGACCAGGTACCACTTGCTACATTGAGGCCTTTCAGGCCTAGAATTAATTATCTTTTATTTATTTTGTTAGCAAGAGCTTCCTCACCAAGATGGGCTTGAGTGATTCCCTGAACAGGACAGCCCTGGGATAGTAAGTGTAGAAAGGTATGTCTGCTGATAGAGTGGGAGATCTCTGAGCCAACAAAGAATGCTTATGGGAAGAATCGAAGTGAAGGTGGTAGGAGGAGGTTGAGAATGAAAGAGAAGATGGTGTGGGAGGGACAAAGAGAGTACAAGAGCTCAGACTTTTGAATGGTTAACAGGAATTCCTTGGAATGAGAAGCTTGTGGGGCAGGTTTCCCCAGCATGTCTCTTGATTCTCAGGGCCAATACCCACCAACACAGCTAAGAAAAGACTAATCGGCTAAGATTGTGCTCTTTTGGTTGAGCTGAGATTTTATTTGTCTCCCAGATTGAAGAGCTCACTTATTCTATGTAGTCTGCATTTACACTTATGTATATGGCTCTCTCCACCCATTTGTTTGACTGTCTTGATAAATGTTTGCTTGCTGTGATTGTCTTTTTATGTAATAAACATTTAGTAAGAGGAAGCCAATCTTGCAGAGAAGGAGGAAAGTCTTGGAGGATGCAAGGTGACTCAGTGAATGGGACATTTGGGCCTGATTTCAGGAAGATTTGATTTCAAATATGGCCTCAGACACTAACTGTGTGACCCTGGACAAATCACTTTATTTTTGTTTGAAGAAGGAAATGGAAACCCCTCCAGTAGATTTGCCAAGAAAACTCAAGACCAATAGTAGCTTGCTATGGTCTCTGGATCACGAAGAATGGAACAGGACTGAGCAACTACAAAGGTGACCCTTGCTCTGAGGAATGACTGCTTCCTGTTTGGAGTGACCCAGGAAAGTCAATGCTTTGTGCTAAAGTCATGCAACAGCAGTATAACCCTGCCTTCGAATAGCCGATATGTAGAAGAAAGAGAAAATTCTAGCCTGATTCCCCTTTTGTACTAAGATCATGGAGGAGTGAGCGTTCAGCCATGACCTCTCTGCCTTCTCTCAGTCCTCCCCCACCTTCACCCCCAAGGATGGAATCCAATCTTCCTGGCATCTATATCAATATCTATCTATCTATCTATCTATCTAATCTATCATCTATCTATCTATCTATCTATCTATCTATCTATCTATCTATCTATCTATCTATCTATCTAATCTATCATCTATCTATCTATTCCCATGACACCGGTCTTTTCTTTTTAGATAATGATTCTTGTGTTACATATGTGTACATATTGTTTCCCTCTGATAGAAGGTAAGATTCTTGAATGGTATGACTGTATTCTAGGAACTGTATTACTCCCTTATTTTTATTCCCAGTGACAAGTATACTGTCTAGCACATAGTAGGTGCTTAAAAGTATGTGTTAATTTCCAGATTCTATTGAAAGTTACCACAATTCCAATTATTTTTTTGCAGGAAATAAAGCCTAATTTCTCAATTATTTAGGGAAATGAGCCAAATTTGTAAAAAAAAAAAATAAGAACCATTCCCCAGTTGATAATTGGTCAAAGGATATGGACAGTTTTCAGAAGAAAAAAAATCAAAACTATCAATAGTAAGATAAAAATGCTCTAAATCACTACTGATTAGAGAAATGCAAATTAAAACTACTCTGAGATACTACCTCATACCTATCAGATTTGCTAACATGACAGAAAAGGAAAATGATAAAGTTGGAGGGGATGTGGGAAAACTGGAACACTAATACACTACTGATGGAGTTCTGAACTAATCCAACCATTCTGGAAAACAATTTGGAAGTACCCCCAAAGGAATAAAAAACTGTGCCCACCCTTTGACCCAGCAATACCTGTACTAGGTGCGTATACCAAAAAGATCAAAGAAAAAGAGAAAAGACCTATTTGTCCAAAACTCTTTATAGCACTTTTGTGTGGTGGCAAAGAATTGGAAGTGGAAGGAATGCTTATCAGTTAGGGAATGACTGAAGAAGTTGTGGTATATGATTGTGATGGAACACTATCATGCTCTTAAGAAATGATGGTTGCAGAAAACAAACAAACAAACCTTGGAAAGCTGATATAAGGAACAAATGTAAAACTGAAAAGAGCAGAACCAATATAATACCGTACCCAGTAAGAGAAAAATGTTTATGATGATCAACTGTGAAAGTCTTAGCTACTCTGATCAAGACAACGATCCAAGACAATTCCAAAGGACTTACAATGAAAAATGTTATCCACCTCCAGAGAGTGAACTGATAAACTCTGAATGCACATTGAAGCATACTTTAAAAATTTAATTTATTTTCATTATTTTGTTTGTGTTTTCTTTTGCAATGCTGCTATTATTTTTTGCAATGTGGAAATATTTTTTGCATAATCTCACATGTATAACTGATATCAAATTGTCTTCTCAAGGGGGGAGGTATAGGAGAAAGGGAGAGAATTTTGAATTCAAAATTTTAAAAAATATTTGTCAAAATGTTTTCTATATATTTGGGAAATATTTAATGAAACATGTCAAAATAATTTTTAAAAAAGAAAATCCCAATTTCAGTGGAAGAAATCATGTTCGGTTCCCTTTAAGACTTCTCTCATAGTTGTGAACTGATCCAACCGTTTTAGTGAACACTTTGGAAATATGCCCAAAGGACTATAAAACTGTGCATACCCTTTGATCCAGCAATACCAGTACTAGGTCTGTATCCCCAAGAGGTCATAAAAAAGAGAAAATGACCCACATGTACAGAAACATTTGTAGCAGCTCTTTTTGTGATGGCAAAGAGTTGGAAATTGAGGAGATGCCCATTGATTGGGGAATGGCTGAACAAATTGTGGTATGTGGATGTAATGGAATATTATTGCTCTATAAGAAATGATGAGCAGGTGGATTTCAGAAAAACCTGCAAAGACTTGAATGAACTGATGCTGAGTGAAGTGATCAGAAGCAGGAGACCATTGTACATAGTAACATTGTATGATGACTAACTTTGATAGACTAAGCTCTTTTCAGCTATGCAATGATCTAAGATAGTGGTGGGAAACCTGTAGCCCCCTACATCCTCAAGTGCAGTCCTTTGACTGAATCTAAACTTCACAGAACAAATCCCCTATTTTTCATGCACTCAGTGTTTCCGTGAAGTTGGAGTCTTTACTTTCACCCCATGCACTTTCCATTTTTGTGCCTTTGATCATAATCCCTGAATACTGAACATCCTTACCTTTCTTCCCCTTGCCAACTGTTCAACTCCTCATCTTCTAAAGTCCAAAATAAATCACCAGTCAAATAGCCCTTTCCTTCAAGGAGCTCATAGTCTAAGGGGGAAGGAGGAAGGGACAAGATGCAAAAAGCTATGTGTGAACAAGGTACTCATAAAAGCTAAATTGGAGATATCTCAGAGGAAAGGCACTAACATTGAAGGAGACGTACAGTCTTCTTCCAGAAGATGGGATTTCAGCTAAGACTCAAGGAAGCCAGGAGTGGGGTCTAGGAGTCAGAGAATTCCAGGCATTGTGGCTAGCCAGTGGAAATTCACAATGCTCTGTCATAGTATTTGCTAAATAAATGTGTTTTTTTTAAATTCATAGGCTATAATATTACTTTCATTACTTCAATCCCTTGCTCAAGAATTCAGAGTGATGGCTAAAACTACTGAGATGAAGAATTTGAGGTCCTATATCACTTGACAAGTTTCTTATTATTCCTGAACACAGCACTCTGCTTCAGGTAAATTTCTTCCATCAGTCAATCTACAAGCATTTTTTTTTGGCCAAAGTGATTTAAATATTTTATTTTAGTATTTAATTTCCCCCCCGTTATATGCAAAACATATTTTAACGTTAGTTTTTAAAACCTTGAGCTCCATATTCTCTCCCTCCCTCCCTCCCCATGCCTCCTCATTGAGAAGGCAAGCAATTTTATATAGGGTTATACATGTGTAGTCATGCAAAAAATATCCATAATAGGCATGTTGTGAAAGAAAACATACACAAAAAAATCTCAAGAGAAATAATTTTGTTGTTGTTTTTTAAGCAATTGGGGTTAAGTAACTTGCTCAAGATTACAAGGCCAGTTATTTCTGGGTGTGGTGCTAAGTATCAGAACCTGGATTTGATCCCCAGGTCATCCTGACACTGGGGCCACTGCTCTTACTTGCTGAGCCACCTGGCCGCCCCTATAAAGATACTTTTTTTTTTTTTTGCTTTTTGGAGGGCAATTGGGGTTAGGTGACTTGCCCAAGGTTACATGGGTAGTTTTTGTGTTAAGTGTCTCAGGCCAGATTTGAACTCAGGTCCTCCTGACTCCAGGGCTTGTGCTCCATTCACTGCGCCACCTAGCCACCCCAGCAATAATTTTTTTTAAAGTCTACTTCAGTCTGTATTCAGATACCACCTTGTCTTTCTCTGGGGATGGAAAGCATTTTTCATCATTAGTCCTTCAGGGTTGTCTTGGATCATTGGACTGCTGAGAATAGCTAAGTTATTCACAACTGATCATCTTACAATATTGCTGTTACTTTGTACACAGTGCATTTCACTTTGCATCAGCCCATGCGAGTCCAGGTTTTTCTGAGAACATCCTGATCATCATTTCTTTTAGTACAATAGTATTCCATCATAATCACATACCACAACTTGTTTAGCCATTCCTTAATTGATGGGCATCCCATCAATTTCCAATTTTTTGCCACTAGAAAAGAACTGCTATAGATATTTTTGTACATGTAGGTCCTTTTCCTTTTTGTTTTCTATCTCCTTTGGGATACAGACCTAGTAGTGGTATTGCTAGGTCAAAGGGTTTTATATGGTTTTATAGCCCTTTGGGCATAGTTCCAAATTGTTCTACATAATGGTTGAATCAGTTCACAATTCTACCAACAAGTGCATTAATGTCTCATTTTTTCCCACATCCCCGCCAACATTTGTCCTTTACCTTTTCACAACAAGCATTTTTTAAGTCTTACTGTGCACCAGGCACTGTGCTAAGCACAGGGGATGCAAAGACATGTATGACCAGTCTTTGCTCTCAAAGAGCTCACATTTTTAGTGCAGAAGATAACTATTGTTGTTGTTCAGACCTTTCAGGAGTGTCCTGACTCATGACCCCATTTGGGGTTTTCTTGGCAAAGATACTAGCGTGGTTTGGTGTTTCCTTCTCCAGCTCATTTTACAGATGAGGAAACTGAGGGAGATAGCGTTTAAATGACTTGCCCAGGGTCACACAGCTAGTGAGTGTTTGATGCCAGATTTGAACTCAGACCTTCTTGACTGCAGACCCTGGGCTCTATCCTTTGTGCCACTTAGCTACCTCAGGCAGAAAGAATCCTGGGATTGGGTATCAGAAGTTGACCCTGGTCCTGACTTTTCCACTAACTAGTTTTGTGAGCTTGATCCATTCTAGATCTAATGTCCTTTAGTTTTCTGTTTCCTTAGTAGCCTATACATATGAGGAAATAATGCTTAATAGTTACTTAAGTTATCACAGTCCAAAACTGAGTTTTCCTTCAATTTGTCTGCATTAATTTGGTCTTATACCTATGAATGCCTTAGGTGTTTTCCTCTTCCTAATACTTCCCATTTTGCAATGTAAAAATCATTCCCAAAGAAAGAAAAAAGGGGCTTCTATGGGCTTTTAAACCAGAGAAGTTTGGCACCAGTAATGTATGAATTAACACAGCCAATAATATCAGGAAGAACCTACTATACTATATAAATGTTGAAAAGAGGTATAATCTGTAATTCATCTCTTTAATTCTTCCAAATTAATTGCATAATGACCCAATAATATGAATAAGAGATGATGACCCAATTCTTCTGAATGCCAAATGGTAGAGGATGAGACTAGAGGAAAGTGATGATGTAAGACTAGGAAACTACTGGCGGGTTGCTGGAAATGCTGGGGGAAAGGGGGTGGCTTCCAGAGGAGCAGAAGCAGAGCCAGATTTGAGAGAAAGAAGGAGGAGTTTTGCTAAAGAATTCAGAGTCAGTTGCACTGGGACTAAAACAGCAGATGACTTTCTTTGGCAAGAGAAACAAGTGAACATTTATGGTGTGATTAAATTTCGGGGAGAGCTTAGAGATGCACTACTGCCTACAGTACAAGTTGGGTAAAAAGATGCCTTCAGAAGTCCTCCTGTGTGTGTAGGCATTGTGAGTTAGGATGTCTGACCCAGCTCTGTATCCCAGACCATCTCCAGTCGTCTTGACTTTGTCTTGCTGTTGGACTTTGTTTGGTGACTCTGGAAGAGAGAGTGAGGCTGAAGACTTTGTGCAGGCTGAAGACTTTGTGCAAATCTACCTCACTTTAATCTTGTTCACACTCTAGTCATTCACACTCATAGTCAAGACATGACTGAGTGGTGTCACTGATCCTCTGAAAATGAAGGATGGACAATACACTTGCAGGTAGAGAAGAAGTAGCTAGCTTTCTCTATCTAACTCAGGATTTGATTAGTTTTTGTTCCTTGGTCTGTAGTCTGTTTTCTAGCTTGGTTCTTTTATTTTTCCCTGGGACATACACTATTTCTCCTATTTGAATGTAACATTGTTGGTACTGTTATTTCCATAAGTATGAATGCTTAGGTCAAGTTCAGAAGTTTATCAGATAAAAGACAATTTAAAAAACTGAATCACACTGTGAAAACCCCAACACTCTTACTATATGAGATAAATTGGTCTCATTAACATTTTCTGAAAGGTCAGTGACATTCAGAGGTGTGCTGGTAAATGATTAACAACTGACCCTCCAGAAAAAAAAAATATGCACAGCATCCTTTTATGTTTAGTCAGCCATTGTTAATATTTTTCCCATCACTCTAAGTATAGACAATTAACAAAACAACAAATCAAGTCCTGATCTATAGTTTGCCAATTTCCTACATGTAAAAGCTCACACTGAAAATTTAACAATGGGTTTTTGTGAGCCAATCAGCCAGCTGCATCATACCACTGGTTACATACCTCTTCTGGACCAATTAGCATTCTCGTTTGAAATCCCAATATCATGGGATTAATGTTCTGGCATTGCAGAAGTCTATTTTCAAAATACAATATGTGAAATACTTTCAATCGATTTGACTTTTGAATGATTTTTTTAAATTGACTTTGCTATTTCATACCAATCTTTTGGAATGTAATTTTATTCTACCTTATTTCCTTCTTAGATTTGAGATATGGTAGAATACAAGCAAAACATGTGTGTGTGTGTGTGTGTGAGTGACAAAATCACAGAGCATTCAATTATATGAAACCTAAAGGTAATCTAGTCCAAGCCCACACACAGTGCAGAAGCCCATTCTTCAATATTAGTGACAAATGATCCTTCGGCTTGTGCTTGAATACATTCAGTTGCAAGGATCTCATTGATTCCTGAAGTAGTCTATTCTGATTATTTAGCAGCAAAACTTAGTTTCCCTAAATAATGTTGTCAGTATTTATACCCATTATCCTGTGAATTGTCACATTCTGAAATGAAGGCATCAATGAGCATCTTCCTTTAAGGAAATGAATGCATTGACATTTACTAGGAAATATACATAGAATAGTTTTGCAATGAAGCACAACATGGAAAACCTCTTTCTATACTAACAGGTACTTCCAACAGATAGTCAGGAAGACAGAATGAAAAGCAATCAGATATCACAGACGGCTAGAATGCTGGATAAGATGTACTTGGCTTCATGAAGCTAATTAGGCCATTTCCCATTTCAGTGGGAAAGCTACAATGATGCTAAACTGTGCCAGAATGCCCAGCGTGCCAAGGAGCATTCTGGCCCTGAAAGCTCGTTGCATTAGGCAAAGTATGAGGAATCACAGAAGGCATGAATTAGTTGATAAAGGGCAGTGTGAGTTAGGCAATGTGAACTCCCAACTGAAGGAAGGAATAGAAAGCAATGAAATAGCTTGAGACTCAACTAGTTCCTAATCCTGTTTCCTGGATGTGCATTATCTTGGAAAAGTGCCTTAGGACTTTTGCCACTCACAAATCAAATGAGGCTGTTGAATCCAAAAAAGAATTTGTCAGAGGAAAAAGTTACCTTCCCATGAAATCATAGAACAGAAGAAACAGGGGAAAGACCCTGTCTCTAGCTGATACCCCAATATTTGCATTTTGCTAGGAGATATTCATTCTTCAGTTAAATTCAACACATATTTATTAAGTTCCAACTTACGGTGAAAAAAGGCAGGATGCTGAATTCTAGGGACATGAAGACAAAAACTAAACCTCCCTTGCCTTAAAGGAACTTATATTCTCAAGGGGAGTTGTACACAGAATAAATTACTTGAAATAGGGACTGATGGAGGCAAAGGAAAGGTCCAGACAAAGTACTTGAGGTAAATTTGGAAAGAGAGCATTTTCAGCTGCAGGATCCAGTGAAGACTTCATGGAGTAGACAGCATTTGAGTTGAGCATTGGAAGAATTCTGACAGAAATGAGGAAGGCCGTAAGATGGAAAGCTTGTGCAAGTGCATAGTCATGCAAAATGAAGAGTCCAGTTAAGATTAGCCCAGTTTGATTAGAATATAAAGGATATCAAGAAGAATGCTGTGAAATAAGAGCAGAAAAAAGTCATTTTGTGGAAGTCCACAAACTCTAATCTAAATAGTCAATGTTTTCTCCTAGAAGCAATAGGGAGCCATTCCAAGTTTTGGAAATTTTTTTAGTTTATCTAGACCTTATCATGCAGAAAGGAGAGTGATATACAATGAGGCTGGAAAGAAGAGTTGGAGCCCCAGGTTATGAAGGGTTTTAAATGCCAAATGAGACAATTTATTAGGTAACATCTCAAATGAGTTAGTGAAGCTTTAAAACTTAATTAAGCTTCATTAAACTTTAATAACTTAAAGTTTCAATAAGACTTTTGGAACATTTTGTCTTTTGTCTTAGAGGCAATAGAGAACCAATATAGTCCATTGAGTAGAGGGATGATATGGTTAAATCTATGTTTAAGGAAAATCAGTTTAGAAGCTGGGTGGAGGATCAGGTCTTCTGAGGAGTCACATGAGGACTCAGATTAGAAGGCCATTGCAACAGCTTAGGTGAGAAGTGATGAAATTCTGAACTGGGATGGTGGTTGTGTGAGTGGAGAAAATGGATCAGATGATGAGGGAAGTAAAAACAGTAAGATTTTGCAACAGATTCCATTTGTGGAGGGGGAGTAAGGAAGCATGGTTATGTTGCAAACATGGGAGACTGGAAGCATGTTGACTTCTTCAAAAGAAATAAGGATATTTGGAAGAGGCGAAGGTTTGGGGGGAAATATAATGAATTCTGTTTTAGAGATATTGAGTTTGATGTACCTCCAAGACATCACACAGTTTAAAATATTGCATATATAATTGGTGATATGACTGGAACTAAGAAGAGAGACTGGGATTAGATATATAGATCTTTGAGTCATCTACATAGAGAAGATAATTAAACCCTTAAGAAATGATTAAGTAATGAAACGAGAGAGTGTAGAGAGAAAAAAGAAGAGGACCTAGAACAGAGCCTTGGGGAACACCCACAGTTAGGGGGCAGGGTGTGGATGATAAGTTGTTAAAAGAGATTGAGGAACAATGGTCAGGAAGTTAAGAGAAAAACTGGGATAAAGCTATATGTGTGTGTGTGTGTGTGTGTGTGTGTGTGTGTGTGTGTGTGTGTGT
>NW_027187361.1:21676721-21744051 GCF_028583685.1 Petaurus breviceps papuanus | reverse complement strand
TGTGTGTGTGTGTGTGTGTGTGTGTGTGTGTGTGTGTGTGTGTGTGTGTATAATTTTGGAGGAGGGAAGGCAGGGCATTTGGGGTAAAGTAATTTGCCTAAGGTCACACAGCTAGTAAGTGTTAAGTGTCTGACATCGGACTTGAACTCAGGTCCTCCTGACTCCAGGGCCAGTGCTCTCTCTATTCAGTGTGCCACCTAGCTGCCCCAATAAAGCAATATCAGTAAAACTCAGAGAGGAGAGACTTTCCTGGAAAAAGGAGTCATCAGCATCAAATGAAGTGGGAAAGTCAAGAAGGATAAGGATTAATAAATGGCCTGCAGTTATGGCAATTAAATCACTGCTAATTTTAGAGACATCAATGTCAGCTGAGTGATAAGGTTGGAGGCCAGTCCAATTTCTGATGATAGCTTCCCTCACCACCCTTTCCAATACACTTTCCAATAACTTTTTTTTTTTTTTAGCATTCTCTCCACCAACTTATTGGTCAAAGTGGCATAAGAATATTTCCTCTACTATATTCAGTAAGAAACTCTCCTTCTATGAGGTTCATGCTATTCAAATTTTTCACCCAAACTAGATTTGGGTGATTGTTATCTATTAACTGCTAGGACATTATCTATTATCTTTCTTCAGTGACTTAAGTGACTGGTTTATAGTCTCTCTCCTTCATTCTCATACCCTTATACTGGGGGCTTGAGGCTACATATTGATGCTTCTTCAAATGTTCTAACTTCCCAGTTCCTCAATCCACTTGACCTACTCCTCAACTATACATATAGATGTTTTTTTTTTTTCCATCACAAGTGTTCCAATTCCTTGTTTGTGAACTGCAAAATTCTTTTATCTAATCATAATCTTTTATCATTCAATGGTTCCTTTACCTTATAATTTCTAACTCTGTTCCTTGATCTCATCACAAACTCCATTTCCCCCATCTCTCAAGTGTTTCTCTGGTCATTACCCCCGAACTGACTACTGCTTACGCCTTTCCCTATCTCCCAATCAGTTCAAGTTTACACTATACTTTTTCCTCTAATTGCTTATCCCTTCTTCTCTTGTTGATAATGCCTGTGACAAAACTCAGCTCTAGATTATTCACATTATCTACTTTCTATTTATGAGTCTATAAATAGAAATGAAGGAAATCCCCAACCTGTGCTGATTGGGTCTAGGCCAAATTTACATGATCTGATTTCAACAAGGCCTTCATGGCCACAAGGGAAATATTCTCCTCTCTAAACAATTTATTCTCATACCTTCCACACTGGCTGTTCCAAACCTGTACCTTTTCAATAATCCCATGGCTTACTTCCCCCCATCCTCTCAGTTGAGGACACTCCTTTATACTTCATTTAAAAAAAAGTGAAATCTATTAGCAATTGGGAGAAACCTTTCCTCATGCTATCTGATGAAGATAGTTGGGGAAGAAATTAAAAATATTCTGTTTGGAATTTCCTTATATAAAAAATAAAATATATGATGATGAGAAGGGAGGGGAATTTGAAATGTGGGAATGAGAGGATGTGGTCAAGGGGTGGAATTCAAGGCACAAAATTTGAATCTGGATGAATTATGAAAAGGACTATGTAATTAACTTAAATTTGTACTTGAGCTTTTTCACTAGGGGTAAAAGGTCAAGTTACCCATTTGAAATGATGTGAAATAAAAATCTTTTTTATCTTAAAAAAAAAAAAAACAAAGCATGGGTGGTTAGGTGGTGCAGTGAATGGAGCACAAGCCCTGGAGTCAGGAGGACCTGGGTTCAGATCCGGTCTCAGACACTTAACATAAAAACCAGCCATGTGACCTTGGGCAAGTCACTTAATCCCAATTGCCCTCCAAAAAGCAAAAAACAAAAACCCAAAGCATGGAGCACTTGCTTCCCCTTCTTCCTCTTTCTTCACTTTATATCATTCAGATCTTTCCCCTGACTATTTCCTCCTCCGCCCCAGTCTCAGATAAAGAAATACTCTTGCATTTTGCCAAGGCCAACCCCTCTGTATCCACTCAATCTCACTGCTCACTTCAACAGATTTCTCTTTCTGTCTTGTCAACTCTCTTACTTATTTCAATCTCTCCCTAACTACTGGTTCCTTTCTTGCTGCCTACAAACATGCTCAAGTCTACTTATCCTTAAAAAACCCTCACTGGATCTGATCACACCCACAGCATCATCCTGTAAAGCTATCATTTCCTCTCTTCTTCAGATAAATACCTTGAAAAGCCTTCTACACTACAAGCCTTTGCCTTCTCTCTTCTTTGTCTCTTCTAATCATTCTGCAAAGTGGCTTCCAACTTTATCATCTAATTGCAACTGTTCTCTGCAAAGTTATCAGTGCTCTCTTAATCATCAAATCAAATGGCCTTTTCTGAATCCTCATCCTTTTTGACCTCTCTGCAGGATTTGAAACTGTTCACCAACCTCTTATGGATAGTCTTTTCTTTCTTGATTTTTGTTCCAGGAAGAGTCCTGAGAGGTTCAGGGTTCCCATGAAATGAGAACTCCACATGCCACATTAATGCTTCAGCAAGCAGTTTGTTGACAGAAAGCCTTTGTTAATCCAATTATATTACTGGTGCCAAATTTCTCTGGTTTAAAATCTCATAATCCCCTTTTCTCCTTCTTTGGAGCTGATTTTCACATTGCAAAGTGAGAAGCTTTGGGAAGAAGAAAACACCTATGGCCTTCATCTCTATTAGACCCAACTAAGGTGGAGAAATTGAAGTCAGGGGAGGAAGGAGGGGACTTGGGGCTGGAGTTACTCAGCAGCCTCAAGCACAAGACTAGGCACAGCTATAGTCATACTGAAGTCATGTGTGGTGGTGAACCAATCCTCTATGAGAACAAGCTTAACCTTCAGAGGCTATTATGCCCCCTTCAGGTCCAGCTGTTGGGGCCAGCCAGCTGTGAGGGAATAATTTCCCAAAAGCTGAAAATTCACTACCTACAGCTCCAGGAACAGGTACTAATGTGATGAAAATAGGCACTTATGCAAATGATCACATTTCAGGAACAATCATTTGCAGGGTGTATGTAAATGATCACCAGGGACCTGGTAACTTAAGAAATTAGTTTCTTGAGGTGTCTGGACTGCTTATGAGTCTTCACTGCAATGTGAGCTCCTTGAGAGCAGAAACTGTTTTTGCCTTCCTTTGCATCTCTACCACTTAGTACAGAGACTGATACATAGTTAAGACCTTAAGGAGTATTTGTCGACTGACTGATGAAGAGTTGAAGAATGTGTGAGAGGAAAGGAGTGAGAGACAATGAAGATAAACAGCTGAGAAAGTGAGACAACATAGAGGATTATTGCTTTATGTGATGGAAAGTTCTACTAAAGGGTTTTTAAGCATGAAAGAGGCTTGAATATGTTTAAAGGTGATACAGAAGGAAATAGAGAATGGGGAGAGAACAGATTAAAGGGGAAAGGGAGATGATTAAGGAGGGAATTTGCTGGAGAAGCTAGGAAGGGATGGCATCAAGAGGGATTGGTTTGGGTAAGGACAAGAGCTTTCTCATTATTAGAATCTGGAGGAAAGGAGGAGTGTTATCAAGGGTCTTTGAGATGAAAGTAAAAAGAGAAAAGGGAGGTCACATGAAAGGGACTGATTTTTCTTAGTAAAATTAGATGTAAGGTCCTTAGGGGTATGAGAGAGGAGAGAAGTTTGGAATAGCTTCTATGGAGAGTGACATAGAGATTAAGGAGAAATCAAAGGATTGCCTTGCTACAGTGAGGGCCCAGGTAAAATTAGATAACATAAATTTATAGTGGTCTAATCAAGAGTTAGCAACCAGTTAGGAAACTATAGTAATCATCTGTTAGAAGGGAGTCGTCAAGCTACAGAAGGGTAAAAAAGAATGAGAAATGAGTCATCAATTAAGAGCTCTGGAATGACCTTTATACGATTACGCGCTAGACCTTCCAAGACCATCCTGTCCAATTCTCTTGAATGATTGATTTGCTCAAAGTGAGTAAGCAAGCATCATAGGGAGAATCTGAATGTGGGTTTTCTCACCACAGCATCATTGTTTCTTCCCAAGCTTCCTCCCTCTCAATTGAGAGACAATTTCAGTAGAATATTGGTCAGACATCACGTTACAGGGTGTGGGTAAGTGAGTAGGTGGTGAAGAGGAATGTTGACAACTCTTTCTGTTTGTTTATAAGTGAAAAGTGATTAGGACAGTAGTTTGTTGCCCTAAAATTCTTATAACCTAAACCATGAGAATAGTCCAGACAGACTGTTCTTTTTTTTTTCTTTTTGTAGGGGGAATGCAGGGCAATTGGGGTTAAGTGACTTGCCCAAGGTCACATGGCTTATAAGTGTTAAGTGTCTAGGTCCTCCTGACTCCCTGGCCAGTGCTCTATTCACTGTGTCACCTAGCTGCCCCACAGACAGACTATTCTTATGTATGGAAGGGAGTGCTAGGAATCTTTTTCATTAGGCTATGGTCATTGTTGTGGATTGAATTCCGTCTGTTGGCATTTACGTATATTTAGGGTATTGGACCCCAAGGACTGAGGTGCTGTATCCTCTCCCTCTGCACCGAAGCCCCTATGTTCTGGACCCATGCATATAGTGGACCAGACCAGGTTCAAACCTTGAGGATCCTGAATCACCTGGATGAGGTGGATGGCATGCACGTTTTGAACTCCTTGCCTTGTTTTATTTCTCCTACTCTTTCCCTCCCTCCTCACCAGTAGGAAAGATTGATTAAAGTTTCTGTTTTGGCTCATGCCTCTGGTCATCTCTGTTCAGGTATGAGGAGGGTATTCAACATAGGATATAAATCCAGTATTGGACAGGTATTTATTTCTTACAGACAAAAGGATGCTTAACCAAAAAAAAGTCTCTTACAAGTATGCATTTTCAGGAAAAAACCCTCAAACTATATTAACTGCTGTTTTACTTTTCTAAGAATTTTTAAAACTTCAGCATGAAGCATAACCATTTTGCATTTCGCCTCACTCTGCACCATTCTCCTCAAGGTAGATGTTTTCTGGAAAGTCTGGTCAGGAATTGGGCTTATCCTCCAGCCAATGATCAGTATCTCTAAGAGCAGAAACTCCACCTTCTACGCACCATTTCAGACCATAGGATTTGGTATCTCTGAACCCTTTTGAACTTACAAAACTGCCTCCCAAGTCTGGACACCACTACCACTGCTGCATAGGAGCTAGGAGGAAGCCTGTGGACAAAAGACTTCTCCCACCACCCATCAGGAGAAAGGCTCAACTAATCCTGATAGGATCTGCTTCTCCCCTTCTGGGAGCCAAGTGGGAGCATATCATTCCTTTTAAAGGCCTGCTGATCCATTGGCTCCTCCTGCTCATTGAACAGTGGAGGCTGCTTCCTCTTCCCCAAAGCGCTTGAGTTCCTCAGTCTGAGTCAGTGATAGGGCCAGTTTGCCAAAAGTAGAGGTTTTGTCATCCCCAATGAGCTCAAATACTGCCTTTGGTTGGCCAGAAGCAGCGACAGCAACATTCTCTATGTTTTGTTGCATTCTTCCCCTAGTTCAATACTTGCTGTTCTCAGCAAATCAAGTGGGACACATTTGTCCATATCCCAGATTCTTAACTGTTCTCTGGGGTCATAGTGTGACTCAGGCATTGTCCTTTCAAGTGCCTCCCCAGTGCTTGCACTAAAGAGTTTCAGAAGATCCATGTGGCACCGCAGTTATTAATGGTTTCTTAAATGCCATGTAAAGAGTCCCCAAAGACCATTCAGTACAGTCCTTATACAGGACCAAATTTAGCAGTCTTTAGGGAGTATACGTACAGACCTAACACAATAGAATGAAACCAGGACTCTGAAAACACAGTGAACACACGTCCCCAGTTAGAATTGCCAAGGGGCCAATTAGTACTCATGTTCTTGTATCTTGCCCTGAGACCAAGAGCCATCTGACTGTGTCTCTACATTTTATTGTAATACATTTGTCTCAGATACATTACAAAAAAGTCCCAGGATGCCAAGAAATTAGTAACTGTCTGGAGAGAAGTTTAGGTTGGGTTTTTGGACACCAAATTTCTATACAGCTATAAGTAGGATTTCTTTCTCTAACACTGTGTACAGCATATCATCACATTCAGGAAATAATCAGTAAAATTGTTATTCTTCCCAATTCTGGACTTCAGAGACTAGAGGCCAGAAGACAAAATCACATAGCAGAGCTCTTTGAGGGCTCCACCATGGAGAAGGAATCATTTTTTTCTCTATTAAAAATCTCTCACCCATACATACACAAAATCAAAGATTATACGAAACGGAAAAATAACTCACCACTTCAGTTAGGATTTTTTTCCTCCAAGAGAAAAACATAAAATATTTAATTCTTCTCCTTTTAAATTTTGGATTAAGGAATGAAAAATGTATTCAATAACTATAACAAATAATGCGTGTACTTCAGTTCCATATTATGGGGGGGGGGTGGGGAGGGGGAGAATTAGAGAGTGGCAGCATGAAAGGGACCAAAGGAATGAATGAAAGGCTAGAGGAATTACTTGAAGAAGATAAGGGGGTCTTTGAGAATTAAGGACAAAGTGAATGATGGATAGAAACCATAAGGAAGAAAAAGAGAGAAAAATAAAGATTGAGGGTATAGTGCCTTAGAGAAAGATGACCATTTAGGAACATTTTAGTCTATGTTCTTACTGAGGGTTTTCCCCACACCCCAGTTACCTGCTCCTGCAGCTTTGGGTTCATATATCTCCCAGTCAAAGGCCCAAATTAGATCCTTTCCAATTCAGCTTCACTTTAACAAAACTGACTCCATATTCCCACTCTTCCACCTCTATCTTAAGCCAGCAACTCCATTCTAATACACATTACATGCATGTTACCACTCCTTAGCTCAACAAACTAACTCTATTGCCCCTTGGCCCCTGCCCAGTCCAGATCACACTCAGCCTTACTGCTATACTCTTTCATTCCTCATATTCTGTGACCTGGGTTCTATGTGACTGGTGACTCCTGTCCAAAGGCCTTTGGCTGCCAACACTTAGGCTGTGAGTAGTCAGCCTAGTATCTTCTCCCCATCTATAAGAATGCCACCACAGATCACAATGTTGAGGTGTTGATGGGGATGGGATCTGAACTTTCAAAAGGAAATGACCTTGTCTTTGGGATCAGGACCCCAAAAAAGGAAAAGGCCTATCCTGGACTTTCCCAAGTGGCTCAGGTTCACCTGAGGCCATTGGCCCTTCCCAGTTACCTAACTTCCCTTTTGTTGTCTGCAGCTGGCCCCACCCTAGACCACCACTCTCTTAATTCCATCTAGACCTCTTTTCTGTTTCCAACACCTTCTGTATAAAAGATCCATCTTGCCTCCATGAAAGTGCTTAGATTCCTTAAGAGTCTTGCCAATATGGAGGGTTTTTAGAATCATACCTACCTTGGACCAGCTTTAATAAACCTTGTCTTTCTGTGGCTCAAGGAAGGCTTGAGTCCAGTTCATTTGGGTAGGACCTGCATGTTGTTATTTTGGCATCCCAGCACTCCTAAACCTTCCAAATTTTCTCCCCATCTCTCCCCTTCCCCTACCCCAAGAAGGCATTAATCCAGTATGGGCTCTACATAGATATTCATATTGAACCTATTTTCACATTAGTCAGATTCTAAAGAAAAATTAGAACCAATGGGAGAAATTATGAGAAAGAGGAGAACAAACAAAAAGAGAGAGAGAAGAGATCACATGCTCCAGTCTGCACTCAGACCCTGTAGTTCTTCTTTCTGGATGTGGACAGCATTTTCTATCATGAATCCTTTGGCGTTGTCTTCAATCTTTGCATTGCTAAGAAGAGATAAGTCTATCAAAGTTACTCATCACACATTGTGGCTGTTACTGTGTACAATGTTCTCCTGATTCTGCTCATTTCACTCAACATCAGTTCGTTCAAGTCTTTCCAGGTTTTTCTGAAGTCTGCCTGCTCTCCACCATGGTGGGATCAATTCACAACTTCAGCAGCAATGCTTTTTTCCCACATCTTTTCCAGAATTTATAATTTTCCTGTTTTCTCATTTTAGCTAATCTGATAGGTGTGATGTGGTGCCTCAGAGTTATTTTGGTTTACATCTCTTTAATTATAGTGATTTAGAGCATTTTTTTCATATGACTATAGATAGTTTTAATTTCTTCCTCTGAAAACTGCCTGTTGATATCTTTTGACCATTTATCAGTTTGGGATGACTTGTATTCTTATAAATTTGACCCATTTATCTATATATTTAGAAATAAACCTTTATCAGAGACATGTTGTAAAAATTCTTTTCCAGTTTTCTGCTTCTCTCCTAATCTTAGTTGCATTGGCTTTGTTTGTGCAAAAACTTTTCAATTTAATATGATCAAAATTCTCCATTTTGCATTTTCTAATGTTCTCTATCTCCTCTTTGTCATAAATTCTTGTGTTCTCCTTAAATCTGACAGGTAAACTATTCCTTGCTCTCCCAGTTTGCTTATAGTATCAACCTTTATGTCTAAATTGTATACCCATTTTGACTTTATCTTAGTTTATGGTGTCAGATGTTGGTCTATGCCCAGTTTCTACCACACTATTTTCCAGTTTTCCCAGATGTTTTTATCAAATAGTGAGTTCTTATCCCAGAAGCTAGAGTATTTGTGTTTATCAAACAGCAGATTAATATATTCATTGACAACTGTGTCTTGTGTACCTAACCTATTCCACTGATGTACCCTTCTGTTTCTTAGCCAGTACCAAGTAGTTTTGATGATTGCTGCTTTATAATATCTCATTCCATTCTTACATTTGAATTCTTTTTTTGTAAATTTTTTTAAACTTAAATATAAAATAAGAAAAGATAAAAGAAGCATATATAAATACTAGAACCATGGATGGGGAGTCAACAAACTAGCCATCCATTCAGAAGTAATTCTAGGAACATTTATTAAGCACTCGTTTGTTTGTTTTTTGTTTGTTTGTCTGTTTTTCTTTTTTTTTTTTTTTGGAGGGCAATTGGGGTTAAGTGACTTGCCCAACATCACATGGCTACTTTTTGTGTTAAGTGTCTGAGGCCGAATTTGAACTCAGGTCCTCCTGACTCCAGGGCCTCACTGTGCCACCTAGCCACTCCTATTAAGCACTGTTGTATGCAAATGCACTGTGTTAAGTGCTGAGAGATATAAAAATAAATAAGAAACAGTCCCTACTGTAAAGAAAGTCATGATTGAATATAATGGAATACTATTGTGCTATAAGAAATGAGGAGCAGACCGACTTCATGATAACCTGGAGAGACTTATAAATCAACTGATGCTGAGTGAGGAGAACAGAACCAGGGGAACATTGTACACAGTTACAGACACATCGTATCTGTGATGACTGACTTGGATAGATGGGGCTCCTCTCCGCAATGCAACACTGTATGACAGCTCCAAGGGACTCCTCATGGTGGAGAGGGCTATCCTCATCCAGAGAAAGAACTACAGTCTGAATGCAGACTGAAGCAGACTCCTTGTTCTCTCTTTTTTCGTTCCTTCTTTCTCATTGTTCATTCCATTGGTTATAATTCTTCTTTACCACTTGACTAATGTTTAGTGTGAAGGTATTTGTAGAACCTGTATCAGATTGCCCGCTGCCTTGCGGGGAGGGAGAAATTTTGGAACTCAAGGGATCGTGGAACTGAATGTTGTAAACTAAAAGTAAATAATAAAAAAGAAACTCACGAATAGTTCTCACTCTATTACTAATCATCACATAATACATCTAGAAGTGGAAGAGACCATGGTGGTCACCAAGTCCACACCCCATTTTACAGATGAGGCAACTGAGGACCAGGGAGTTTAAGTGATTTGCCCAGCATCACACAGATAATAAGTATCAGAGCGGGACTTCAAGCCAGGTCCTACGTCTAAAGCTAATACTTTTTCCAATGTAGAACAAAAATCTTGAATAAGTGACTTAACTGCTCTGGACCTTAGTTTTCTCACTAATGAAAAAAGAAGGATGGACAAGTTGATAATAATACCTTATGTTTTATGACTACAAGACATTTAAAAACATTTTATCTCACTCAAATCCCATGACATCACTGTGAGATAGGTGGAGGAAGTATTATTACCCACATTTTATGAATAAACAAGTGGATGCCCAGAAAAGCCTCTTACCCAACTTTGCCCAGATAATAAGGGGGGAGAACCAGACTTCAAATATCCAACTTTAAACTTAACACTCATTTCACTCTGTTGGACTACTGCCTGTGACTGGCTGATCCCTAAGGTCCCTAATGAACATTTCCAAGTTCTAGTTTACTCGTGATTCTGTGAGAAAGCCTCCTTTGCCCCTCCACACTTTAATCAATACCATGAACTTTGCATAACCTCTGAACTCCCTCCTATATGAATCTTTGAAGGTCTAGCTTAAGTACTAGCCAATTCCCAAACACATCAGCCAACAGTGATTCTGTCTTCTGAACTCCAAGAAAACTTATTATCACTACCAAGTGATACTTTTAAAAAATTATTTATTTTTTTGTTGCATTTAATAGTATTTTATTTTTTTCTGATTACATGTAAGGATAGTTTTCAACCTTGCTTTTTTGTAAAAAATTTTTAAACTTAAATATAAAATAAGAAATGATAAAAGAAGCAGATGTAAAAACTAAAACTAAAATAATACAAAATAAGAAAAGAAAAAAAACATGCCATGTGCACAGCAGGATGGGAGAGAGTAATAAAAACATACAGCAATAAATTTCCATTTCACGAAAGTCTATATAATAAATACTATCCATTGTATTGAGAGCTGTCCATCTTTTCTTTACTTCCTTGTAAGTTTTCTTTTGTTCTCTGCTGTGCATTTTTGACTTTGTTCTTTTTTCCTCCTTCCCCTACAATTAAATATATATATGATATATGTATATGTATATATACATACATAAACACACACAAATATGTGTATATGTGTGTATAAATGTTCATTTTTGTATGACTAAGTTCCAAATTTTTCTCCCGCCCCAGTCCCCTACCCAAGACAGAAAGCAATCTGATATAGATTATACATGGGGTACTTCTTTTCCAAAGCAGTATGACTTAATTCTCAAACTTTTTGGTTTAAGGACTCCTTTACACTCTTAAAAATTATTGATGATGCAAATAATGTGTTCCTTCAACTGAAAAATAGAACTATGTGTAGTATGATTTTTACATATATACATTCACATATCCATATTTGTGTCAAATTATAGTCATAGTGGGGTGGAGGAAGAAAAAAAGGGAAAAAAGAAATGTACACAATAGCTATTATATATTTAAAAGGAAAAGCAAGTTGTACATAATAGACTTGCAGTTTTATATACAATCATCTTTTTTAATTATACCATTATGAAATTTTAAATAAATTTTTAAAAATTAAAAAAAATTATTGATGACACCAAAAAACTTTTGTTTATCTGGGTTGCATTTATTTGGGTTAGAGGCAGTCAGAATTGGCTGGAGTGAATTGTTACATTTTCAGTGTGAACATTTACATCTCTGAAACCAGCATACACAAATCAGTGTTTGATTTATTATTTTCTTGAACTTCTAGACTTAAGAAAGTGATAGAAAAATGTTAATAACAGGGATGAAACTTACTGTGAGCTATTCTGCATTGTACATAGAGCTAGTTATCAGATAATTGTGAGTACATCTATATTTATATTTGTCAGCATTTACCTGATTAGAATTACAAATACTAAATTTAAAAATATATATTTATTCACTTAAATTAACAATAAAAACCTATTATATGTTAGGATAAATAACTTTTTTTTATGAAAAGCAACTATGTTTTCCAAAACAAAAACATTTTGGTGAGATGAGTGGCATTGTTTTCCATATTTTTTGCAAATCTCTTTAATGTTGGACTTAATAGAAGACAGCTGCATTCTCATTTCTACTTCTGCATTCAATCTGTTGTGATATGTTGTTTTGGTTGAAGTATAGGAAGAAAATCTGGCCTCGTACAGATATGTAGTTGAAAAAGAAAGGAGGATTTTAATAGGCAAACAATGTCTTACTATTATTATGAAATAGTTTTTACTTCGCAGACCATCTGAAAGGATTTTGGGGGAATATGTGGACCATACTTCAAGAATTGCTGGCTTAAAGGATAAAAAGCTAACCTCAGAGTCAGCAAAAATTGGGTTTCAAATTTCAAGTTCAAGTTTGCACATTCTGGCAAATTACTTAAACTTTCAGTATTACTGGACATTCTCCAATAATGTGAATTGCAGAGGAGGTGCCTACCTATGTTGATGGATGGTGTTCCTAATTGGAGGCTCCCTCCACTAATGTAATAGGTCCAGTCCTTAGCCTGTCAGAAATTGTCTTTTTTAAATTATATTTTCCTTTTTATTTTATCTCTCCCCAAATAAAGCAAGAGTTTTTTGAGTGCAGGACTCTGCTTTTATGGCTTACATTATTTTTCTTTGTGTCCTCCATATGCATGGTAGAATGGCTTGAGTAGTAGATCATATAAATTAATATTTGTTGATTGAATAATGATCATAAAAATGTTGTTTAGTTGTTTCAGTCTTGACTGACTCTTTGTGACCCCATTTGGACTTTTTCTTGGCAAAGATACTGGAGTGGTTTGCCATTTCCTTCTCCAGTTCATTTTCTAGTTGAGGAAACTGAGGCAAAAAGAATCAAGCAACTTGCCCAGGGTCATACAGTTAGTAAGTATCTGAAGTCAAATTTGAACTCAGGACTTCCAGACTGCAGGTCTGGTACTCTATCCATTGAGACACCTAGCTGCCCCAATAATAATAATAATAATAATAGCTAATATTTATATAGTACTATAAGATTTTAAAAGTACTTTTCAGGTATCACATTTTATTCTCACAACAAGTCTGGGAGGCAGCTAGGTGGTGCAGTGAATAGAGCACCAGCCTTTCAGTCAGGAGGACCTGAGCTCAAATTTGGACTCAAATACTTGACACACTTAATAGCTGTGTGACCTTGGGCAATTCACTTAACCCCAATTATTCTGCCTTCCCCCATCCAAAAAAAAAAACCCAGCAAAGAAAAAAAACAAGTCTGGGAAAGAGGTGCTATTATTATTCCCATTTTACAGATGAAGAAAATAAGATAGACAGAGGTTAAGTGATTTTCTCAGGGTCATACAGGTAGTAAGAGATGAGCTTTGAATTCAGGTCTTCCTAACTCCACTGCACCATCTAGCTATGTGAGAGTAGTAGTTTGCCATTTCCTTCTCCAGGTCATTTTACAGATGAGGAAACTGAGGCAAACAGGGGTAAGTGATTTCCCAGGATCTCACAGTTAGAAAATGAGTCAAAGAATTGAGCAAATCTGATAAAGCTATTTACCAATCAACACTGCTCTTCTGCTTCCCTCAAGCACTTAAGCATATGTAGCAGCAACCACATTGGCATATCCAGGATGGCTAGCATAGGTTCTTAGATCTACTTTACTAAGAAAAATAGTTGTTTAAGGGGTGAACAATTTTTTTTAAAATTACATTTACTAGTTCAGGGGAAAAGTTAGCACCCTTAACTTCAGAGAAAATACAAGCAGAGAAATAAAGACCAACAGACAGGGCTCTGACTATCTGAATCAACTCTACACTTTACATACATCCCTAGATCAAGAGAGCCTTTACATGTGAGCAGTCAGGGAGCTTTGAACATATGGCCACTCAGAATCTCAATCAGGGGAATCACAAGTTCCTTCTCATAAGCAAGCCCCCAAAGCAGAATACCAACTCAGAGCATATATACATACATACATACACACACACACACACACACACACACACACACACACACATTACAACTCTTGTGACTCAGTGCCTAATTAGAAATTATCGAAAGGTGTGAAAGCCTTCCCACAAACAAGCATCCCTTAAGCAAGCTTCCCTTAATGGGCTCCACTGAGGCCTATTAATGGATGGGGAAGATCTTAAATCCTATTAGCATAACACCATCTCATCTGTAACAAAAATAAACAAAAATATAACAATAAAACAATAATAACAAATATAATAAAAATAAACAAAAATATAGAAATAAAATCAACAGATTTATTTTCTAAGATTTTAGAAGTATGAGAAGCAAAATTTGTCTAAAAGGAACACATTTCCTGAGGTGAGAAATGGGTCCATTTTTGCTTTCACCTCCTTTCTTCCATAGGTGGAAGGAGTGGAAAAGGAAATTGGAAGGCTTCCCATGGAGATGGGCATGTATACTTTAGCTAGATGGGGAGAGTTTCTTGTACCCAGACTCTTTATTAAAGGGACTGTGGGCACAGATTTCTGATTGGTCCCTTAGAAATCATGATGGCAACTGGGGAGGGTGGGGCAGCCAAAGAGGATTGCTAAATAATCCAGGAAGAGTTAGCCACTCTATGGGATATGGGATTAGATCCCTACAGTGGACTGTAGTAATAGCCAAAGCCTTGGTTATCTAATCCAATTCAAATAAATTCTTTCAATAAATCATAAACTTCTTGGCAATCAAATTTCAATCAAATGTGAATGAGCCATTTCCTTTCTAGTAGATTGAAATTTCCAAGAGATCAGACATCTTGTTTGTTTTTTCATCTTTGCATCCTCCTCTTCCCCACTTAAAAAATAGCACCTTTTAAAGAGTAGATGCTTAATAACTAGCATAGTACATTAAACATAGTAGGCATTTGATAAATGTTTATTGACTGACCAAATGTTTGTTGAATTGAATCTGTCAATTTACCAGCTATTTATTGAGTGCCTTTGTTGTTGTTTTCTGTTGTCTAACTTTTCATGACCCCATTTGGGGTTTTCTTGGCAAAGATAATGGAGCAGTTTTCCATTTCTCTAGCTTATTTTGCAGATGAGGAATCTGAGGCAAATAGGGGTAAATGACTTATCCAGGGTCACACAGCTAGTGAATGTCACACAGCTAGTAAAACCCAGATTTGAACTCATTTAGATGAATCTCCCTAATCCCAAGCCCAGTACTCTGCCCACTCTGCACCACCTAGCTGCCTAATTGAGTGTCTACCATGTGTAAAATCCTGTAGGACATTCAAAAAAGTAAATTACATCCCCTTCCCTTCAAAATAATAGTAGAGAGTAGATGATGAAAAGTTCTCAAAGAGAGGTACAAATAAAATGCTCTAGTGGGTGGAGGCAGGGGGAGTTGCCTCTGGTTGGATGGATTGAGTAAAACATGGAAGAGACAGCTTTTGTACTTGATCTTGAAGGATACTGGGTCTTCAAGTTGTGGGGGAAGGCATTCTAGGAAAAGAAAACCATGCAAAGGAGGTGGGAAAGTATGGCACGTGTAGTGAAAAAGGTGAAAACTCTTGGTTAGGTGGAGCAAAGAGTATGTATAAAGGAAGAATGTTCGATAAGATCGTACGAACTGGTAAGGACCATCTTGTGGAAAGCCTTGAATTATAATGACAACATTTATGCTATCTACTAATACATAGTTATATGCAATATTATAATTATATTATTAATTATTACCTTTACATATGACAACAATAATTAATATTCATGTAGTACTTTAAGATTTTGAAAGCTACTTTGCATATATCATCTCATCTGATTCCAAGCTGATGGGTTTGGGAGTACCACTAAGGTTTCTGAATAGGGAAGTGAGGTTTTGGAATTGGTGAAAGGAGAGCAAAGCACATTAAAAAAAGCAGCCTGATTGAATTTAATGAAAGGTTTGACATTTCCAAGGGGTTATTTTTGACCAGGGAGGAAATAGTTTAGTGCCATTTTATCAGGTGCCATCCATTTGGGGTAGAAACGCATTTAGTTGAAGATGTCTCCCTCTGGGTTAGGGCACAATTTAAAAAGCAGATGGTGCCTTTTTCACTCCCAAGCTATTTCTGCATATTTAGGGTGGTAGTAATAGGCTGTTGGGGGTTTGAGAACCAAAAAGAGAGATGGCCTCATTCTGGAGACAAGAGAAAGGCTATTTATGGATATGTTTTAAATTATTTTCTCTGGAAGGAAAGTGTGTGTGTGTGTGTGTGTGTGTGTGTGTGTGTGTGTGTGTGTACCCTGGGATCACGTAGTGTAGTATCTGACATTTAGAATGAACTAACAAGTTCACTCTTATTACTGTAAATTATAAAAGGTGATATAGTGGATGGAACCCTGGTCTTAGAATCAGGAAGACTTATCTTCCTGAGGTCAAATCTGTTCCATTGCTATGTGGGCTCCGGGCAAGTAAGTCACTTAACCCTGTTTGCCTCAGTTTCCTCATCCATAAAATGAGTTGGAGAAGGAAGCAGCAAACCAATCCAGCATCTTTGCCAAATGGGACCACAAAGAGTCAGACATGACTGAACAACAACGTATTATAATATTCACTTATCAGTAGTGTTTCTAAGCCTACAAAAGAAATATCTTCCACTTCTAGAGAAATCAAAGAAAGGGAGGGCAGCATTGTTTCCAAGCATCTTTTTTTGGCAGGATCTCTCAGAAGGGTCCTCACTTAGACCTTAAGAATTCTTCTTGACCATAGAGGTTATGGAGTGTTTTTGATGAGAATTTCTGCTGAAAATAAACAAATATACACATGTATGTTTGTGGTTTTAGTCATGTATTGAGTGGTTTGCCATTTCCTTCTTCAGCTTATTTTACAAATTAGGAAACTTAGGCAAGCAGGGTTTAGTGACTTGCCTAGGGTCACACAGCTAGTAAGTTTGAGGCCAGATTTGAACTCAGATCTTCCAGACTCCAGGCCTGGCACTCTGTGCAACCTGGCTACCCCCACACATTTATATAGTAGGGAATACATTTGAGATTTCATTGATAGAAGGAATTCCCAGGTGAGTAAATTCCCTTTATCATTGTTGGTTAGAACCTTCTCTGCAACTTATAGTTAAAGAGTTGCCTAGAACATTGAGAAGTTAAATACCTTGCCCAGGATAACACAACCAGTATGTATGAGGCAAAATCCAGGTTTTCCTGGTATTAAGGTCAGCTCTCTCTTTATAATGCTACATTGCTGTGTGTATGTGTGTGTGCATATATGTGTATGTATGTATGTGTGTACACAAATGGTTACCTTTTAGAATGGCTTCATTTCAGTCCTCCCCAGAGGCATTGGATAATCTTTTAATGTTCCTTTTAGTTCTAACATCTGTACAAGTTATGAAGGGCATAAGCTTCCATGTGTTATTAGTCTTTTTATGCATGTTCTCTAGTTTTCCAGTTGGATTCTAAAACCATTGAGCTTAGGAGCCCAGCCATTTTGTTTCTCCCCTTCCTAGATGACTTAGACCATTAGATATCAAATTCAAATAGACACAGATCCCTGTAGGCCCATATTGACTTAGAAAACTACAAAATAACATCTATGTCTCATTGTATTTTTATTTGGTTAAATCGTTTCCAATTACATTTTAATCTGGTTCATACTCAGGAGTTTGGCCAGGAGTTGGCCATCTCTGACCTATACATTTGGCTTATAAATCTCTGTTAATGATGATAATATAATTCCCTTGTCATGATCCAAGATTCTTGTCAAGGGAATTTTTTCATACAATTATACTCCTCATTCCTTGAAACAGAATGAATGAAGTGAAATGGGTTACCGTTATATCTCTTTTCTTGGGGTGGTGTTGGGGAGGTGCTAGCGATTCCACTGCACATGAGCACAATGCACGTGGCATTATATGGTGGGAGTTCCTTGTGACCTCTGTATGTGGTCTATGTATGAGCTCTAGTATTTGTGCTACTGCTTTGTGTTCTATGTAGAGGGCTCAGGACTTCTGGATGTATTTCAGATGTGGATTGTGTATGCCAGTTACTCACATGGCTATTGTTTGCCTGAGTTTTCTCATTTGTAAAATGAGCTGGAGAAGGAAATGACAAGTCACTTTAGTATCCTTGCCAAAAAAAACCCCAAATGGGGTCACAAAGGGTCGGAAGTGACTGAAAACGACTGAGCAACCCCAACAACAACGCCAAGTGATGAATATTTATGATTTATGTTTATAGTTGCACCTTGGTACCCATTGAATTGGCAAGTCAAATCACTACCACCATTGCCTCAACTGACACTCTCTGGACCTGGTGGAGATATCCTAACACCTGGAAACCAAGAGTCTTGTGAGCAGCAGAGCCCTCCAAACTTCCCATCCTGCTTCTAGTTCACATCACATAGCAACCACAGAAGGGAAAAAATCACTCTAAGGTGTAACAATCCTTCCTACCCATGCTGTAGCCATAGTTACTGAAGACCCCGTAAGGAACATTCTTGCCATCAAAGTCCTAGGCTAGATGGTTCAATATCATAAACAGACATGATTTTATCAGTGGAAATATCAGTAAAGAAGAAGCATTATGGGGGCGGAGTCAAGATAGCAGAGTAGAAGCAGGACCTCAGGCTTCCACCTTCCCCAATCCATGTAAAAGGGGACTGTGATCAAACTTTGGCACTGCAGAACCCACAAAATGACACAGAGAAGCTAACTTCCTGATGAGGACAGCCCGGTAGGCCATCAGGAATCGGCTAGCACAGCACTTTGGGATGCCAGCCCAGGCCCTGGTGAGCCAGAGGTTTTAGCCCCAGGGCAGGCCTGACCAGCCCCAAGCTGGAGGGACTCCAAGATCAGCAGCACCTGTGGCCGTTTCCAGATTTGTCAACACATAGATGCGAAGGACAAAGTAAGACATCAGTGCAGTGTGGACTTTGGGATCCAGGAGTTGGGAGTGCATCGGCTTTTGGTCCTGGGGCAAGAAGCCACTGAGAGGCTTTGGCTCAGCCGGTGCCACATGGCAGCATCAGCTCCTGGCCTGCAGAGTGTAGGGGGACCAAGCTACCAGTCAGAGGGGTAATTGCCCTTGCTTTGACCTGCTTGGATCTAGATTGCAGTCTAGGGTGGAGGTTCTGGGGTGTGTGGCCAGCTTGCCAGAGAATGTGGAAACTTCAGAGAGGGCACCCAACTAATACTTCCAGCAGCTGAGAAAACGCCAGCGTCTGGGACGAAACTCCCCTATCTGGTGGCAGAGTACTACTGTGGCAAAAAGCCCAGGGGTCAAGTGACTGAGAGGCGACATGACCAGACAAAGGAAGCAAAGCAAACAGAAGAATCCAACATTAGACTCCTATTTTGGAGACAAAAAGGAGCAAAGCATGGAATAGGAGGAAGACAGTGAAGTCAGAACTCCTGCAGCAAAAGCTTTAAAGGAAAATGCTAGCTGGTTACAGGCCATAGAGGACCTTAGGAAGCAGATAAGAGAAGTGGAGGAAAAATTGGGAAGAGAAATGAGAACGATGCAAGAAAATTATGAAATGAGAGTCAACAGCCTGACTGAGGGGAAAAAAAAACCTTAAAAATGGACTGACTCAAATGGAAAAAGAGGCTCAAAAAGTCAATGAGGAGAAGAATGCCTTAAAAAGTCAAATTTGCCAGATGGAAAAAGAATCTCAAAAGCTCAATGAGAAGCATTCCTTCAAATTTATAATGGAGCAAAGGGAAGCTAGTGACTTCCTGAGAAATCAAGATGATGTTAAACAGATCCAAACAAATGAGAGAACAGAAGGCAATGTGAAATATTTCATGGGAAAAATCACTGACCTGGAAAATAGATCTGGGAGAGATAATTTACAAATTATTAGACTACCTGAAAACCATGATCAAAGAAAGAAACTAGAAATCGTCCTCCAAGAAATTCTCAAGGAAAACTGCCCTGATATTTTAGAACCAGATGGCAAAATAGAGCTTGAAAGAATCCACCCATCCCCTCCTGAAAAAGATCCCCAAAAGAAAACTCCTAGGAATATTTTAGCCACGTTCTGGAATTCCCAGATCAAGGAGAGAATATTACAAGCAGCTAGGAAGAAACTATTTGAATATTGTGGAAAGAAAATCAGGATAACACAGGATCTGGCAGCTTCTACACTAAGGGATCGAAGGGCCTGGAATATGGTATTCCAGAGGGCAGAGGAGCTGGGATTAAAACCAAGAATCACCTACCCAGCAAAACTAAGTATCATGTTTCAGGGGAAAATATGGTAATTTAGTGGAATAGAGGACTTTCAAACATTCTCAATGAAAAAAACAGAGTTGAATAGAAAATTTGACATCTAGATACAAGAAGCAAGAGAAGCTTGAGAAGGTAAACAGGGAAAAGAAATCATAAGCCACTTATCAAAGTTGAACTATTAACATTCCTACATGGAAAAATGATCATTGTAACTGATGAATCTTTTCTCAGTATGAAAATAGTTTAAGAGAATATAAATATATATACACACATATATATATATCTATATTGGAGGTTATATGGCCATACAAATATATATATATGTGAATATGTGTATATATGTTTACAGGTATACATAGATAGTGGGCACAGGACCAAGTTAATAGGAAGAGATGATACTTAAAAGGTAAAATTAAGAGGTGAGAGAGGAATATAATGAGATGAGATAGAGAGAGACAGAATGGGGTAAACTATCTCATATAGAAGAGGCAAGGGAAAATTATTACAATGGAGGGGAAGTATAGGAAGGCAAAAGGGTATGGGTCAACCTTATTCTAATTGAATTTGTAATAGGGAGGGAATGACATACACACTAAATAGGGTATCTCACCCTGCAGGAGAGTAAGGGGGGAAGGGGATGAGAAGGAGGATGATGGAGGGGAGGGCAGCTTTTGAGGGGGAGGATAGTTAGAAGCACACACTTTTGCAAAGGACAGGGTTAAAGTAGAGAATAGAACAAGTGGGGGGGGCAGGATAGGATGGAGGGAAATATAGTCAGTCTTTTACAATATATCTTCTGTGTTAATGTTTTGCATTAGCCAAACATGTTCAACCTATACTGAACTGCTTAGCTTCCCAGTAAGGGTGGGTGACAAGGGAGGAAGGGAATGAATCTGGAATTCAAAGTTTTAAAATCAAATGTTTAAATATATATATATATATATATAATAATAATAATAATAATTATTATTAATACTATCTTACATGTAATTGGGAAATAAGATATATGGGCACTGAAGCATAGAGATCCACCATGCCCTACTGGAAAAGTTGAAGGGGGTATGGGAGAAGATATGGGAGAGAGCAGATTGGAGGAGGGGATATCCTGTGGGACTGCTATTCTGGGGTGGTGGGTAGGGGAAAACGGGGAGAAAATTTGTAACTCAAAATCTGGTGGAAATGAATGATGTAAATCAGAAGTTAATGAAGCATTTGCAAAAAAAAAAGAAGAATTACCCTAGATTTTGTTCCTGCATTCTAAAGACCACAGGATGTTTGTACGTGACTTGCAGCTAAATCCTTCTGTGTGTATTGTATTCCCCAGTAGGCTGTAGGCTCTCTGAGGACAGGGACTGACTTCCTTTTAAGTTTGTATTCTACTCCTTAGCATAGTACTTTTCACACAGTGAGGGCTATAATAAATGCTTTTTCACTGATTCAATTGATTTGTAGGTAACTATATTAATAGGGGACAACTCTAGTATTGGGATGTTTGTGGGAGACATATATCCTGTTCTTTTTGGGAACTACATTCTTAATGTATATAATACGGATTTGCTGGAATGGGTTTCTTCTGGCTTATAAGAGCTGATTATTAAATTTTCAGTGCTGGTATTTACACCTTGGGAATCAATAAACCTACAAATTAGGTCTTGATTTGTTGTTTTGTTGATTGTCTAGACTTTTAAAAAATAATGGATAAAATGTTAATAAAACAGATTAAATTATAGACATTTTTGTTTTGCGGGCAATAAGTGACTTGCCCAGGGTCACACAGCTAGTAAGTGTCTGATGCCAGATTTGAAGTCGGGTCTTCCTGACTCCAGGGCCAGTGCTTTCTCCACTGTACCACGTAGCTGCCCCAATGCATACCTTTTTGTTTTGAGAGCCAGTTATTTAGCATTTCCAGATCACTTCTGTGTATTGGAGCTCAGCAGGTGACAGTGTTATCCTGGCATGGAATACATGTACTTTCCACATGACCAATTTCAGAACATTGTCAGATTTTTAATGTAGTACGAAGCACAGGCTGGAGACTAAAGAGTCAGAGCCAGGCCCTTTTAGTCATTCACTTATTAATCATGCCTTGACAAATAGCAACACCAGATCACTTCACTATGTACGTCTTTTGTTCCTGATTCTCAGCCTTCTTGACCTCCCTGAACCATGTGACACTATAGAATGCCTTCTCTTCTACTCTCTCCTGGGTCTCCTCCTTCCCAGCTCTTTGCTGCTTTTCAGTTTCCTTTGTGGGATCTTCATCATGGGGTTCCTCTAAGGTGGTCCTGGGCCCTCTTCCTTTTTCCTTTTGCACTATTTATCTTGGTGATCTCATCAGATATTATAAGTTCAATGATCATCTCTATGCAGAAGAATCCCAGTCCTAATATCTCTCCTGAGTTCTGACCTTACATTGCTAATTGCATTTTGGACATTGGAAACTGGTTGTCCGGTAGGTATCTGAAACTCAGCATGTCCAAAATGGAGCTTATTGTGTTTTCCTTCCCAAACCCACCCCTATTTGCTGTCAAGGACACCACCATTCTCTCTCTCAGGCTCATAACTGCCTTTTAGACAGAACTGTAATCCATTTTGGACATCTGAAACTGAACATACAAAACAGAATTTACTTTGTCTCTTCCCCATCCCAACCAAGCATCTTCTGAACTTCTCTAATACTATCAGCCCAATCACTCAGGCTCATAACCTTGGAGCCAGCCTTGATCCCTCCCTCTCACTTAACCCTTCATATACAACCTATTGCCAAATCTTGTCATTTCTACCTTCTTTTATACCTTCCCTTCTGTCCATTCACATATCCTCCACTCTAGTTCAAGCCCTCTTCACCTTTTGTCTGGATTATTGAAATAGCATTCTAGTCAGTCTCCTTAACTCAAATCCCTCCCCATTCTCATCCATCCTCCATTCAGCCACCAAATTTATTTTGCCAAAGAGTAGGTCTGACCAACCTCCCCCTCCCCATAAACTTCAGTGGCTCCATTTTATCTCCAGGATCAATTATTATGCTTCATTTAGTCTTTAAAGCTCTGTACAACCTGCCTCTTCTTATCTATACAGTCTTCTTTATTCCCCTCCATAAATTCTGTGATATAGTCACAATGGCCTACTGTAGGGGCAACCACACAGGCACACCCAAGAAGGCTACTAGCACAGGTTCTTGGATCTGCTTTACTAGGAAAGATAGCTGTTTAAGGAGTCAAAAATCTTTTTTTTTCTTTTTGGAGGGGGGAAGGTAGGGCAATTGGGGTTAAGTGACTTGCCTAAGGTCACAAGGCTAGTTTTTGTGTTAAGTTTCTGAAGCCGGATTTGAACTCATGTCCTCCTGACTCCAGGGCCGGTGCTCTATTCACTGCGCCACCTAGCTGCCCCAACAATCTTTTAAAATTACATTCTCTAGTTCAGGGGAAAAGTCAGCAAGTTCTCTGAACTTCAGAGAAAATACAAGCAGAGAAATAAAGACCAACAGACAGGACTCTGACTTCCTGAATCAATTATATACTTTACTTACATCCCTGAATCGAGAGAGCCTTTACATCTGAGCAGTCAGGGAACTCTGAACACATGGCCACTCAGAATCACAATCAGAGGAATCACAACATCCTTCTCATAAGCAAGCCCCCAAAGCAAAATACTAACTCAGAGTATAAATACACTTCTCAGAGCCAGAAATCATCACAACCCTGATGACTCAGTGTCTAATTAGAAATTAGCAAACGGTGTGAAAGCCTTCCTACAAGCAAGCCTCCCCTAAGCAAGCTTCCCTTAATGGACTCCATGTGAAGCCTATTAATGGGTGGGGAAGATCTTAAATCCCATTAACATTACACCTACTTGGTGCTACTCAAACACTATTCTTCATTTCCTGACTTTGTGCCTTTTGAACTGGATGGCTGGCTCTCATTGATTGGCTAACAATAGGTCCCAGGCCAAGCCCCACTTGGTCATTATTTGGGCCCAGATTGGCTCAGAGTCAATGTAAATAGCAATTATTTCTATTTTGGCCAGAAACCCAAAGGGTCTTCCACTCCCAGATGGATGTTTTTTTGACTAAATGAAAAAGGCTATTCTCTGTCTCATTTCTTACCCAGCCTTAATCACTGAAAAGCTGTTGCCTCAGTCAAACTGAGACCAGTTAAAAATCTTAGCTTAATAAGGCCAAGGTCTCCCACTGCATTCAGGGCCATCTCCAGTTGTTCTGATCTGTATCTTGGCACTGTATACAGATGGCTCAGGAGGAGAAAGGGAGACTGGTGATTTTACACAGCTCTCCCTCACTTAAATCCAATTCCCTTGCATGGCATGGCATTGCCTCCTTGATGTCATGGTCCTCTTTGATAAACAACCTCCATGCTTGGAATGTTCTGCCTCTTTACATCCGCCTGTCATTTATTCTTATTATTATTTTTGGCCTTCTTCAAAATTCAACTCACATCTCATATTCTGGAGGAAGTCTTTCCAGGTCTTCCCAGTTTCTAGTTCCTTTTCCTCTAAGATTATCTTCCATTTTCTTTCTCTCCCTCTCCTTCTGTCTTTCTATACAAACATATACACAGTATTACCTAGTTATGTTCATATTTGTTTCCTCCATTAGAATGTGAACTCTTTAAAGGTAGGAATTTCTTTTGATTTTCTTTGTATCTTGAGTGCTGAGATAAGTTCCTGGCCTATAATAAGGACTTAACAAATGCTTAATGACTGACTGATTAAACTGCATCTAAGAGACAAATTTGGTCCTGATAATCAAACCATGGAAAGATAAAGAAGTGAAGGAAGACAATAAATATTTATCTCTAATGACCATCAATGCAAAAATATTGACTAAAAATTAGCAGGCTACAGCATACTAATATTGTATATTAAAAAGATTATCCACTATGACCAGGTTGATTTATCACGAGAATATAGAGCTGGTTTGACATTAAAAAACCCTATAACAATGCATGTAAATAACAAAAATAATAAAAATCACATAATTACAATATTTCAATAGGTACAGGAAAAGCCTTTGATAAAATATCACATGCATTTAAGAACACTAAAAATTATAGCAATAAACAGATTTCTTTAATACAGTAAATCGCAATTATATAAAATGAAGAGCTTGCATTATTTCTAATGGCAAAATATTAATGTTCTTTTCAATAAGATGGTGAGTAAACTAAGAATGTCTCTTGTTACCACTATTAACTCATACAGTTTTAGTTTTTAAATTTTTTTTTGTTGCTTTTTTTGGAGGGGGGAATGCCGGATAATTGGGATTAAGCAACTTGCTCAAGGTCACATGGCTAGTAGATGTTAAGTGTCTGAGGCCAGATTTGAACTCAGGTCCTCCTGACTCCAGGGCTGGTGCTGTATTCACTGTGCCACCTAGACACTCCAGACTCATGCAGCTTTAGAAATGTCGGCTAAAGCAGTAGCATAAAAAAAAAAAAGAAATTGAAGGAATAAGCAAAGACAAAGAGAAAACATAGTTATTGCCATTTGTAGATGTTAGAATGACTAGAAAACCCTTGAAGAGGGTAGCATAAAGGGGATTGAAAGCAGTAGTGATAGGTGGGAAGGGATATTTTCCCTTCTGCAGAGAACAATTCTGAATGATGAGAGTAAGAGAAGGTGGATGTTTTTTTAGCCACAGGAAAGGGGAAAATGAGTGGAATTGAGCTCCTACTCTCATGGGTCATGTGCTAATAGAGGTGGTATCAGTTTGTTCTTCCACAGACTGAAAACAAAATCAGGTCAGGCTTGTGGTGCCTAAATGCCTGGTGATCAAGACTTCAGGGACCTAATTGAAATCACATTCACTACCTGTTCCTTTATCTCATTGCAAAATAGCAAAGGTTAATGGAAGACATCCTGCATAGCAATTAAGCACCACACTCCGGGTTGGTCTTCAGGTTTGATAATCTACCACTAGATCAAGTCCAGGTGGAAAAAACCACTGGTTTAAGACAGTTTCTTGTTGGTGAGAGGCCTGGTTTCAGGGCATTTCATGCTTAGGAAGGCCTCAGGCATTATCTCAGATGGTTGGTTGAAACATAAGGGGGTAGATAGTCCTTCCACATATAGCAATGGGCTCTGGAGGTTAAGAGTTTTCTGACTCTAGTCCCTAGGTTTAAAAAAGGAATCTAGAAAGGACTTCTAAGGATTATGAAGTTTGGGGCAAGAAAGACATCTCAAGGCAACATCTAACTGGCAAATTTTGTTCCTAAAAGAAGAAGATAATATCGTGTCTCCCTAGCTATTATGGCAGACTTAGGGTAGCAGGTGGATTTTTTATGTTTTTCTGTTTGCCCTTCAGGGTTTTTTGCCTCATTATACCCTCTTACAGCTCTACCTTAAGGACATGGTGGTGTTTCCATTTTTTGCCAATGAAATAAAGAACATTTCCATAATGGGTATGTGTTAGAAAAAAATTAGGGAATATTTTACATGAGTTAGGAGGAGGGGAGAGAAGGTAGAAGGAAAAAAGATGAAAAACAGGTACTACTGTTTAGTAAGGTCAGGCCCAGAGCCAGGCCCAGATCAAAGTCAATAGTAGCCAAAGGGCAGCATGGGAATGCTGGATAATAGATATATAGAGGTAAGACAACAACAAAAAAAGGGGAAGTGACTACTAAAGAGTGTGTCTGTATCAATCAGTCAATCAATCAGCAAGTATTTGTTCAGTGTGTGTTATAGGCCAAGCACTGTATTAAATTCTAGGGATACAAAGAAATAGCAAAAATGGCCTCAAGAAGCTTATACTTTAATGGAGATAAATACACACTTGTCATGTTGGTGGGGCCAGTTGCTGCCTTAGAATCTGAAACTGGAAGGTTCCTATTGCCGTCTCAAGCTCAGTAAGTCCAAAATAGATTCATTATCTTCTTCCAAGCTCCCAAATTTCCCCTTTCCTCATTTCCCTTTTACTGTAGAGGGCACCACTATCTTCCCAGTCACCCAAGCAAGTGACTTAGGTTTTATCGTTAAATCTTCATCTGTATTCATCCTCCATGTCCAATCTGTTGCCAAATCACATTGTTTTTACCTTCGTGATATCGTTCCTATTTCCTCTTCTGTCTCCTGACATAGCCACCAGCCTGAGGCAGGTGAGCATCACCTCATGCCTGAAGTGCTACAGCAGTTTTCTGGTTGGTCTCCCTGCTTTGTACCTCTCCTCATTCTGTTTCATCCTTTACTCTGCTGCCAAAGTAATCTTCCTAAAGAGCAGATCTTCCTTTCTAACCCCTATACCTAAAAAACTGAAGACTACTTTGGTCTAAGACCTCTCCTCCCCTTGACTCTTCCCTCCTCCCCCCATCTCTCTCTCTCTGTTTCTCTGTTACTTACACACACACACACACACACACACACACACACACACACACTCACTCACTCACTCACTCACTCACTCACTCACTCACTCACTCACTCACTCACTCACTCACTCACTGACACTCATACCCACAGTTCCTGAACTCACATCAACTAATGGCATTGGATATGGTCAACAGTTGAAGGGAATCAGTAATGGAAAATCAGTGTTCTCCAAATAGGATGGTATTACTCTGGTATTGTAGCTTATTATTATTATTTTTTGCCCAGGTTCTTTTGATAACTAATTACAGCCTTGATCTATATGACAACAAAGTGTTAGTACTGTGTATTGGCTAGATACTACTAGGGTAGTTACCCTGGTTCTTTTATTCTCTTTTAGATTTAAATGCTTATTTTGTTCTCTGCCCTAATGTGTTGATACTGTCAGGTGACTAGAGCCTTAGTTATCTAGGTCCAACTTCAAAACTAAAGAATGTAAGGAGGGACCTTAGAGGTTATCAACTCAAGTATCTAATTTGACATATAGTGAAATTGAGGATCAGGGATGTGAAATGACTTGCTAGTAATTAGCACAAATTTCTTTTTTTTTCCTTTTAAAAATATTTTATTTTAAATTCACAGAACAAAACAAAATTTCCATAACAAAATACAATAAAAAAAAAGATGATAGCACATGAAATGCAGATCTACCACATACAATTTGCTATTCCTTCAAAATATATAGCAAAGTTATCATGTAAATGTCTTTTTTCTCCTCCCTCCCTCCAACCATTGGGGAGGAAAAGATGTAGGGGGACTTTTGGAGGGGTGTGTGGATTGGGGGGGTGTAGGGATAAGGGATGGGAAGGACCCTAATTAGCACAAATTTCAATCTTGCTATGTTGAACTGGCACTAGCAAGGGGGCAATCATGGCTTTGACTGAAGTGCAGATATTTGATATTGGGTGTACCTCTTCATCTGCTCCAACAGATGGCCACACCCAGGATCCTGGGACTGTCATGCCCTTATCCCAGGGCCCACTTTCCAAATTGAGAAGGCTTGTTCCTGGACTGGATACTTGACCTGAAGAATATCGAGCATTAGCTGGGAATCAGAAAGCGATCAGTGTCAAAAGCGGCATATACTGACCATTATTTCCTGATAGCAACTCAGCCCTCTTCTTCTCCCCACCTTGTGCCTAACTTGTGCCTTCTGGAAATCTCCACTGTTGTTTGAAAAGCCCGACCCCTTCCATCCTGGAGCTCTTCTTCCCCCATCCTTTCCATCTTCTGGTGCCTACTTCTCCAAGGCTGACTCTTCCTTCTCTCAAGCCATTGGTCATATAGGAAGGCCCAGGAGAAGAAATCGCTGTTCTCTCTAGTTCGCTCCATCATGTTCACCCTTTTTGCTGTCATTTACTTCTCTTCAGATTATTCTCACTTCTTTCCAATAACTTCAGATTAAGGCTCATATTCTTCTCTCTTCTAACTTTTCTCTTCCTTCCACAACATCTTGGACTCCTAGTTTTTAACCTTCAGTCTCTGTCAACAATGCATGGGAATGGTTAGGCCCACCTAAATTTGCTTAAGATTCCAGAATTTCCACCTCTAGCTTTTTATCTCCCTATGCATTTTAGGCATACACATAACAATCTAAATCTGTAGGTGGCGGGGTAGTAAATTTGGATGGAGTAGCCCATCTTGGAGAATAACAGAATATAAAAATTTTGGAGAGATTGTTAGCTAGAAACATACAGGGAGAGAGTTGGGATTCAGATTCTGGTCTGTTGTAGAAAGCAGGGAAATTTCATATTTGTAGCCAGAAATGTATTATTTTTTTTTTTTTTGAGCAGGGAAGGCAAGGTAACTAAGTGACTTGCCCTAGGTCACACAGCTAGTAAGTGCATCAAGTGTCTGAGGCCCCATTTGAACTCAGGTCTCCCTGACTCCAGGACTGGTGCTCTACTCACTGCACCACCTAGCTGCCCTAGAAATGTATTATTCTATGGTTTTTAATGTAAATTAGTGTGTATTTATGTGGTATTGGTTAAAAAAAAGTGACCCAGGCTAATTAAAAGTCTGGCAACTGGGTGACAGTAGATAGAGCACCCATCTTGGAGTCAGGAAGACTCATTTTCCTAAGTTCAAATCTGGCCTCAGACACTTACTAGCTGTGTGACCCTGGGTGAGTCACTTAACCCTGCGTGCCTCAGTTTCCTCATCTGTAAAATGAGCTGGAGCAAGAAATGGTGAACCACTCCAGAATCCTCAGCAAGAAAACCCCAAATGGGATCATAAAGAGTCAGGCACAACGGAAACAATTGAACAATAAAAATAAAAGGTCTAAAGGCTGTAAAAAATCATTACCTTGAATGTCGTTTGTTCAGGAAAGCAGAAGAAAGGATCCCCCACCTCCTTATCATTTGCTCTTGTCATTCCCTATTATTGTAATACCTCCCTTCTCCACGTTAGCGATGTCTTCTCTGTTTAGTGAAATCCTACTTGTCTTCTAAGGCCTAATGGACATCCTCCATGAAACTTCTATGACTCTCCCAAATCTGACGTGGTTCTTGGATTGAAGTGGTGCAGTCCTAGCACTGAGAGTCAGCAGACTTGAGTTACCCTGGGCTTTTTGAGGCTCTTTGAGCTTCAATCTCCCCACTTGTAAAGTGGCTATACTTTAATTTGTATATAATATTTGTTTATTATATATTATATATCATTATTATATTATAATAATATATTATTATATAACATATTCTAATATATTATATGATACATTATTATACATTATTTATTATAATATTAATTTGTATATAATATTGATTTCTCAGGCTTGTCACAAAGTTTGTGAACCTTAAAGTGTTATATAAAATGTAAGACTTTATTATAAGTGTAGCAATCAAGAAATAAACATCCATCCACATAAACACACCTACTATGTGCCAGTCACTATGCTAGGGACTGTATGTATGTATCCTTTTGTATTGTAGTTATCTGTACACATTATATTCCCCAGCCCAGCTATAAATTCCACAAGGGCAGGAAGCATGTTTTATATAAACATGGTATCTTTCCCAAAGCCTATTACACTGTTCTGCACATCCATAAGGTGCTTAGTAAATATTTACTGAAGTTAATGATTGCTATAATGCGCATGATAGTATCTGTACAATGAGCAGAGATGCTAGGACATCTAGAACTGAATTTCCAGGAGACATCTTAAACTGAACATATCGAAAACTGAATGTCTTATCTTTTCTGTAACCCCTCCCCCACCCCCTTTCAAAATTCCCCGTTACTATGAAGGGCACCACTACCCTCCCACTCTCTCAGGCTCACAACCGGAAGGTCATCCTCACTCCCCATATCCAATCTGTTGCCTTTGCCACTTCTCTCCAATATGTTGCCTTCTCTCCTCTGATACTGCCACCACTGTGACAGGGGATGCATGACCTATGGAAGGAATCTGCTGGTGGGTCTGCCTGCCACTAGGCTCTGCCTGCCCACTCCAATTCATCCTCCATTCAGCCGCCAGTGTTATTTTCCTAAAACACCAGTCTGACTGTGTTACTTCTTATCCCTCATAATAAATGTCAGTGGTTCCCTTTCACTTCTGGGTTCAAACACAAAATCCTCTATTTGAAGTTCAGAGTCCTTCATCACCTTTGCCTTCTGCTCCTACTTTTCCAGTCTTCTTGCCCCTTACTCCCTGCCATGTCCTCTTCAGTCTACTAACATTGCCCTCCTTGCCATTCCATGAATGAGACAGTCAAGCTCTTGGCTCTGGGCATTTTTCTCGCTATTCCTCATTCCTGGAATACTTTCCCTACTCATCTTTTGCCTTGTGGCCTTCCTGGGCCCTTCAAGTCCAAGCCAAAATCCCACCTTCTACAGGAAGATTTTCTCACTCCCCCCTTCTAGTTCCAGCCTTCCATGAATTATTTCCTATTTATTCTCTGTATAACTTGTTTCTATATATTTATTTACTTGCTGTCTCTCCCATTAGATTTGAAGCTTCTTGGGGGCAGGGACTGTCTTTTGTCTCTTTTTATATCCCCAGAATGCCTATTACATAGTAGATACCTAATAAATGTGTATTGACTGACTGATTATCTAGAAATATATATGAAAGGAACCTTAGAAATCATCTAATCCAACCCCATCATTAAAGCCTAGGGACATCAAGTGATTTACACAAGGTCACCTAGAGACAGAAATGGGATTTTTATTCAATTCTGACTGCAGAGTCAGTGATTTTTCTGGTATGATTAGATCAAACAATGGTATAGACAATCATACTACCCCTCATACTTTGCTATACTTAATCCATGATTAACAGTATCATCTAGAATGAAATAAGTACATTTAGCACATGATAGCATTTAAATAGACAAAGAAATAGTTCCAGACTCACTAACAATTTAGTGGCAAATATAAGTGGGAAATGAAGGCTAATGCCAGTGAAAGGGAGGAAAGGCCAAAAGAAATCTGAAGGATAGCCAGAGAAATAAATCTGAAGGGTGGGGAAGAATTGCGATGGCAACAAAATATTTCTTTTTAAAATAGCAAACCGTAAGCCTAATAAAAGCACCGCTTTCAAACTTAAGGATGCAGAATATTCCTCATCTAGAAAGTTGCTGTGATTTATGGCAGCTACAAAAAGATTCTTGAATGTGTATATTCAACTCTGAACTATTTGTCCTACCGAAAGAGCATAGTATGATGGAGTGGAGAGAACTTTGCCCTTAGATTCCGAAATCCTTGGTTTTAATGATACTTACCAGGTGATCTCCTCTGACCTCTCTTTGTTCATCTGTCAAATAGGCATGTGTTTTGGGGAGAAGCAGAGGGAAATCATATTGCTGTTAGCTAGGTTGGTGTTCGATCAAATGAAAAAACCTATGTGCAAGGACATTATACCAATAAAGTATTACACAAACATAAGGAATTGCAATTAGTTTCCCTTCAATATGACCATAAATGAAACTACACCATGAGAGGAAATTAGCCTCGTAAGTAACAATATTATAGGGCAGCTAGGTGGTGCAGTGGATACAGGATTGGGCTTGGAACCAGAAAAACTAATCTTCCTGAGTTCAAATCCAACCTGGATACTTTAGTAGCTGTGTGACCCTGGGCAAGTCCCTTCGCCCTGTTTACCTTACTTCCTCATTTGTAGAATGAGTTGGGGAAGGAATGGCAAATCATTCCAGAATTTCTGCCAAAAAAAACCCCAAATAGGTCATGGAGAATCAGACATTATTGAAAAACAACTTAACAACAACATTATAACGGGGTGATATATTCCTGGGCTCAGTGATTCTACAGGGAGGTGGGCTTCTGGTAGTGATAGGTGGGGAAGTTGTGGGCAGAAGGCATAGGGAGTGCTGAGTGGTAGGGGGATAGGTAATCAGAAGCATGGGGTGGTGGATCATTGAGGAAAATCATTGATAAGGTCACCATTTTGGGGTACTTGTTGAATCATGGCTATCATTAATATGATTGAGATAGCAATGAAGATAATAATAATAATGGAAGAAATTCTTCAAATGGATAATATGAAATGATGGTTAACACGTTGCTACTCTGTTCTGTACGTTGGTTTTTACCTTGTCATTCAAGACCATTCTGTCTGAGTAATGATGAGCAAATATCCTGAGACAGCTTAGAAGTGAGAAATTCCTGAGTAGAAAGAAAACTTGGGTGCTGGAGTTGCAAGTGGGTAGTTGGAATGCAATAAATTAAGTGTAATAAGCAACTTAGGGCAACTACATGGCGCGGTGGATAAAGCACTGAGCCTGGAGTCAGGAAGAACCAAGTTCAGATTTGACCTCAGACACCAGCTGTATGATCCTAGGGAAGTTTCCCCATTTTCATTATCTTTGTCAAGAAAATCCCAAATAGGGTCATGAAGAGTTTTACATGCCTGAAATGACTGTTAACAATAAGCAATTGTGATGAGCAATGTGGACAAATGGATGGAAAAAAGACAAAGGGTTAGAAGATGTTAGTCTTGGACAGGTCCTGCACTCATTTATTTTTCTGGAGATGTGAGGAGAGTTCAAGGAAGACCCTAAATTTGTTTGGTGGACATCCTACAAGAAGACGGATGTAAGAGCTGCACAGAATAGGCAGTGATCTAAATAATTGGAGGGAATGACCATGCTGATGAGATTACAGAGGCATTGTAGTATTTGAGTAAGCAATTGCAATTAATCAGATTATAGACAGAGAGCTGGAAGTTGCCTTAAAGGTTATCTATGCCATCCCATTTCTGTTTTACAAAGGAGAAAACTGAGACTAAGACAAATGGCACGACTTGGCCAAGGTCCCACAGAGTGGAGTATGAGGCAGAGGGGGGATTCATTCCAGGTCCTCAGACCTGAAATCTAGCATTTTTCTCATTACAGTGCAACACCCTGTAATGGGAATGCAAATTTGGAAGATCTTCCCTGCCCCTAGGCTAAAGTGCACCTGAAGCCTAGGGTGGGAGGCTTGTTTTTCAGTAGATACTTCTTGCTTGGCCAGTGAGTCAATAAGGTTGTTACATTCTCTGAGCCAGGAGAAGGCTATATAAGCCCTGATGTGTAGCTTTGTTTTGGGGGCTCACTTTGAGAAGTGTTCTGTGATTTGATCTGGATTCTGGGAAGCCGTTGTCCAGAGGGGCCCGCCGCCCCCGGCTTTGAAAAACCCAGATGTTGAAACCCAGATGTTGATTGGGTATGGATGTAATGGTTGGACAGTTTGGAAATCTGTCTACTTGATCTGTTTCTCTGACTTGATAATTCTGTCTGTGTATTCTGAAGTTCGGGGTGCTGACCTTTTTCCCCTGAACAAGGTAAACGATATATGGTCTGACTGATTAAAGTAAGCTTGTTAACCCATTTTGAGTTGCTTTCCTTTATCAAAGCAGATCCAAGAACCTGTATTGGCAGCAAACCCTGAGGACACTTGGGGTGCTTGCTGCTACACACCCCTCAAATTTTCAGTTAACACACACACACACACACACACACACACACACACACACACACACCCTCACCTTCAAAAGCTCTACTGCTGCTTGAGAAATAATTGGAAATTGAGAGGATGCCCATCAATTGGAGAATGTCTGAAGAAGTTGTGATATATGATTGTGATGGAATACTATTGGATTATAAGAAATGACAAGCTGGATGGTTTCAGAAAAACCTAGGAAGACTTGTATGAACTGATGCAAAGTAAAGTGAATATGCCAGGAGAACATTGTGCACAGTAACAATAATATTATACAATGATCAGGTATGAATGACTTAGCTATTCATAGCCATACAATGATCTAAGACAGTTCCAAAGGACTTATGATGGAAAATGCTATGCACATCCAGAGAAAGAATCGATGGAGTCTGAGTATAAATTAAGGAATATTATAGTTTACTTTCTTCATTTTTTTGATAGGGTGTTCATCTATCTATCTTTATTTTTGGTATGTTTTCTTTTATAGCATTAGTAATATGCAAATGTTTTTTTCATTATTGAACATGTATAACTTATATAAAATTGCTTACAATCTCAAGAGGGTAAAGGATAAGGAGGGAGGGAGAGAATTTGGAACTCAAAATTTTCAAAAACAAATGCTAAAATTATTTTATATGTAATTGGAAAAGAATAAAATATTACTTAAAACAAACAAAAAAAGCACTACCACCAACCCAGGAGCCACAAATTCTTAGAGGTCAGCTCAGATGGTCAAAAAATTATGGCATCTTGTATCAGCAATGCCATATTCACAATGCCTATGGAAATTACAGATATGCTGATGTAATTATCCATCACAAAATACATCAGGCTTGCTATGTGGGGGAATAAGCTAGAGAATTTATTAAAATACCAAAAGACTGAGTCCCAAAACCAGAAAGTCAAAGCCATCAGATTAGTTATGAAGTTGGCACAGGCAGATAAAGTAGAAAGCACCCACATTCTCAAGCCTTTAAAACAGAACAGGCTACCTCAGGCAAAGGTCCTCCTCTCCCCACTCACAGCAACCACCCAACGTCCTGGAAGTGCGCTCCCAGCAGCTCCGGCCCCTGGCAGTCCTCAGCAGGAGTCCTTAGCAGAAATTCTGGCTGACTCAAAAAGGGCTTCGTGCTGCCACCGCCGCTGCTGCTGCCGCCGTTGCTGCCACTGCTAGCCACCGCAGGAACTCTAGCTTGGCTTCCACTTCCTCTTGCTCCACCCCTTCCTGCTACGTCAGCAAGTCCAATGGGGCATGGAAGATCTTTAAATCCCATAACCCTTACACATCTTAATATGGATTTAGTTAAGGGAAGATGGAGTGGGTAACACTGTATCTATTTAACTTCCTCTGCAATAATTTAAGGATCCAAAAACTTCATTCAAGAAGCTTGTCTGGGTTTGTGTTTGGAGCTAACTTTGTGAAGGTTGGAATTATTAATTCAGAAACAATTAGTTTTCTGTTTTGAGTTAATTTCTAACTAGTATGCAGCATGTAAAAAGGGGACAAACACTCTTTAAAGTGTTATATTTTGAATTAAACTTTCTCAGGGCCCTTTAAATGAGGCAAACCAATTATACATTATTGTATGTTTACTAGAAGAAATTTCCTTCCTGATTTCCTTCCCTGTTCTCCCTTGAGGTAACCCTGTACCCTGGAGTATGTAAGTTAATTACACTAAACATTCATACTTTCCATTGCTATGTGTTATTATTAATTATCATAAAAATTAGCTGTCTTAACAACCCTTAACAACATTATGGGATGCTTTGTAACTATTTCAGAGGAGATTAAATGTATTCTGTTGTGACTGACTAAGGACTACAAACTGCTGACTTATCCAGATTGCTGAGGACAAGTGAGGAGAGAAGTGGGGGAGGAAAGAAGAGCTTACTTCTAATTGCTTTGTTGTAGTTTGAAGTATAGGAACCATACCAAGCTCTGGAGATGTAAGGGGCCTCTGCAGGCTATGCAGAGCTGGCAGAACTGGCAGGTAGGCTATATGGGACTTGGAGTTAGGAAGACATGTTCAAATCTGACCTCAGATGTATAGTATCCTTATAATTCTACTCAACAAGTCATCTAACCTCTCTCTGCCTCAGTTTCTTCTGCAAATGGGTTATTCTAGAGGGCAAGTAGGTGACACAGTGGATAGAGTCCTGGGCTTAGAGGCAGAAAGACCCGAGTTCAAATCTGGCCTGAGATACTAGGTGTGTGATGACCCTGGGCAAGTCACTTAACCATTTTTGCCTCAGTTTCCTCTAAAATGAGCTGGAGTAAGAAATGGAAAACCACCCCAGTATCCCTGCCAAGAAAACCCCAAAGGGAGTCACACAGAGTCAGGCACAACTGAAATGACTGAGCCACAACAAAAACTGAGACTATCTCAGGGTTTTGTGAGGGTCAAATGAAATAATAAAACATAGTGGTTCAAGGTTTACCAGGCTAATCACAACTATTATTTTATTCTCACAACAACCTGGGGAAGCATTATTCTGTACTTAACAGATTCCAGCCTCCAGAGCTCAGTCTAAGAAAGACAAACAGAGCCAGGTTGTATGTGTGTTTCTTTTCTCTCAAAGCCGAGGCAGGCACGCATGCATATGGAGCTACAGTTGGAACTGGACTCACTTTGGCATTAGGCTGTACAGATTATAGAGACAAAGAGAACCACAAAGCTGGGCAGGTCAGGTACTGCCACAGTCCCTTGGGTTCAGTTTGTTTCCCAGGGAGGGGTCATTTCACAAAGATCCTGCGATGCCTACATGGAACAAGGAAGAGGGTCAGGCTGGAAAGTGCCCAAGGTCCCAGGACTAGGATGCTTGTGCTACTTCTGCCTGTTAAAGCTGGCATGAACCAGCTTAAGTCAGTTCTGTGGTCATCAGCACAGCTGAGGGAGTTCTGGGTTCAGCAAGAGAATTTTGCAAAGGATCTCTGGTATGTCAGATTTCAGGGATGCTCAGTCTGCCTTCTGATTGACTGATTCTGATTCCCTGGTCAGTCTGGCTTCCTCTGGATGGACAGGAAGCTCTTGCAAATCAAGGTGGTCACTAAGGTCATTTTTGACACACATAAGGAAACTAAGGCAGACAGAAGGAAAGTGACTTGCCCAAGGCCACATAAGTAGTAAATGTCTGAGGCCTGATTTGAACTCTGCTCTTCTGCGCTCCAGGACCGCTTCTCTATGTACTTCTCCACTTTGCTTCCTCTTCATATAGGGAAAGTGCTTTGAAAACTTAACTCTATATAAATGCTAGCTATTGTCATTATAATTCATAACACAGAGCAGCCGGGAGAAAAATAGAAAGATGTGAATCCACAATTAGAAAAAGGGAAAAAAGATAGCTCTGTAAGAATTAGACATTTAAACTAAAGTGATTATAAAGAATTAAGGATTTCATTTAAAAATGAATATTGAACAAGGAAAACTGAATAGCCACTCTGAAGTCTACTTGGATATTAACAGAAGATGGTTACATACAATTGGCAACAGTTTGGGCTGGGTAGAGTGCATAGTCATTTACACGTTCAAGTTCAAAGTATGGGGCCAAGAGATATTTGGGGAGCTAGCAGCCCTAGAAGGTTATGCCAAAATGGCAGAAAGCTAACTTGAGCAAGGAACAAGAAATGCATAAAATGAGGTACTCTTACGGCAAGAGCATTCTTTTAAGGAAGATAGAGAGGAAAATAAGAAAAAAAACTGGTTTCCTTTGGAAAAGCACTTGGGGAAATTTTTACACAGTTATCACCAAATTTCTCCAGATTCACCACAGTGAAGCACCCCTATTTTTATTTTACAAACCAGTCAATATTTTTTTCTCTTCTGGTCTAGTGATAAGTACACTCAAAGAAAGGATGAGAGGAAAGCACAGTATGGTGTAGTGTAAAGAATGCTGGACTTTTTGTCAGGAAAGACCTGGGTCTGAATCCCCCGTCCTATATTTCCTAGTTGTGTGACTTAATCTAAGCCTCAGTTTTGTTCTCTGTAAAATGGGGAAAATATTTGCACTTATCTCACAAGGTTGTTGTGAGGGTTAAATAAAATGCTATCATCAAAACAATTTGCAAATATCTTTAAAAATTAAAATTTCTTTTTTCAATTAGCAAGGATATATTTTTTCACACTCACCTCCTTCCCCTCAGAGAAAAAAAAAAGAAAAACAAAACTCTTTTAACGAATATACGTAGTCAAGACTCACATCTGTCCCCCCCCCCAACATTCTGTATTGCTTGTGTCAAAAAACGTCTATCTCACTCTGCATAGTTAGTCTACCACTTTTCTGTCTAAGGATGTGTAACATTCATCATCATCAGTCCTATGGAATCACGAATGATTATTATGTTGATCAGGTTGTCAAATCTTCAATATTGTTATTCATTCATTCATTCATCTATTTATTCGTTTATCTAATTATTACAATATTGCTGGTATAGTATACATTGCTTTCCCAGTGCTGTTCAATTCACTCTACATAAATTCATAAAATTCTACCCAGGATTCTCTGATACCATTCCTTTCATCATTTTTTACAGCATAACTATATTCAGTTATATTCATATCCCATAGTTATTTCAGCCTTTCTCCAGGTGATAGACATCCCTTTAGTATTATATTCTTTGACACCATAAAAAACCATCTATCATGTAGAATATACAGAATATATATTCACATATAGAATATTTTCCTCAATGTTTAGTATTTTTGAGGCATAGTCTTAGTAGGGGTATTGTTGGTTGAAAGGGTATGTGCAGTTAAGTAACTTTCGGGATTATTTTCAAATTGCTTCCCAGAATATCTATGCCAGTCCAGAACTTGCCTAACAGTGAATTTGTTTTCCCAAGGTCTTTCTAACATGTCATTTTCCTTTTTTCGGTCAACTTTGTCAATCTGATGGGTTTGAGATGGAATCTCTTAAAATTGAATGTCTCTAATTTAATTATTTAGAGCACTCCTTTTTCCATATGTATATAAAAATACTTTTTCTGTATATAAATATATCTATATATAATATATGGAATATGTCTGTATATGTACATATATGCATGTATATGTGTTACATATAATACATATGACAAACCCACATATTATAGATAGCTTTGATTTCTTCTCTTGTGAACAGCCTGGTCATATCTTTTGATGATTCATTAATTGGGGGAAATGCAATTTGTAAATACTAAAGAATTGTCTCCACAGAGGTGTTGAATGCATGGCCCAAAAGACTTCCCAAGTATAGTCTGAACCAACTTAAAGGTAATTGGGAAGTATTTGAAAAAATAAAAACATAATAAAATATAGATAATTTTAATATGTGGATTTCTAAGTCAATAGGTGGTATGCAGTGATCCTTGTACAGTTTAGTGGCCCCTGCTTCTATTTGTATTTGATAACACTGATCTTCAATACCAAATTCTCAAAAGAATATGTTGTAGGGGCGGCCAGGTGGCTCAGCGAGTAAGAGCACCGGCTCCAGTGTTGGTATGACCTGGAGATTGAATCCTGGGCTCAGACACTCAGCACCACACCCAGAAATAACTGGCCATGTAACCTTGAGCAAGTTACTTAACCCTGATTGCTTATAAAAAAAAATATGATGTAAAACTGGAAAAAAATATAAAATTTCAGTTAAAAATCAAGAATCTCAAGGGTAATTAAAAGTTCAAACTGTACTATTAAGGAGTAATCATTAAATTGATGTATTACTGGTTAAAAAATGAAAAGTGGATCAGTTGAACAGATTAGGTGCACAGACACAAAGCAAACAGACAGAGTAGCATAGTGTTCCATAAACCCAAAGCTAAAAGTGACTGAGGAAAGGTAATATTATTATTTGATAAAGACTACTAGGAAAATTCTATAGCTGTCTGGCAGAAATTAAGTTTAGACCAACATTTCACACCACAGAGCAGGATAAATTCCAAATGAACACATGACTTAGATATAAAAGGTCACATAATTTAGTGGAACAAGGAAGAAATCTTTCAGATCTATGGCTAGGGAAGAGTTCATGATTAAATCAGGGATGGAGAGGATCACACAAGGTAAAATGGACAATTCTGGTTATTAAAATTTCTGCACAAATAAATCTAATGTACTAAAAATTAGAAGGGAAACAGGTAATTGGTGGCGGGGGTGGGGGTGGGTGTACTCTTTCACATACATTGTACTTGTTTCAGTTCCTGGAATAACTCCAGTTTTAAACTAGTTTGGTATTTTATAGAGGACCCCTTGGGTATAACTAAATTTCCCTAGTCTATTCAAATACAGAGAAAGGTTAAAGGTAAGCCTGGAGAACAAAAAAAGGTGGGAGGACATTATAGCTTTCTTTAAGAAGTAGAAGGCTTTGTTCTATTGGCTCTGAAGGGAGAATCCAAGGATAATTAATGGAAGTTACAAAGAGGAAAATTCAGGCTTGATATAAAAACATTTCAAACAATTCGAGCCCCCCCCTCCCCAAGGGAGATAGAAGATTCTCCCTTAGTAGAAATCTTCAAGCAAAGTCTGGATGACCACTAATTGAAATGTAGGAAAATTCCTTTTCCAGTATGGTATGTACTATCTGGCACTGTGGTCCCTCCCTACTCTGATTCTACGTATAATGGTCTAGACTGGATTTGAAGCAGAAGAAAGCTGTCTATATTTCGATGTAGTCCACCGATGATGTTCTTGCATCAGGCTCTTATGGCCAGTGGCCCCACGAGCCTTTGTCTCTCTGAGTGAAGTTGCTTCATTTCTTATCGGGGTTTGCCTACTGCTCTGGGTGATAAGCTTATTGTCTTGCTTCTCTAGCTCATATGCAAAAAAAGATATTTTGGCGGGCTTTTCCTTGCCCTTCTTGCAGCTCACATTTTGATATCAGTTTTTTGTCCTTTTTAAAAATCATCTAGAAGCTCAGTCTAACAAATCCATTGAGTCACCCTTGAAGACAAAACTGTCTTGCTTTTTCATTTATATCCCAGGTATTTAGCACAGTGCTTGGCATGTGGTAAGCATGCAATAAATGCTTTCTCATTTTTCTTTCATTCATTCACCCATTACATTCAATCAGGTGCCGGTGTAGCTGCAACTATCTGTTACCTATCAATTCAATGATTATTTAGGAGAGCCTAACATCATCTCTTTCTGACTTCATGGCTCCAAAACCATCTATCACATGTAGCACAAACTCAGAAGTATCAGTCCCTTCATACTGGTATGTGTTGAGAAACTGGGCGTAACTCATGGCACCTTTACTCTATTGCCAAATGAATTCTCTAGCCTCTGTAAGCATTCCAAAGCCATGACATCAGAGCTCTCTGGTTTCATATTACATACCTAATCCAATACTAATCCCCTTGAGAATCCTCACTGTTCTCTTTTTTCCATGTTAGGCACCTATCTCTAATTTTCTAGAGATGCTAGTACCTATTTCCACTGATTCAAATAACCAGCAAACCACAGGCAGGGCTTTGCCAGTTTCCCTGTAAGCCTTAGCAAGTATTTAGCACATTTCTCCACACCATTCACATCTTCTTAAAGGACTTCCTCAGTACCTTTCCTTCAACACCAATAGGCATTCTCAGAATAAAAACTCTTTCATTGGGATTCATTTCAAGTGCTTCACATCAAAACTCTTTTTTTAAACATCTAGATTACTTATTTAAGTTTAAACAATACAGAAAAATACATAGAGCGATACAACAAGACTTAAGCAAGTCTTATCTGGCAAACTATATCACCAAATTAGACCAAAAGCAGAAATTAAAGATACAAAGAAATAATGCAAATTGATAGGCAAACAGTAAAGCTTTATTTTAGCATATAATTGGATTATTAGAATGAATTAAAGGTTCAACAAAACATACTTCAATTCAGAAAGAGATCACTAGTGTAAATGACAAAACAAAAACAGAAAAAATTCTCAAAGAATCACATTTCTTTTAAAATCAACATAAGAAATTTTACGAAATTCAAGGATGTTTATATGCTTCCTCTCTTAAGCAAACTGGCAATAATCTTAAACACAGCTCCCACATTTAGCCAGCAGAGGGCTGCTGGACACTTGTCTGGACTTGTTCTATAATAAAGATCAGGCCCTGGCAATCATACATTCACCTAAGTAGTTATGCATTCTGCCCAATACCAAACAGTACTTGAGGAAAATAACAACTATATGTTTATCAGAAAGCTGGCCGTGTATCTTCCTGAGCCCTGCCAATTTTGTAGGTGCTAGCACTCTTCTGGTTTCCTTGAGGTGTGGTCTGTATGGATTTATCCAATTAGAGTCTTGGCTCAGCCTCTAGCCACTAGAAAATCCACTTTTTTCCTCTCAAACGGAATTTCCTTTAAATAATGTACGTATAGCTTAATGGGATTGATCACAAAAGCAAGAGTTTATGAACAGGAATTAAAATCAAATATGTTAAAACTCCTGTGTGGGCTGTATGCCAGCAGCTCCTCCCAGAGTTAGGTAGTCCCCAAACAGTCTATAGGCATGACCCAAGTTCGGTTCTAGAAACACCATTCAGGTGCTTTGACTCAGACTGTCCAATCAGCTGCTTTCCCCAGGAGTTAGCAAAGATTGTGTGTGTGTGTGTGTGTGTGGGGGGGTGACAAGGGGAAATTGGGATAGATTTTGTGGGTGTGACAGGAAAGAGAAGTGTCAACGTGAAGCTTTTGAGGAAATCTGAGACTCTTCCTCTAGCTTTCTTTTTGTTTGGTTCGGTGTCCGTGGTTCATTGCTTGCTTCTCTTCTGTCTTGGTGAAATTGATCAGAGGTGGAACACATGGACCCACATACACAGCCACACCAAATTCAAAGGAAATCTAAAGGAAAAATTTAACTCAATTGCAAAAATAACACTTCTTTATTGCCTTAAGCAAAACAGATAGGGTGATGAACAAGAAAGAAATTAAACAATCCCATCTTGTACAGGAAGTCTCCTTCAACTCCTCTCAATTCCGGTGCCTTTATTCTTTTAATTCTTTCCAGTTTTTTTTTTTTTCTGCATATAGCTCACTCTGTACGTATTAGTTGCATTTTGTCTCCCCCTCCTCCCCCATTAGATTGTAGGATCTTTGAGGGCAGGGGCTATCTTTTGTCTCTTTTTGTATCCCCAACAATTAGCATAGTATCTGGTACATAGATGGCACTTATTAAATGTTTTGGGATTAATTGATTGAATATTAGAGAAAATAGATATGATGCTTCTTTGGTGACAATTGAAGGTGAATTTGAAGGCATAGACGTAGTTTTAGTTATACTCTTGACCTTTGCAAATATCAGTGAGACAGTAAGGTAAAAAAAACATTCATAAGTCAATGCCTAGAGGCAATTAAAAAACTATTAAATACAAACTGCGATACAATAAAATTATAATCAACAATGGAACGATGCACAAAAGACATACACTTTGAGATTAAATGTATCTTAGGTAATGAATTCATCAAAGAACAGTCATTCAAACAATAAATAATGACAATAAAGAAATTGATAACAATGAGACAACATAGCAAAATTAATAGGATACAGCTAAGATAATCATTAGAGAGAAAATTATATAATAGAATACTCATATTAAGAAAAGAGGAAAAATCCAACATAATGAATACGAAACTTTGAAAAAGCTTAAAAGTCCATAGAGCATCCCAAACAGATCCAAAATGATAATCTTTAATATTAAAAGAGAAATAATCCAATAAAGCCAGAACAAACTGACTGACAAAGGAGGCAGAGCAGACTGAAAGAAGTATAACTGCCATACCTTCCAATGGATTGTGGAGGTGGCTAAAAGAGCTGATAAATGAGTTTTAATGATAGCATCCTTGGAAGATATTGTTTCAGGGCATTAGATGATCTTAAAACATCCAATTAGGTGGAGTTTGATGACCAATTTGGATAGAAAGCAGTTTTGGGGAAGGAACTTTGGCGAGCAGCATTAGGCAGGGAGCAGATTTGCTAGAGAGTAGGGCAATGACATCAGTAGAAGACATCAGCAAATTTCTGGTGCTAGAGGCATAATTGCTTTTCTTTTTAAAAAAATATTTTATTTTTTTTATTCTTAGTTTTCAACATTCATTTCCACAAGATTTTGAGTTACAAATTTTCTCCCTGTCTTTCCCCTACCCCCACCTCAAGATGGCAAGCTTACTGAATACCCCTTCCCCCAATCTGCTCTTTCTTATATCTTTCCCCACTCCACCCCCCAACTTTCTAGGAGGGCAAGATGGATTTCTATACCCCAGTGCCTGTATATATTATTTCCCAATTGCATGTAAAAAACAATTTTTTAACATTTGTTTTTTAAACTTTGATTTCCAGATTCTTTCCCTTCTTCCCTCCTCACCGACCCCCACTGGGAAGACAAGCAATTCAACATAGGCTGTACATATGTAGTTATGCAAAATGTTTCCATAGTAGTTATATTGTGAAAGACTAACTAAATTTCCCCCCATCCTGTCCTCCCCCACTTATTTTATTTTCTCCTTTGACCCTGTTCCTTTTCAACTGTGTGCTTCTAACTACCCTGTCCCCCAATGTGCCCTCCCTTCTGTCATCCTCCCTCTTATCCACTTCCCTGCTACGTTCCTGTAGGGTAAGATACCCAACTGAGTGTGCATGTTATTCCCTCCTTAAGCCAAATTCAATGAGAGTAAGGTTGACCCATTCCCTTTCACCTTCCTGCTCTTCCCCTCCATTGTAACAATTTTCCCATGCCTTTTGTATATGAGATAATTTACCCTATTATCTCTCTCCTTCTCTCCTTCTCCAATTATATTCCTCTCTCATCTCTTAATTTTATTTTTTAGATATCATCCCTTCCTATTCAACTGATCCTGTGCCCTCTGTCTATGTATACATGTACACACATATACACACACTCACATATGTATTTATACACACATATACCCTCCTAAACATACATATAAACATATATATTCCCTTCAACTATCCTCATACTGAAAAAAGTATCATGAGTTACAATTATCATTTTTCCATGTAGGAATGTAAATAGTTCAACTTTACTAAGCTCCTTATGATTTCTTTTTCCTGTTCACCTTCTCATGCTTCTCTTGCTTCTTGTATTTGAAAGTCAAATTTTCTGTTCAGCTCTGGTTTTTTCATCAAGAATACTTGAAAGTCCCCTATTTCATTAAATGACCATATTTTCCCCTGAAGCATTATACTCAGTTTTGCTGCGTAGGTGATTCTTGGTTTTAATCCTAGCTCCTTTGACCTCCAGGTTATCATACTCCCAGCCCTTCTATCCCTTAATGTAGAAGCTGCTAGATCTTGTGCTATTCTGATCGTGTTTCCACAATACTCAAATTGTTTCTTCCTGACAGCTTGTAATATTTTCTCCTTGACTTGGGAACTCTGGAATTTGGCTATGATATTCCTAGGAGTTTTCTTTTGGGGATCTTTTTCGAGAAGCAAGCAGTGAATTCTTTCAATTTCCATTTTGTCCTCTGGTTCTAAAATATCAGGGGAATTTTCCTTGAGAATTTCTTGAAGGATGATTTTAGGCTCTTATTTTGGTCATGGATTTCAGGTAGTCCAATAATTTTTAAATTCTCCTGGATCTATTTTCAGGTCAGTGGTTTTTCCAATGAGATATTTCATTTGCCTTCTATTTTTTATTTGTTTTGATCTCTTTAATAGTATCTTGATTTCTCATAAAGTCATTAACTTCTATTTGCTCCAATCTAATTTTGAAGGAATTATTCTCTTCAGTGACTTTTTGAAATTTCTTTTCCATCTGGGCAATTCAACTTTTTAAGACATTCTTCTCCTCATTGGCTTTTTGGGCCTCTTCTGCCATTTGATTTAGTCTATTTTTTAAGGTGTTATCTTCTTCAGTATTTTGGGGAATCTCCTTAAGCAGACTATTGACTCACTTTTCATGATTTCCTTGCATCATTCTCATTTCTCTTCCCAATTTTTCTTCCACTTCTCTTACTTGATTTTCAAAATCCTTCTTGGGAGCTCCTCCATGGCCTGTAACCTATTCATATTTTTCTTGGAAGCTTTTGATGCAGGAGTTTTGACTTCGTTGTCTTCTTTTGGTTTCATGTTTTGGTCCTTTTTGTCCCCCCAAAATGCTTCTATGGTCTGATTGTGCTTCCTCTGCTTGCTCGTCTTGCCAGCCAATTACTTGACTTTTGAGCTCTTTGCCATGGTAGAACTCTGCTTCCAGAGTGGAGCGAGCTGTGTCCCAAATTGCTGGAGTTTTCTCAAATGTTGTCAGAGGTCTGAAGAGGGTGCCCTCTCTACAGCCACCACAAGCTCTGGTGCACTGGCGTTCCTCATTCCAGAACCACCACCCAAGACCATGATCAAGATCCAAGCAAGTCAAAGCAAGAGTGATTGCCCCCTGAATGGTCTCAGTCCCCCTAAAATCTGCAGGCCAGGAGCTCTGGAGGCAGTCACTGGGCAGCAGGTGCTGCTGCCCTGCCTCTGCCTCCCCTCACTCTGGGGGCAGGGGCCAGACAGCACTCTTCTATCACCCTGGATCAAAAGGGTTCCTCACTTACCTTTTACTTTTTCTTTTGTGTTTATGGATTGAGAAATCTGAAAACCACCACAGCTGCTGCTGATGCACTCTCCTGAAGTCTGCTCTGGCCATTTGGGGCCGCTGGTTGAGCCGCCCTGGGTCTGGACCCACCTAGCTCACAAGGGATTGTGCTCAACTCCCAGCCTCGTGTGATAGACCCCTTCTATTGCACTGCCAGGCTGCCTTCAGTGGGAGATTTGTTTCTCTTTGTCACTTTGTGGGTTCTGTAGCTCTAAAATTTGTTTAGAGTCATATTTTACAGGTGTTGGAGGTGGTTGGTGAGGGAGCTTAAGCAAGTGCCTGCTTTTACTCCACCATCTTGGCTCCACCCCATAATTGCTTTTCAATACATGTGGCCTGATAACATGTTCCCTATAGATATTTCACATGCATATGCATATGTGTTTCCCATGTGTGGAAGCTCTACAAAATTCCACTGAAGGTCTACTCTTTCTACTGGTTATGTATATATTTGGGGAAGGATAAACTTAAGTTTTATGGAAGGTATATTATATTATTGCTTTTTTATATCTCTCATTAATCAAAATGCCTTTCTTATTAATTGAGTCTGCTCCCTGGATGATTGGTAAGAAGGAAAATGCTTTGATGGGGGCTAGTAAGTTATCATTTCAAGAAATTTCCAACCTACAAAATGTCTATAACTTGAGGTATCTAACTGGGGGATGCAGAGCAGAGTGGGTTCTGAAAGCTATACTAATAAATGTTTAGTCGCTTTTGATATGTGTGTGTTTCAGTGACAGAAAGGTATAGATATGTGCATATGTACATATATATGATATATACAAGTATTTATATATGTGTATGTGTGTATATATGAGAGAAAAATTCACATTGAATGCAGAGTAAATCAACAAAATTATTAGAAACTTATGTACCCAATTATATGACAAACCTAAGGAAAAAACTTGAAAGAAATAGATATTTATAGAAATATAAATGTCTAATCAACAAACCAAGAAATAGTGAATCTAAATGATCTGAGTTCAGAAAAAGAATTTAAGCTAGTTATAAATAAACTCTGAATAAAAAAAGAGCTTCCAGTTCAGTTGAGTTTATAAGTAAGGTCTTTCAGATATTTAAAGAACAATTAACATTCATATCTCATAAAATGTTCACAAACATAGAGAACATAGACACCTTACCACACTCTTTATATGGAACATATGTGGTCCTAATGCCCAAGTCAGGAAGAGAAAATCAAGAAAAAGAAGCAATAGACTAATGTTATGGAGTATTGAAGTAACATTCAATGAATCAGTAATAATTTAGTACAACACAGGAAGATAAGAATGACTGAGAAGAAGCCATGTGACAAAAACAACAAATATAATGAATCATTTTGATAATAAAAAAACAGCCAAAGTCATGTGATTTTTAAATTTACTACTATATTTATCTAGAGGTGCAGAAAAGAATCCTTCAACAAAATGTACCACTTATATTAAAAATAGTAAAAAAAAAAACCCACAAGAATAAAGTGAGTTTCCCTAATGAGATAAAAAGTATATATCTTAAACCCAAGGCCAATATTATTTATTATGGGGAATCACTGGAAGCTATCCAGTATGAATGGGGTGAAGCAAGGATACTTCCTGTCTCTGCCATTATGTGCTCTAGTGCCAGAAATGCTATAGTAATGACAAGAAAAATAAATTAAGGAAATAAGCATGAGCAGAAGAGAGAAAATTATCACCATTTGTAGCTAATAGTATGGTTTACTTAGAGAATCTTAAAGATTAAACAACAACAACAAAAATAATTGAGACAATTAATAGCTTCAGTAAAGCAGCAGGATATAAAATGAGTCTCAAAATCATTCACTTTTCTGTATATTACTAACCAAGCCAAGTTGAAAAAATAGGAAAGAAATTCATTTTAGGATAACAAGAAAATGCATTAAATACCTGGGAATTAAGCTCCCAAGACATATGCAGAAATTACGAAAATACAAGTACAAGACAATTTTTACAGAAACAAAAGATCAAAAATTGAATTAATATTCAATATTTGTGGCTGAGCAGTGCTACTGTATTAAAAAAAATAGTACCCAGCCCACTCTACAGATTTAGTGCAATGCCAATCAAATCACTAATGCTTCACTTAATGGACAAAGTAATAACAAAATCCATTTGGAGAAATAAAAGGGAAAGAATGTTAATGAATATAATAGAAAAAAACCCCAGAAAGTGGGACTTGGTACTGCTAAATATAAACCTCCAAAACAACATAGGAATTATTAAAATTATTTGATATTGGATAAAGACCAGAAATTTTATCCATGGGCCAATAAACTAAAACTTAGAAATACATAGTTTACAATATCCAAATAATCCCAGGAACACAAACTACTAAAGAAGTTATTATTTTTTTTTAAAACAACAACTTCTGGGGAAACTTGAAAACAGTGGCAAAAAACAGGTTCATACAAGCCTTTTAACTGTTTGCCATAATAACTTTCAAATGCATAAATGATACAGAAAGAATAAAGTCATATTATTTAAAATAGTGTAGCATAGAAAGTTTTTATCTTTCATAATTCTAGATAGGAAGAAATATATTACTTGACACAAGAGAGAAGAGATAAAAACAAAATAGAAAATTTTGCTTATGAAATTAGCAAACTTTTACAAAAATAAAATCAATACAAGTAGAATCAGAAAACTATAAGGAATAGGAAAAACATTCCCATCAAATACCTCTGATGAAAGATTTAAAAATCTATAGGCAATTGATATGTCTATAAGATTAAGAACCCCCTCAATAGATTAATTGTCAAAGGATATGAACAAATAGAATTGTTGGATCATAGATCTGAAGTTAGAAGACATCTTAAAGGTCATCTAGTCCAATTCCCTTATTTTCCCAGTTCAAGAAACTAATACCCAGGCAAGGTACATGAAAGATTTGAATCAGATCCTCTGACTATAAAGACAGTGCTTTTTTCAAACAACTTTCAAAAGAAAAAATAAGAAAATTGTTTAAAGTTACTAAAAATTAGATAAATGCAAATTAAAAGAGGCTTGAAGTATACAGATATACCATCAAGCTTGCAAAGATGGTAAAAGAGGTAAAAATTCATTCTGGAAATTACTGTATGACGATGGGTCTTCAAATTCACTGTACAGCTGGGAATTGGCTCAACCATTGCAGAAAACGATTTGGCATTATGAGGGGAAAATTCCTAATTTGCTCATAGTCTTTGATCCAAAGATTTCCCAATGTGGGCTATACTGCCAAAGTAGTTTTTAACAGAAAAAAGGGACTGATACAGACAAAACTATTAATCTGTGATTAATTAGTATAATTAACACAAAAGTATTAATTTGTGATAATAGAAAACTGGAAATAAAATAAGGAATTGATAATTGGTGAATAGCTCAATAAATTATATTCTGTGAATATTCTATAATATCACTTTACTGTAAGACATGATGGATAGGAAGAATTATGAGACAATGGATAAACTTATATGAAGTCATGCAAGAAAAAGAAAGCATAGCCAAAAGAGGAAGATGCAATACTTAACACCCATGTCAATAAGATCAATATTGAGATGCATTAAAATTCTTCTAAGTCAATAAATAATAAACATTTATTAAACACTGACCATATGCCAGGTACTCTGCTAGGTGTTAATCAAATACAATGCTATAATGTTAGCACAGTACTATTGAAGTCAAATGACACAGCCTTCCTTTCTGTTAAGATTTAATGAACTGTCTTCAGAGAATGTCTTTAGACAATAGAAATCAATGATTCCATGAGACACAAGAAATATTAGGACAAAACCAGAAGACTGGGATTGGCGGAGGATGGAGGAAGAAAAATAAGGTATCTTCTATTGCAAATAATATGAAACAGATTGAGAAGGGAGAATTTAAGAATCTTTGGATTCCTTGGAACAGCATGATTTTTTTAAAAAAAATTATGGTTGATATAGTTCAAGAATAATAAATAAAAAAGATTTCAGATCTTTTAGAATGAGAGGACAAAGTAAAAATTAAAAAGGAACCATGAATCACCTCATGAAAGAAACTCCCAAAAGTCCCAGCAATGTCATAGCCCAAATCCATAGCTTCTGCATTTAAAAAAATGCAAGCCTACAGAAAGAAGGAGTTCAAGTACCATGGAAACACAATAATGATGACAAAAACCTGGCAGTTTCTTTTATAAATGAGAGGAGATCTTAGAATACAATATTCTAAAAGGAAAAAAAAAGCTATTGTCTTAAAACCAAGTTACCCTTACCCTGAAAAGCTGAGTGTAATTTTATGGTGAAAAAATGGAATTGTAAAAGATTGGAGGGCAACTGGGTGGTACAGTGGATAGAGTCCCAGGCCTGGAGTCAAGAAGTCTCATTTTCTTAAGTTTAAATCCAACCTCAGATGCTTACTAGCTATGTGACCCTGGGCAAGTCCTTTAACCCTATTTGCTTCAGTTTCCTCATCTGTAAAATGAACTGGAGAAGGAAATGGCAAACCACTCCAGTATCTTTGCCAAGAAAACCCCAAATGAGTTCATCAAAAGTCTGACACAATTGAAAAACAGCTGAAAAACAACAATGGACTAGATGCATTTTCAGTGAAAATATGAAGTTGAAGAATCCAGAGAAACATAGATAAATTTATTTGAAAAAGTTGGAAGGACCTGTATTATGATGTAGTGCTAATATTCTGATAGAAGAGAAGAAACAAGTGTCTCTTCAGAATTTTAAATTCCTCAAAAAAATATTGAAAGAGTTAAATAAGAAAAGAAAGGTTTTTTTTTTATGAGAGTTTGAACACAGTTAAGAAAGGGAAGGTAAAATTCATACAGTAGGCTAGAAAAGAGGAAGAAGGGAATGGGATTTGCAACTTTACATATATGTGGTACTTGAAAAGAATATACAAAAAATGAAAGGGGGAGGAGTCAGCATCAGCTGAATCTCACTTTCATTTGAAGTGGAAAAAGGAGAGATTTACACACACACACACACACACACACAAATTGGCATAGACTATATCAAAGTTAACAGGGTAATAAGCAGGGATGAAAGGAGCTGTTTGGGAAGAAAATATCTCAGGCAAACAAATTCCCTGACGCTTAAAGGGTAGGGAGGAGTTTAAAAGGAAGGGAAAAGAAAGAAAGGAAGAGAAGACAAAAAAGAACTATAATCTCATCAGTTGGGGAATAACTGAACAAATTGTGGCATTTGAATATAATGGAATATTGTTGCACTGTGAGAAATAAAAAAGAATGATGGATAGTTGGAATTGATGTGAAATTGAGTGAATAGTACAAGGAGAAAAATGTTTATAAATTCAACAAAATTATAAAGAAAAACAATAATTTTGAAAGACTTAAAGGAATCTGATCAATGTATTGACCAACCATGTCTTCTAAGGACATATAATAAAGCTTGTTACTCATCTTATGAAAGAGAGATGATGAGCTGAAGTTGCAGAAAGAGATAGACATTTTTTTTAAACATGGCCCTGTGTGTGCTCCTTTTTACTTGCTTTTTTTCTTATATGTTACAAGATATTGTTTTGTTTTTCCTTAATAGGGGGTTGAGGAGAGCAGGGAGGTTAGTAATAGTGATACTCAAGAAATGAGAGCCTTTGAGATATTTTTTTTTAAAGCAATCGAGGTTAAGTAACTTGCTCAAGGTTACACGGCCAGTTATTTCTGGGTGTGGTGCTGAGTATCTGAGACCGGGATTTGATCCAGGTCATCCCGACACTGGAGCCGGTGCTCTTACTCGCTGAGCCACCTGGCCGCCCCGAGATATTTTTTAAAATGCACAGAAGCAAATATGATGTAGTTCAGAAGGGAGCACAGGTAAGCCAGACAGTTTTGAAAAGAATGTGTGGAATTAATTGTATACTTTAAAAAAGCAAGTTGTACGAAATGGAGATTCATGCCATCATATACAATTTTCTTTTTTGTGTTCTGCCTCATAGGTAGGAAATTGTCCAGACATATTAGAAGCATAAGGAAAAATGTATGACTGACTCTTGCCACAAAGCAGCATCTCCTTGTGTGAAGTGACTCACCTATATCTTAGAGTGAAAAACCTAAATTCACATTTCTGTCAGATATGCCCCAAATTGTCAATATGTAATGGTCTCATATGTACTTACACATTCTGGTCATTAGAATTTCTAAGCTAATAACCTCAAAATTCTAGTCATATATAAATCAGTAGCTGGGAAATAAGACACTCACTATCTTGCTTTCACTAAGCACTTTATCTTGACTGGCTGTTTTCTTTCAGGTCCTCTCAAAACTGAGTTTTCTCCCAAATCCTTTTCCCTGAAGGGCTCCTTTCTCAGAGGTTATCTAAGAACAGCCCAGGTTTCTTCTCCTTTCCATTCTTAAAAATTTCCAAATCTGAAAGATGTAGTTCCTTATTTTGTGGTAGGGGGATAATAATGTCATCAGTACTTACCATGCAAGGTTGTGGTTAGAAAAGCACTTTATAAAGCTAAAATTTTAATATGGTGATTATTATACTTATATATTAGAAGTTAGGTGGTAAATTAGGCAGAGTACAAGACCTGAGTTCAAATCCAGCCTCATACACTACCAGTGGCAAGTCACTTAACCTCTGCCTTATTTGATTTCCTGATCTCTAAAATGGAGATATTAATCATAGTGCCCCCCTCCAAGGATTATTGTGATGATTAAATGGGATAATATTTGTAAAACTCTTTATAAACCTTCAAGTACTATATGAATGCTAATTATTATTATTTATAATTGTATAATTAGAAAATGTATTAGTCATATATGACAATATAATTATTATTGTTGTTAAATATGACATGTACCTACTGATAAACGATGGACTCAGAATGCAACTTGAAACGTTTAAGCAGGGGGACATAGTGCAGGAATCTGTTTTCCTTGGCTATCTATACTTGTAATAGGAGGTTTACTTTTTCTTCTCAGTGGAGAGAAGATTAGGTAGGAGGGAGAGAAAGTTGATCTTTATTTGAAAAAAAAGTTATTCAAAGTAATTCCGGGGTTGTGTCAGTGGAAAGCAAAGCATCTGGGGGGGGGTCAGGAAGGCTCTTCTGTAGGAAGCTGAGCTGAATCCTGAAGGAAGCAAAGATTTCTTAGAAGCAGAGGTGAGGTGAGAGAACATTCAGTAATTTGGGGAACAGCCTGGGCAAAGACATTTCCCAAAGTGAAATATGCTTCCCTTCCACCCCAAATGAGGTTTGTAAAAAGGCATTCACACCACCATCTTGTTTCACTGTTTATAAAAGGGGTTTTGTATTGGCATGCCACATGGTTGTCACATAACGTGATGTACTGGCTGTCCTGTTCCCAATCTTGAATAGGGGATAATTCTACAAAAATAAACACAAACCACAAGGCAATCTGCCTGACAGACTCAACTTGTATCATTTACATTTTAACATAGATTTATGAATGAATGGATGGATATGAAATGAGAAGGACTGATTCTGCAGCTTGCCTCCTCCCCTTTTTCTTTTCTGAATATACATACCTTTGGGATACCATACACTGCCATACATTCTTGTATAACCCAGTTTAACTTGTTTAAAGATGAAGAGTTTTAGATATTCTAAACAACTTTTGCAACAGAACTTTCTATTTGTAAAAAGTAACTCCCATGAACATCTATATGCTGTAATTTCCTCAAGCTATGGGGGAAGCTGATTATAGTGAAATGTGCTACTAATCCCTGCAATGATCTCCTCTGTCCAGCTGCACTGTTACTCAGACCTTCATCTTATCTCAACTACAGTGAAGCCAGTGGGAAGCAATCGGAAGAGGAGGGTCAATGATAGTTTCGATTAGTCCCACGAATCATTGAGAACGCTGGGGCTGATATACTCTATAAATCCCTGCCTCCTTTGTCTGCCTTGTGCCCCAAATTTAGCAGATTTCTACGGCTTGCTCCTGTGATTGCTCTACTCAAAATCCAGATGATTATTTTTTCCTGTGTGACCTTTCCCCAGAGGTCTAATGGAGTCCCATGCCACTCAGTGTCCTCTGCTCAATTTTCACCAATGCCCTCCTTCTTGTCCCCCATATCCTTCTCTTATGCACTTTCCATCTCCATGATAAATGGGACTTATCTTTCCCTTAAACCCCTCCCCAATATCCTTCACCACCGTTTCTGGTTGTCTTCTTTCTCATGCCCAGGCAAAGTTAACAATATCCTATGTTCTCTTTTGCTGCTTCAAGCCATTTTTTTTCCGCCACCACCCCTTAACACTCTTTGTTCTTTGAAGTTGTCATCCATTTTTATGATTCTGTCTCTACTGACCTCTAGAATATTTGCTCATCTTCCTCAACATCTATAGCAGCTAGTTTATGGTTTTGCTCAATCCAAAACACATTTTAAGCACCTATTATGTTTGAGGCACTGTGCTAGGGATTAGCACATAACAAATTTTTTTAGATGAAATGATCCTTGTCCTCTATTTCAATCCCTGCCATCATACTCATTAACTCTAATATTCATATTGATGACTTTTCCAACATTCTGGCCAAACCACTCCCATGTTGTCCATCTCCACTCCAGAACAGTCACTTACAAGGATGATCATTTTATATAAACCACCATCTCCAAAAATTGCTCCAAAATCTAAGATCCCGAACTGTGAAATTCTCTTTGCTAACCACTCACCTTGACCCTTTCTATTATTTTCTTTGCCCTTATTATGATCACAAATCTTTTAAATGTCCTCTTCCTTGTTTACCCAATCTACCATTTCTGATCTAGCTTTCTTTTTCTTCTTTCTCCATCTTGACCCTATCATCAGCTATTTCACCAATGAAGCCCAGTTTGCCAGGTGATGACTCTGAATTGAACACTGAGAATGAAGTCACAAGTATATGTGGTTGGTACAGCCAGTTTTTGTAACGACAGCAAAAGAGATATCATGAAAAAAAAAAGCATGGGCCTAAACATGTCATCTCCTTTCTTAAGAAGCTCCAGTGACTGTATTTTCTCTAGGTTAAAATACTAGCTCCTTTGTAGGGCATTTTAAGCCTTTCACAATCTGACTTCAGTCTACCTTTCAAGACAGATTGCTTATTATTTCCCTCCATGTTCCTGCCATACTGGCTTTATTGCTGTTTTACCACATGGTATTCATCTTTCATCTCCACAGCTTTGGACATCCTGTCCTCCATATCTAGAATACATTCTCCCTTCTTCTTTGCTTTTGGGAATCCTTAGATTCTTTCTAAGCTAGTGAGATGCTACTCCCTCTGGAAAGCCCCCATTTGGTCTGGCATTCCCTCTCCCCATATTATTTATGTTGTATGCTTTGTATTTACTTATCTGTGTTTATATTGCTTTTTCCAAGTAAAATGTAAGCTCATTAAGGGCAGAAATGTTAAAATATTAATATATTTTGTTTGTATATCACCTTATCACACATACATACAAATTTATATATTCTGCAGAGAACTATCTCTTGATATAGAGAAAAATAGACAGAGATGGAGATAGAGATGGAGAGAGGGGGAGAGAGGCAAATCATATAAACTCATCTGACAGTATTTGCAGTGTTTTATACCCATAGGCCCCCGGGGGAAAGCAAATGTATTTTCTTCTCTGTTCTTTAGGGCTGATTGGTTGGTCAGTATAATTACACACAATGCTTAGTTTTAGGGTTTTTGTGGACGTTTTTTGTTCTTTCCATTTACATTATTGTAATGATTGTTTATATTGTTTTCCTGAATGAATTTATTTCAAATTGCATCATCCTAGTGTATAAATCTTCCTAAGCTTCTCTGTATTCCTCATATTCATCATTTTTATGGTTCATTTATAACACATTTATGTACCATGATTTCTTTAGGCATTTTCCCATTGATGGTCAACTATTTTTGAGTCTAGTTCTTGACCAGTATGAAAAGCTCCACTATTAACATTCTAGTGCACATGAGATCTTTTAATACTTTGACCTCTTTGGGACATATGGCTAATAGTGGATCTCTGAATATGATTATTTTAATTACTTTCATGCACAATTCCACATTGCTTCATAGAATCATTGTACCTTTTCACAACTCCACAAACAGTGTATTTGTGTGTCTGTCCTTCTAAAACCCCGATTAACTGAAAGGTCTGTTTCTGTTTCTGTCTTTTCATCTCCACTCTAGTCCAGTGCCTGGAATTTAATGAATGGTATTTAATTAATGAATGTACTCTTCACCTCAATTGAGTTCCTTATGCCCCTGTCTTTCTACTGCTCCTTCCCTACTAACTTGTAATCCTTGTTTAAATCACCACCTATGCTTTCTGTTCTTTCTCTGGAGCCACTTAGCACTGCTGAAGAAAGTCACCAATGCTAATGAGGACCATTAAAAATCAGCTGTATTTATACTTAAATGGATTCATCTGATATATACCATCTACTAGATTTACCCTTTACATACTGGCATATATCCCATCACACTCTTCACAGCAATTGTTCCAAACTGATTACTGTTCCTCAAGATCTCAAGTTTCATTGTTAATCCTCTCTCAGTAGACAACTGTCTTGTCTTGACAACCAGCTTTTCTGAGAGGATTGAAACCATCTGTCAAAAACTTCCCTATTTTGCCTTTCTTATATCTCAAAACTTCTCCAAGTTTTTACTCAAGTTTTCTTCCTTCCTTCTGTTCTGAAGGATGAATTCTACAGCTGAGGAACAATGGTGTGGTAGGAGAAAGATATAAACCTGGGTGAGAATTGTTTTCCTGCAGCATACTACCGTGTTTCCCCGATAATAAGACCTATCCCGAAAATAAGCCCTCCCCTTACTGTGTAAGATTCCTCTAAAATAAGCCCTCCCCCGAAAATAAGCCCTATTGAGATTGCTACTGTAGTGAAGGTGATCCCCTGCACTACACGCTACATTACGGTACCCTCTGTATGCACCGGCCCCCCCAGGGTGAAACGCACGCCGCGCTCCGAGCTGCATCCAATCAGAGCTGCAGCAGTGAGCACGTCATCCTGTTCTTCCCCAGTGATTTGCTTGCTGGAGCCATTGAGAGCAGTGCCACAGAGGAGAGCTGAGGCAGGACAACATAAGCCCTCCCCTGAAAATAAGCCCTCTGGTGTTTTTCTTTCCAAAAAAAAAAATAATAAGACAGTGTCTTATTATCAGGGAAACACAGTACCTATGAGAATTTTAGTAAGTTGTTAAACATTTCTTGTCCCCCTATTTCTTCATTAGTAAAGTTAGGAGGTTAGAATAGAAAATCTCCATGGCCCCCTCCAGCTTTATATTTATTAACCAATTATCTCTTTCTACAGTTCTCCTATCATCTTTGCTTTTTTTTTTTTGGAGGGGGAAAGTAGGGCAGTTGGGGTTAAGTGACTTGCCCAAGGTCACATGGCTAGTTTTTTGTGTTAAGTATCTGAGGCCAGATTTGAACTCAGGTCCTCCTAACTCCAGAGCCGGTGCTCTATTCACTGTACCACCTAGCCACCCTCTCCTATCACCTTTGAAAAGACAGCTAGGTAGTGCAGTGGAGCCAGGTTTGGAGTCAGGAAGACTTATCTTTCTGAGTTTAAATCTGGCCTCAGATACTTACTAGCTGTGTGACCCTGGGCAAGTCACTTAATCTGTTTGCCTCAGTTTCCTCAGCTGGAAAATGAGATGGAGAAGAAAATGTAAACCACTCCAGTATCACTGCCAAGAAAACCTTAAATGGGGTCATGAAGAGTTGGACATGATGGAAAAATGACTGAATAACATTATCATCCTTGATCTGTTATTTCTCTTACCTCCCCCCCCTCCCCCATCCCTGGTTCTCTCCTTTTCATTCCTTGTTTCTGTCTCTCCCATTCTAAACTCATGCTCTCTTCAGGCTATTCCTTATCTAAAAATTACTCAACTTTTCCTATCTCCTACTCCACATATTGAGAAGAGAAAAAAGATCCTGCAAATCATTCAAGCTATTGTACTAAATCTCTCCTCTCTTTACTGCTTAACTTCTACAAAGAGTAGTTAGTTACCTCCATTTCTTCACCACATATTAACTCCCCGAAAAATGTCTTATATTTGCAACCCTCAAATGAAATTACTCTCTCCAAGGTTACCAATCATCTCTTCATTGTCAACTACTATGACTTGTGCCAGGCCTTCTTGTAGCATTTGGTTTTATTGTCTGATTCCTGAATATTTGTGCTCCCTTGAATTTTATGCTTCTAATCCCATCTGGTTCCTTTCCCACTTCTTTGTCTGCTCCTTCACTTTCCTTCATTGGTATCTTTCTTTTTCACCATCTAAATATACCTGGGTGTCCTCCAATGATTTGTCCTCTTCACTGCTTTTTCTATAATTGTTCCCTTGGAAATCTAATACCAGTAACTCCATGGTTGCAAATATCACCTCTTTATACATGCTCTCAATTCACATATTCACCTTGAACTTGTTCTTGAGTTCCAGTCTTTCATTTCCAAATGCCTGCTTGATATCTCCACGTGGATATTCATATCACCAGAAACTCACACTCGGCACTCTGAATCTGCACTCATCACTTTTCTCCTGATACTGGTCACTTTTCCAAATTCTTTTTCTGCTGATGACATCAGCATCCTCTCAATTATTCAGGCTTGACATCTTTGCAGTCATTTTGGAATTTTTCTTCTCTGCCACCCTTATATCCAATCAGTTCCCAAGTCTTTTCAATTTAATTTTTATATTTTATTTCTTATCCTTTTCTCATCCCTAATAAGAGGTCTCATTTAGATCCTTGTTTTTGTCTGGATTGTAATACATTTTTCCTACCTTGTTTCTCTGCCTTCATTTTCACCATGTCTGATTCAGCCTTTGCCAAAAATAATAGGGCAAGCCCTGGTCACACCCCAGTAACATGCTGGCTTCTTATCCTCAGGGTGTCTTCTGGGATGGGAACTTCTTCAGTACTATTCATGGTACATGTCCCATAATCAACCCTGATACTACCATCGGCCACACTCCTTTCTTGGTCTCCTGTCTCTGATCTCCATTGGTTTTACATAGATTGTAGACAGTTCCTTACATGCCATCACATTAAAACAACAATTAAAAACTTCTGTTCACTCATGAACCCTCTGAAGGGGAAGGATATAATCTTATCCTCAGAAAGGGAGAGAAGCTTAAAGGTTAGTCTATCTCTTTCTTTTCTTCTTTTTTTTTTTTTTTTGTATTCTTTAATGCAGATGTCAGTGCCATCAGTAACGAACTTTGCAAGTAGATGAAAAGAAATGCTTCTTTTAAAGGCAAAATATGCTAAGGAAGAATAGATGAAGTGAGTAATAGTGTCACCTAGTGGGGAATGATCCCAGGCATTTTTAGAGAACAAGTCTAAGCTTTCTAATTCTATTAGAATTCCAAGTTTAAATAACAATAATAAGCTGTATGTTTCAGGGTAGCCAGCCACTTAAGATAAATACTAGAAATGTTTGCTCCTGAAATTACTGTTCTGAATTAACATGGTTAGCTAGTTCATCTCTGCTGCTAGCCATGAGTAGGATAATGAGGTTGTCTCAGAACATTCCTAGGTTGCTTACTTTGGGTTTTTACAACACTTCCTACAATCTCCCTTGAAACAAGGACAATACTTGACTAACTCTATTTTAAATTGTCCTCTATAATCACTATATATTTCTGTACAAAAAAGGCAGCCTGACATTTACGTGGCTCTTTAAAGTTCATGTTGCACTCAGGGGTCCCTAATCTTTCTGAGCATCAAAATCCCTTTGTAATAGATAAAAAAGAAATGCTTGTCATTACATGATAATAGTTATCCTCCTATTATCTGTGGATTAAAAATAATCACCAGACTATGTAGTAGTCATAATAGGAATAGCTTCAATTCAGTTTGTGCTTTCTATGTGCCAGGTTACCAAGGTACTGAAGACAAGACAAAATGAAATAATTCCTGCCCTCCAAGAGTGTACATTCTATCTGAGAGAAAACAGGTACACATTTAAGTATATGTAAGACACATACAAAGGAAAGCATTTTCAAGACAGAGACACACAATAGCAAAAAGATGCTGAAAGTTCAACAATTATTTTTCATGAATTTGTATCTATTCATCACAATACAGATTTATAAAAAGAACATATCTGAATTGTACGATCTATAATTTATTCAGTTTATAGTGGGTTCTTTGATGATTTTTTTCTGTTGAGTTATTTAATGAGATGGCAGGCACATTTTTGCATCATCATTAACAAATATCCTATTATTTACACTACTTTTTTGTTGGAGTTAAATAAAGAGCATGATGATGATGACTTCTTTGTAGTGATTCCCTGGCTATAGCCGCTGTCCATGGTATTGGACACTACTAGGAACATGAGAACAGTGAAGTCTTAATTAATGTTTATAGGCTTCCATTTTCCCATCTTTCAGTTGCCAGGTGAGAGTCAGTATGGTCTTGTGGATAAAGAGCCAATCTGCAAGTCATGAAGACTTGGATTCAAGTCCTGCTTCTGTGTGACTCCAGCAAGTCATTTAACCTCTCAGGGCTCTAGGCAACATTTTCTGACTGGAAGTTGCAAAAAACAAAAGCAAAAACAAAACTGCCAAGGGAATTTTTGTCACTGGGAATTTTCTATAGTAACTAAATCACTGGTTGGAAGATCTCAAAAAGTGGGTAGTCTTATATGAGCTGTATACTTTCTTATTGCTCAAATATTTTATGTGTATAGATAACAGATTGTTATTGAGGAAAGAGTTCTAAATTTAAAAACTCTGAGGTTCTACCTCACAACTATCTTTGGGCAAAGATGACAAAAGAGAAAAATATTAATAAGGTACTAGGCAGCAAAAAGGATGGAGAAACTGAGGAGAAACATAGTATGGAGAAGTCTTTACAACACAAAGACAGTAAATTTTTATGGAGAATTGAGAAATTAAACCCTGGATTACTTTGGAGATTAGTTAAGGATGAGAATTCAGCAATATCAATGGCCTAAGCATATTTTCTTAGAGAATTCTAATTCTTGATGTAACTCACCATCCAGGTGTGGTTATTTATTTGAATGCATGTTGTTTTATTTAGAAAGGCCAAATCCTATCCCTCCTCTATATTAGCCATTAAAGTTCCACACAAGAGAAAATCATATTTTAAGGACAAAATTTTTTTTCAAAAAATTTTTTTTGTAGTTTTTCATTTTTCATTGTGACTTCAAGAGATTCTGTGACAAGATTAGTATGGCAGTCTCCTGGGTTTGATTCTTTGATAAACAACGTTCCTCTTCCCAAATAATAGCAACTCATTCATTGTGGACATGGTGATTTACTTCTATTACTTCAATGATGGATAATGGGTCATGAAAGGCAGGCAGAAGAATGCAGTCACTATACCAGGAATATCCCCCTCTAGTTATACTTAGAATACAGTGGCATTCTTTTCAGAGACATTTATGGTGAAGCTTATGAATCCTTCAAGTTTCTTCATAGTTCCTCTCCAGGCTTTGTCTGACAGTAGCTCCTAAGAGCTTAGATTCCTTCTCAGGACAATGAAGGGAAAAAAGAATGGAAATGCCCATAAGCTGACATGGAGGAAGAAGAATGTGTTTTCTTTAGAACGATCCTATTTAGTTTGCTTGTCTTTTTTTTTCTTTTTCAGCTGCATGAGAGGTTTCGCATTTGGGTCAGCGAGAACAAACCATTTTGTCATGAAAGTGAAGGAATTCTGTGCAGGAAGTGGAAAGATGGGTTAGAGATAAGGCCATGAGGTCATCATCCTATACCTTTCAGAGACCATGTTGGCTAAGTCCAAGGTTAGAGGTCGCTTTCAATGATTTTATTTCCTCAAAGCTGTGCTAAGGTAAAATCGTCCTAGCCTTCATCCTTTAGTGTGAAGTAAATAGTCAAACACATGAAGACGGTATGGCAGCATTAGGCGGCATAAGGCTTATGACTTATTCCAGATATCTGAGCAACTGAATGAACTTCTTTACTCCATAACCATAAGCATTACATAAATATCAGTCATTGCATAGAGTGCTAGATATAATCGACAGAGGCTATGGTGGCAAGAACCATGGAATTAAAAGCTGAAAATCTGGGTTTGAGGTTACTGAGGCTACTCATTGCTTATGGCCCTTTCTATACAGGGCCTTTCAGGGTCTTTCTGGCTCTTAGTGCTGAAATGACTTCATATACTTTGTATCTACTTATTTGTGCAGATCATCCTTCCATCCTCCCCCTCAGTAGAGTATAAGATCCTTGAAGGCAAGGATTTTGGGCACTTTTATATCCACGGAACCTAAAAATATCTGGACCTGTGCTTTGATCAGTGTAGGGAATTAAGGTGAGAAAGCTACAGATTCTAGGAAGAATAGGGGAGGAGTATGTTCTGAATACAAAAGACAGCTTGTCTAAATGAGGGAAAGTGGGAGATTCAATGTGGAGTTCAGTTTGAATGGAATGGAGAATGAATGAAAAGGAGCAATGTAGGGGAAGACATCAATGGGGGAAAGGAGGGTTGGAATCACAACGTGAATGTCTTTATGCTCCTGAATGTGGAATTTTTATTTTGTTCTAGAGGCAATAGTGAGCCACAGAACATTTCCGAACATGGTAGTGACATGATCAAGCTTGTGCCTGAGGAGTGTTATTTTGTTGGATGGATAAAGAATGGATTGGAGTAGGCAGGAAAGTAGGGGAGCCAATTATGCTATTAAAATAGCATGGATAAGAGTGTGAGGACCATGGAAGTGGAGAGAAGGGGATGGATGCCACTTATTTTTATAGAATTTGAAGCAACAAGATGTAGAAACTTACCTAGTGTGGAGGCTGAAGAAAAGCAAAGAGTCAAGATTGATCCGGATTATGAAACTGGGTGACTGGAATGATAGTGATGAAATGAAGAGAAAGAGAAAAATTTGGAGGAGGGAAGGATTTAGATAAAAAGATGATGAGCTTTGTTTTGTATGTGTTAAGTTTGAGATACCACTGGTATTCTAGCACACAGTTGAAGATGCCAGACTGGAGTTCAGGAGAGAGAATAGAGTTGATTATTTTAGGAGTACTATGAAGATGATAATTAATTATACCCATGGGAATTGATGAGATAAAGGAAAGAGAGAATATATGTGTACATACACACACACACACACATATATATATACATATATATTTAGAGAGAGAGAATAAAGGGAGAGTGTGTACACACACATACATGTACACCCATATACACAGACACAGACACAAACATACACACCAGGACAGTGCCTTCAGGTCATTCATACTGGGGGGGGGCAAGCAATGGATGATGAACCCTGCAAAAGTAAGTTAACAGGAGTGCTCACATATGTAGGAGTTTAACTGGGAGACAAAGTATTTAAGAGAGAGATAAGAACAAACGAGGAGACAGAATGAGGCAAGTGGACTAGTGTTTAATAAAGCAAGCAATATAAGAGAATGTCTAGCAAACCATGGAGGGTTGAAGTGGTTATATACTAATAATTTTAGATAGAAGTTTAAGAAAATTAATGGCAGATAAGCAATCAGAGGTTTTGTTTGGTTTTACAGTGATATTAAATGCGTGATGGAGAGATTATTGACTGTGAGGAAGTTAGCGCATTCTAGATACTAAGTGAAACCGTTTGGTACTTCTATGATTGTGTGTCTTATGATTAGAAATGGTTACCCACAAAAACTCTGTCTTTAAATTTTACATAATGTCAATCCTGCAAACATTGATGGACTTAGCATTCTGATTTTTGCTCAGTATTTTCATTTGAACTTATTATTCAAATACTACTTTCTTTAAGAGCAGAGGCTCTTAACTTGGGGTCCACAGATGCTTTTGGATGGATTTTGGATGGTGAAAGAGGGCCCATGAATTTCTATAGGAAAAAAAAATATATCTTTATTTTTCAGTAACCTATAACTGAAATTTAACATTTCCTTCATATATATTTGCTTTTTGGAGAGCAATTGGGGTTAAGTGACTTGCCCAAAGTCACATAGCTAGTAAGTGTGTCAAGCGTCTGAGGCTGGATTTGAATTCAGGTCCTCCTAACTCCAGGGCTGGTGCTCTATTCACTGTGCCATCTAGCCGCCCCCCTTCATATGTTTAAAGGGGTTATGGGGGATTCTCAGAAGGGGTCCATTGGTTCATCAGACTGTCAAAGGGAATCACAACCCAAAAAGAGTTTATGAATTCCTAAAGTAGGTCATTAATACGTCTATTTCTGCCTTGATTTTTGAATCTATAAAATGGATCTTATTTGAGCTGTGTGGTGATGGTGGTGGTGGTGGTGGTGGTGGTGGTGGTGGTGTGTGTGTGTGTGTGTGTGTGTGTGTGTGTGTGTGTGTGTGTGTCTAAGCTAGTACAGTAGCTGTAGTGCCAAGCCTAGAGTAAGGAAGCCCTGAATTCAAAACTGACTTCAGACACTTATTAGCTGTGTGACTCTGAGCAAGTCACTTCACCCTGTTTGCCTCAGTTTCCTCATCTGTAAATGAACTGGAGAAGGATATGGTAAAAAATGGTGTTTTTGCCAAGAAATTTCCCCAAATGGGATCACGAAGAGTCAGACTGGACTAAAATGACTGAACAACAACAAATAATTCTTAGATGGGCAGGGACAAAATAGTTGGTCAAAGGCAATCTTACCTGATCCCTGATCTACTAAACAATAAGAGAACTGTAGTATCAACAATACTATCAAGAATGCTAACTAGATAAAGCTCTTTCTTAGAATCTCCTCATATATTACTTTCAAAACTCTTTCTAGGATGAACTTAAATTATAGAATCATAGAATTTCAGAGATAGAAGGTATCTCCTAAATCATCCTGTTAGACTCATGCCTGAAAAAAAAATCCCATCTGCAACATGCCCAAGTGTTCATCCAGAATTTTCTTGAAAACTTCCAATGTAGGAGAACCTGCTACTCACAGTGTCACCCCATTGTACTGTGGAATAGCTCCAATTGTTAAGAAGGTTTTCCTTGGCATTGTGCCTCAGCTGTTTCTTTGGAACTTCTAGCTAGGGGTCCTAATTCTTCCTTCTGAAGAGCCAGTCTAAATAACCAGTGATTAATCATTTTGACTGAAAGACAAATGTTTTTTAGTGCAGAGGTGTTAAACTTCTTGCCACTGGCAAAACTCCCTGCCTGAACCAGATGAAAATGTCATTAGGAAATGTTTAGCAAAATAAATAAAAATAGAATAATATATAATGCTAACTTGTAGTTTTCTAACTCATTATATGGGCAGCTAGGAGGCTGGAATTAGGAAGACTTATCTTCATGAGTTCAAATCTAGCCTCAGACACTTACTAGCTATGTGACCCTGGGCAAGTTACTTAGCCCTGTTTGCCTCAGTTTCATCCCCTGTAAGATGAGCTGGAGAAGGAAATGGCAAACCCGTCCAGCGTCTCTGCCAAGAAAACCTCAAATGTGGTCATGGAGAGTTGGACACAACTGAAATGACTGAACAACACACTCAGAATGTGACTGCAGGGATCTGATTCCATTTGAGTGTGACCCCACTGCTTTATAGTGGACTTGGGGTGAGGGGGTTTGAATCCTGGACATCTTAGCTATGTGACCTTAGTCAAATCAAAAGAACTTTCTTCACTGGTAAAACATTTTGCTCCCTAAGGTTTCTTTCAGCTCTAACTCTATTAAGTACCTACTAAGTGCCAGCTGGGCAGCTAGGTGGAACAATGGATAGAGTTCTAGGCCTTAAGTCAGGAAGATCTGAGTTCAAATTTGGCCTCAGACATTTACTAGCTGTATGACCTTAGTCAAGTCACTTAACCCTGTTTGCCTCACTCTCTTCAAAATGAGTTGGAGAGAAGGACACGGAAAACCATTCTAGTATCTTTGCCAAGAAACCCTCAAATGAGTCCATGAAGAGTTGGACACGACTAAAATAACTGGACAACCACAAATTGGCAGGCTTTGTGCTAGGTCCTACAAAGACAAAAATGAAATAGTCCTTGCCTTGCAGGAAAAGAAGCCAAAGTTTGGAGAGGCTGAGTCCATGGTCACTAAGAGAGCTGATAAGTATTGGAGCCTGGATTGAGGCTCTGCATCCATTTCACCACATCATGCTGCCTCTTAAAGTGACTTTTTCTTTGCTGGCATCATCTGTCCCATCAATACATCCCTATGGACACAGAGGAAACAACTCACCTTTACTTGTCACCCAGCATGGCTTAGACAATAATTGATTTCTCTAGGGGAATTATGCAATGTTTACAAGCCAGGATTTTACATCCCTCCAGGAATAGGACAGGAACGAGTGGAAAATTGAAAGAGAAGCAATTTTGGCCCATAATACAAATGTGATGAGGGAAGGTTGAAACATTTATGAAGAAAATATCATCTTCTTGGTTCGGCTTGTTTTGTTTTAAAGCAGATGGTTGCTATTGTTTTTTTCCCCTTCTATTTAGCACTGACCTATAGCATTTATTTCTTCTTCTTTACCAAACACAAATTTTATACAAAATCAAACAAACACACACTAGAAGTTTATTAATGTTATTAATATTTACATATAATTTTTCTAATATTGGCAACATTAGA
>NW_027187361.1:21582034-21676711 GCF_028583685.1 Petaurus breviceps papuanus | reverse complement strand
TGTTATTAATATTTACATATAATTTTTCTAATATTGGCAACATTAGAGTGAATTACTCCTTTCCTTTCTTTTATTTTCTTGTTTGTGTATTCACTAGAAGTTTATTGTTATTAATATTTACATATAATTTTTCTAATATTGGCAACATTAGAGTGGATTCCTTTCCTTTCTTTTATTTTCTTGTTTGTGTATTTTTAACATTCTTTAATTTTTTTTAATTTATTTGTGTGTATTAAAAATTTTTTTTTGAATTCCCAATTATTTTCCTCCTATCCCTCCCCCACCCAATGAGATGGCAAGCAACATAATGTAAATTATACATGTTGTGCCAAACATTCCCATATTAGCAATATTGCATGAAGGTAAGAAATGAAGAAAGTGAATAAAGTATGCTTCAATGTGTACTCAGAGCTCATCAATTCTCCCTATCTGATGAATAGCATTTTTTTCATCATGGGTTTTCTGGAATTGTCTTGGATCATTGTATTGATCAAAGCAGCTAGTTATTCACAGTCAATCATCATTACAATTTTATAAAGCAGGAGTTCTAAATCTTTTTGTCTGTGTGTCATGGACCTTTTTGGTAATCTGGCAAAAGCAATGGAGCTCTTCTCAGAAAAAAAAAAGTTTTTAAATGCATAAAAATATATAGGATGATAAAAGGAACCAAAGGTTCATGAAATAAAGATGCATTTTTCCCCATCAAAGTTCATGGAGCCCCTGAAATTCCATGTTAAGAACCCCCATTTTTTCAAAAAGAAGAAAGTAGAGTTTACAAGAGAAGAAATAGTTTGATCATCGCCAATCAAAGTTCCAGGGCTTCAGTTTGGAAGCGCTATTTCCATTCTGACTTTCCAATAAAAGACAGTCTTCATTTTTCACCCTTCTTACGCTCTGCCCTGCACACTCCCCACCTCCACCGTGCTTTTTGACGCCTCTAACTAAAGTCAATGGAGCTGACACCAACCATTTTATTAGCTTTTATAAAATCTATACAGCTTTGCCAGCTGGGCAGTAGGTGGTGATTTAGCATGATGAGTAGGCTGGAGCCCCCTGATATTTACAGCCTCAGCACAGTAGCGATTTCCCTTTAATTACAGCATCCCTATACTACATTAAACACCAGATGCTTGGTGTTATGTTTCTGTTCTAGTTCACTCCTGTTAACACTTTCTTTGGTGCATCCTTTCATTCCTTTGTTTGTAATCCCATTTGCCTTTCACTAGTGGCCAATCCTTGGCTTGATCTCCCTGCAGAATACTATACTTACAAAGCTTTGTTCTCTGATACACTCTTCCAGGGATATTTGAAGACAAGTCCTGCTGATGATGTACAAAAATACTTATTTTAGTTATAAGTGCAAGGAACAGGTACTTTCATTTCTAACCTACCATTCTGTACTCCCAATTTTCCTAGTTCATACCTCATGTGAGTTCACCTTTTCTGCAACCTGTCTAAGTGTCAGAGGAGAAACTGTGGGTTAGTCATAATGATGTTCATTATCAGTTCAGTATACTGATAATTTCTTTAAAACCCAGATGTGAAGGTTCCTTTCTCTTTGAGATCCCAGTTTCTCAAACTTTCTGAAATAGGAAGTATTAAACCCAAAGAATCTTGAGCTGGTCTTCTACTTTGCAATTTGGTGTCCTAAGGTGAAGTATGCGGGTAAAAGGGCAGTTAATGAAAGAACTGAGGAGAAAGTAGTTCATTTACTTTTCTTACACTCTTGACTATTCCATCCAGTTCATTTGATCCATTTCCCACAAAGAGTAAAGGGGTGAAAGCACAAGTTATTTCTCTGGCAGGCAGGGATGGAGATAGAATAAAAACAGCATTGGAACAAAATGCATTTCCCATGTGACAGTGGACTAAAATTATACATCGTTAAAGGCAATTTGCTACTTTGAACATATATAACTTTTCACTTCTATAATTACTAGGAAAGCTTGTTTTAATACTTGTGTAGGATATGTAACAACCCTGGAACTATTTCAAGACTTAATTCCTTTCCTTGTATATTGAGATTGTGTCTAATTTAATTTGGGAAAACATCATGTGCTTTTAGAAGCAACTAAACTCAGATTGTTGGATAGATTTTTTTTTTTTCATACTCAGAAGTCTCTTTACCTCATCTCAATGGCACTGTTTGGGCATTCTGAATAATTTATAAATTCTGTCTCTAACATTCACCATTTGAATAGCCTTCTGAGACTGGGTTACAGTGAAGGGTTTGGAGTTCAGGAAAACAAATAAAAAACCCAAGAATGAATGCATTCTTTCAAAATTCTTTTCAAAAGTCCTTTTAGCCTTCATTGGCCTCCTACTCATTAATTTTCTTCCCTGGAAACCTCACTGTGTATGAGGTAGACATAAGGACAATCTTTTAGAGGATGGACAGGTTCTTCAAGGCTTCTGAATACTCAGCATAGGCAACTAACTGCCAAACCACCCACACATCAATGTGACAGTCTAGTCTGTCCCCAAAGAGGCATTCAATTTTGAATAACTAATAGCTGTCTCTATACTTATGTGATATTTCTAACTGTAATCATTGAAACTGAAAGAATGCTTGTGATAATTCTTAATAATACTTTGATTGATGGAAATATACTACAGTTACTGTTCTCCCAATGGATCCGCAGATTCCTCTATTGAGATAATTCTAAACACAGAAATGAAATACTATGGTACTCCGACCGTCTGTTCAGCATTTCTCCAAAAGTGTTATTCTGATTCTTAGAGCTTGAATGAGCCTAATTCAAATTTGCTAATAGCTTGCCAGTTATTAACACAGCCCAAAATGAAAAGTTATTTCATTTGAAACAATGAAATCAGGCTCCAATAAACTCAACCCTCTTTGAACAACAAAAAAAAAAGTTTTGAAAAAATCCCATATGCAGGTTTTGGGAGAAAATGCTTCTATTTGTTCATCAAGTTACCAGCGTGTTATAACATCTGCCTTTCAAAGGAGAACCAAATGATCAGCCAGCAGGTAAAGTCAAACTTGACTCTGATTCCTCAGAAAGGAATTCAGTGTTTTCATTCTATGAATAGAATTTTCTATAGAATTTCTGTGGAATTCTATGAATAGAATTAGCATTCTATAATAGACCAGAAATGTATGTAAGTGTGAAAGTAGGTGTATGCATGTACTGAAATTCCCAAAGGATTCCACAGGTATTCCCAAACAATCTCATGTAACAGAAAAGTCCAGAGGAGTCAGAATTCTCTCTAGTGTTCATAGCTACCATTGGTTCTCCAAGCATAAGGTCAGGGAAGAGAACTTTCACTAATGATGCACAACGAGTTTGGACTATTTCCCTGAATGTGATGATGATAATGATGACAATGATGATGATGATGATTTTAATCATTTTAAGACTTCAGATTGTGAATGGGTGTGAGAGGAGCAATGGCCCATTAGGGGAAGGCCAAATGGACTTTAGATGTAGCACAGTACCCTGTTGTAATGTAATACCAAGCAAAGGCAACTTCCCAGGTTCAAAATACCAGCATAGGTGCTCTCTATTTTATTCAGTAACAAACCCAGAACAGAGAAGATCAAAACATGACATCATTCAAAATACAGCATTTACTAAGTGTGATTAAATCATCTCCAAGGCCTACCCCACCCCAGGACTTTCCAATCATTCAATCAATTACAAAGTCTCTGTTCCAAATACTTCTCCACCCCTAGGCTATACCTTAATTAAGTCCACCACAAAGCCCCTCTTCTCAAATGGAGATTAGTTTCCAAACATAAGTAAAATACATTCATTTGCTCAACCATAGAACACAAAAAGGTCAAAAGTTCCCCACCCCTGGATCACAATTGAATCTACCCCAGAGTTACATCAAGTTTAAACACAGCACTTAATACCCAAATGGAGGTCTTTTCTTCATCTTGACACGAGGCAAGTTCTCAGCAATCTTAGTTCCTGGAGAGACAAGGCTTAGCAAGTCCATAAGATACATTGCCAGTCCCTTCATGAATTTATCCTCTGTCTGTAGAACAGTCCTAGAACCCCTGAACACATTAGCAAAGCCCTCTCCCAGGATTTCTGTAAACATACAACAAGAAAATCCTTCTTCAGGGCTTCTGAACCAACAGAAAGGCTCCCAGACCCCTGCAACAACAGCACTGTCCTTCACCAGTGGACAGTATTCATTCTGTCTGCCGGACAGTCTCCAGACCCCTGCAACAACAGTACTGTCCCTCACCAGTGGACAGTATTCACTCTCAGTACTGTCCCTCACCAGTGGACAGTATTCACTCTCTGTCTGCAGGACAGTCTCAGGCCTCCTTAACCAAATGCCAGGTTCCAGGACTTCTTCAACAGGACAGTCTTTCACCAGTGGACAAATCTGGCAAAATAACATCAAAACAGACAGACAAAGTACCAGCAAAACAGCCATGTCTCCTCAGTCCTTGGCAGCTCAGGGGGCAGGTCTCAAAAGTCCAGGGCAATTCAAAGCGGCCACCAGCAATCTCTTAGTCTCTCTCCACGAGGTGCTGCTTCCAAAAAGAACTTCCGCCTCTCTCTTGTCTCTCCAAATCTACGTCACCAGCTCCTCCCAGTCAGGACTTTCTTTTCACATCAAAAAGTCCATCCCACAGGTGGGATTAACAAGCTCTGGGTTTTAATACAATCAATTTGAAAACCAAGCCAATACAGGGGAATCTTTAATTGCCATTACTATCACACCTGTGTGCCCTGAGACTGTTATGGGACCTGTGGAAAGGATGTGAAATGAATGTTTTTAATCTATCTATCCATCCATTTATTTATTTGCACATTTATTTATTTTGGAGTGGGCAGGGCAATTGGAGTTAAGTGAATTGCCCAGGGTCAAGTGTCAAGTCTCTGAGGGTAGATTTGAACTCAGGTCCTCCTGACTTCAGGGCTGGTGTTCTATTCACTGTGCCACCTAGCTGCCCCTGATATATGCTTTCATCATGTATCAGTATGTCACAACAAAATTAGATAGACGGCTTATCATTTATACTGCTTTTGTTGATGCTATCCTTAGTTCTAAGTTACACAACAATGTATTACAGATCCACGCAGGGTAATCATAAGAAACAACTTCATTCCTAAGCCCAATTAAGATGAAATAAGAACAGAATTTGAGGTATTACTTAAAAATAAAGAGGGAAAAGGTGAAGAATCCGAGGGCATAGAAAATCTACACTTCACACAAGCTGTAGAAGTGCTGCCTAATGATGAAAGAGATGGCAAAAATAGTTCTGGTGTCTAAAATGCTTTTGAAGAGATGAGCAAACTTGCAACAGAATTTTGAAAAGCCCTTTTTGGAGCTTGACAGTAAGAATATAACTAAAGACCAACCATACCATAACAGAATAATTTTAAAAAGTTGACATCTGCGTTATTCATCATGAAAAAATGCATTCTTCTATAATACTTGGCAAAGAGTTAAAACATTTCAGGACCTGAACACAGTGATATATGCTGTGAGGGTTGTCATGTTAAGGATCAAAAGAAGAAAGGTGGCACCCTCTAGGAATATTCTGAGGAAAAATTACTAATCACCACCATTAAAGGAATGGCTTAAAAAAGCTATAGAAAATCTATAGACACACACTGGATGATCACATTGCTATCTAGCTATTATGAGATGAACAAACCTTGAACATCAATCACCCAATTAAAGTCGACAATAACAAAAAAATCAAAGTGTAACAGATTCAGGGTGAGACGGGTAGAATATATAGGAAATGCTTATTATCCTTAATCAGCAACTGAAAGTTAAAGTCAAAGGTAAAAACAATATCAGACATTGAGGGAGTGCAAAGAACAAAATAAATAATTTACTATCAATAAAAAAACTACTAGATGGGCTGGGGAAACAAAAAAAATAGAGAAGCAAGAGAAACCTTTGTGACATAGGATGTGGAAAATTGCTGGTCATCTGTGAGATCGGAAAGTAACAAAGAATATAAGTGCAAGTTGGATCAATCCTTTTCAATTCAATAAACATTTATTAAGCACCTACTCTATGTCAAAGGCTGTGATAAGCGCCAGAAACACAAATAAGAAAAAGAAAGTCCTTGCCCTTAAGGAGCTTATAATCTGATGGGGGAGGACAGATAGATAGAAGTATGTCTAGAATAATTTACATACATACCTACATATATATATGTATATGTAAGTATATGTATATGTGTATATACATATACACATATATACATGTATATACCTATTTTTGTCTAATGGTACCAATCTTTGGGGGTGAGAGAAAAAAATTACATGATAACTTTATTATATATTTAAAGGTTATAGCAAGTTGTATATAACAGACTTGCAGTTTCATGTGGAGTCATATTTTTCTTTCTTTTACTATATCATTATGGAAATGCTTATTTTATTCCATAAATTAATATATATGTATATATATATATATATATATATATATATATAAGAAGGGGAAATTCATAGCTCTACACTCCAACCAGAAAGACAGAGGATGAGATGAAGTACCAAGGCTGATGGGATTTTGGAGGATAATGAGGTTTTCCCAATAATGAGCTTCCTGGAGCTTGGTGAAAAAGTCAGAGAAACAGTAAAGTGGTGCAGCCAGGTGAGAAATGAGATATTCTGAGTCGAACTTCCCTCTTCAATGGAGTTTTTAAGAGTTTGTGACTCCAGTCTTCTGTCAGAGGATCAGAAGGTGATCAGAAGGTGGAATGCTAAGGCTGATGGGATCTTGTAAGATAATAACGTTCTCTCAATAGAAGAGTTAGTTTACCCTTATGTCCAGGGAGGTAAGTGAAACTCTTCACTGAAGAATTGGAAAATAGTGGGGACAGAAAAGATTTATAGTAATTAATTAGTGGCATATATTTATACTAGAAAAGCATCTGACTTTCTCTCTGATGCAAACATAATCCCATCTTTCTTCATAGTAGGTACCACAAATCTATTACCAGAAAATGAAAACAGCAGTGGTGTCTTCAAATATAGAGCCATTACACCTTTATGTGCTTTATGTAAGACACTGACAACTTACATTGCTTGAAAAAATATAAACATTTAAGAACACAGATGTATTGGGTGACAATCAAGAAAGGTGTCCCTTAAAAATCCCAATGTGTAGAGAAACTCATTATTAATCTAATTATTATTGAACAAGTCACCAGAAAGTGCCCCTTGCACTGTCTTTTATTAATTCCCATAAAGCATTCAGTTGAGTTTTGCACTCGTGGCTTCAAATACATACAATTGAGCAAGTGTAATGAGAATACTAGAGTACTCAAGTTAACAAGGAAAATTCCCCCTGGAGTTTTTCTTTACTAGCCATTTTCTGCTCTACCACTCCTATTTCTTTTCACCTTTTACTCTGGAATTGTAATACATCAACTCTAAATTGCTTCCTGAATGGGTTTGTTCATTGTTATTTTCTTTATGACTCTTTCTAATTTTCAGGGCATTCAATTTTTTGATAAATTTTGTCACCATCTTTTTTGGGATATTAATTCTCCTTGCCATTCTCTTCTAAGTTTTTTTACTTAATACAAAACCCAGAATACATCTTTATTTAATACAAGGTCCAAATTATTCCTTTTTGAGTCAGCTTTTTTCATTTCTTCCACGTACTGCTTTAGTCTTTTCTCTTATGTTCTACTTAGATTTATTGTGGGGTGACTCTTTTCTTCGGCGTTTACCCATTGGTTTCTCTCAGTCCAAGGTATTTCTTCATTGTATTTGGCAGCTTCTTCTATTTATTCATATCTCAAGCCTCAGTTCCTGGTTGGGCAGTGTGTGTTTGGGTCAAATTCTACTCCTCAGTTCTTGGTATGGTGTGGGTGGGCTCGAATTGATCCTGAGCTTAGTGGCTAAGACTATGTTCTTCCTTCTTCAGGGATGGTTTGTTTATCTCCCATCATGGTTCCAGTCTTGACTAACTAAATGTTGGGTTGAAGGAGGTTGTCAAAGAAATAGATTGAATATCCTAATATTGCAGGCTGGCTCTACTTGAAACAGATGTGATAAATGGCTCCACATGGAGAAGAGTTTCGCGAGTAAATCTCCTTTGTCTTCTGTTAACCCAGGAAGTCAAGAAACACTGAAATACCCAGAAATACAATATTCTACCTGTTGGAGATGTTTTGGTGCAAATGTCATTGACCACTGAAGTGGGCAAACCCCAAAGGACTAGCAATATGAGTGCTCTTATTATATAATAACTCTATATTGTAAGAACAATGGAAAAAGTCTTTTTAGCTATGGGCAAGGGCTCCAGATTGTTTTGTTTTGTTTTGGTTAATGGCAGCCCGGTTCCATTACATGGCAACTTACTGAAGATCAATTTTAAGAAAGAACTTTCTCTCAAAGCCCATATTTGATGAAATAATAGTTGAAATTGACAAGCTCATGAAATCTAAACTGAGAATAGTTGAAGAACCTGAGGTTTTTTACTTAATACAAAACCAGAATGCATCTTTATTTAATACAAGGTCCAGAAATAACAAAATGGATGACATAAACAATATTGATGTTTCAAAGAGTTTTGAAGAGAAGATGGGTGTGTTTCGGCAAAAATTTCACTTTTTGAGTTTGAAAGCACCCATCCAACTAGGAAACTATACCAAAACATGTTAATTAAAAATAAAACAAAAACAACGGGCACCTTCTTTAACCATCATGAATAAACACTCTGCCATAAGTTTTGAGAGAGAGCATAAAAACATTTCAGGGCTTGTACGAAGTCGTATATGTGATGGCCATTGCCATGATAAGGAAGAACTCTCAAAGAATACTCCAAAGGGCAGGTGTCAAAAAGCTCATTGTCTCAAACAACTTGAAAAAATTTCTGAAGCCCTGTATAAAGGCACTGGAAGATAATATCAAGTTGGTTCATGCACTAAAAGATTTGAATGATATATTCCCCAACCAAAGACAACTAAAAGTAATTGTATGGAATGGAATCTGCAAAACAAAAGTATATCTGCAATCCTAGATTTCCTTAATCAGTAAATAAAATCAAATCAGAAGTTTAAAGGGATCAAAGGAGTCAAAGCAGGGCAAGGAATAAAATAAGCAATTCAACATAAATCAAAATAACACAGAGACTTGAGAAGCAAAGAAACTAGAGGAGAGAAAAAACTCCTTAATAAAGATGATATGGAAAGATATGTCTGACTATATTATTATTATTTTGCTTTTTTGGAGAACAATTGGGGATAAGTCACTTGCTCAAGGTCACACAGCTAGTTTTATGTTAAGTGTCTGAGGCTGGATTTGAACTCAGGTCCTCCTGACTTCAGGGCTGGTGCTCTATTTACTGTGCCACCTAGCTGTCTATATTATCATAAGAAGTCCAACACAATGAAAATCAAGTTGCAAATGCAAAACAGAAAGCTTGCTCATTGTTAATACAGTGAATAGCATAGCAGTTATAAAAAGGAAGTGACTGAAATTAGTTTCTCTGGGTAAAACTGGGAAGTAGTGAGACTGGATAAGATACTATCCATAATTATTGACTCACACACTACATATTATCATGTAAATTACAATCAAAACCCTTCTATGTTTCCTCTCAGGCATAAGCCTGATCATACACTTTTTAACAGAAGGCATCATATATTTACAACAATAACAACAACAAAATACTAATGATCTCCCCAAATATATGCATTTATGTGTTCATGTCCTTTATACAAAACATTCAGAGACTATTCTTAAAGAAAGCTATAAGAACTTATAATAAAATAATATAGTGCCTGAGGAGCATAAAGGGGGACAAGAAGTCCCCAGAGTATAAAGAATAACTTATAATCAATTTATTAATTATTAAATAAGCCATCCGAAAGTACCATGACATTTTTACTGCTTTTAATGATCATCACAAAGCCTTTGACTCAGTTCCAAGATTATGGAGGAAGCCAAATGAATTCAAGTCTTCTGTTTTCTCCTCAAGTCCCCACATATCTCCTGCTTCTGTGTGGACTATACATATAGCAGGGGACAGGAGACAGTGAATATAAGCAGGCTGCAACAGGGAAGCAATGAGGAACTCTAAAGAAGAAAAGGGGGAAAGGAAATAAGCATTTGTATGGAATATGCCTTGTGCCAGGCAATGTGCTAAGTGCTTTGCAAATATTATCTTATCTGATTCTCGCAACAACCCCTGGACGTAAGTAGCTATTATTACCCTCATTTTGTAGTTAAGGGAATTGAGGTAAAATGAAATGAAGTGACTTGCCCAAGGTCACACATATAATAGGTGTCTGAGGCTTAATTTAGCTCAGATTTTTTTCCTAAATCTAGGCCCAGCACTGGGTGAAGGAAGACTAGTGGTCTGCCAGAGTTCTCTACTGGTAGCCCTGGGACGTCAGGAGAAAATGAGAGGCATCCTGCACATTAGGACAGTCTGGACCACCATTGTCATCTCATGGGAGGCATGGACAAGGGTCTCCTAAGAAGGGCAGGTATGAATGAGCTGTGATGTACAATGACTGGAAAGATCCCGCAAATCCATGCTAAAGTAGATCCATTGGAGTAATTGAGTGTTTGAGTAAGAACACTTTACAGACAGTTGTTAGCCTGACTTCCAGAAGATGCTCATCCCAAAGTAAAGTCTACCATTGAAGAGCTAGAGCATGAAATAGCTACCAGACAAAAGAGCATCACCTAAGCAGAGCCCAGCTGGGGCTAGAAATCAGGCATGAAGATATTCAGGTTATCATAAGCTCCAATTTTGGCTGCATTTGGCCACTTGAGGTGCTGTCTGCACGCGTTCTATTTCTGCTTCTTTGTGAGAAACATTTCATTTCTCCTAACTGTGCAATAGAGAAAATAATCAAGCTCTTGTCAGAATCTATGCACAAAGTTTGGGGGACAGATCACCTGAAAAGTCAGCAGTATTACCCATGCAGACTCTTGCATGAACTTATAGTCACCTAATCCAGTTATTAAAATATAAAAGGACATATTTTCCTTCAATAAACTTAATAGACAAAGACAGTCAAATCATTCATTTCCATTCTTTGTCAGAAATTATAATCTATTTTAACATCCATATGACAGCCTCTTAGGCTTTAGTATATAGAGTCAAAATAGTATTGTTGTTCAGTCATATCTGACTCTTCATGACCTCATTTGGGGTTTTCTTTTCTTTCTTTCTTTTTTTTTTTTGGAGGAGGAAGGCAGGGCAATTGGGGTTAAGTGAATTGCCCAAGGTCACATGGCTAGTAAGTGTGTCAAGTGTCTGAGGTCGGATTTGAACTCAGGTCCTTCTGACTCCAGGGCCAGTGCTCTATTCACTGCACCACCTAGCCATCCCTACCCATTTGGGATTTTCTTGGCAGAGATATTGGAGTGGTTTGCCATTTCCTTTTTTAACTCATTTTATAGATTAGAAAACTGAGGTAAATAGGGTTAAGTGACTTGCCCAGGGTCACATGGCTAGTAAGTGTCTGAGGCCAGATTAGAATGAATTTAGGGAAAGGAGTCTTCCTGACTCCAGGCTCAGCGCTCTTATCCACTGGACCACCTAGCAATATACTCAATCCAGAATTTCAAAATCTATCCTTTCATCCACCAGTGTAGAGCTTGTCTGCACTGAATGATAATCATAACTCTGCTCTAACTTGAGAGATAAGCTTTTGATAGCTACTGGGCCCCAAAGGCCCATTATTCTGTGGCTGCCCTGGTGATGAATCTCTTGGAACTTTGTCAGGCTGGTGCTTTGATGACCAACATGTCAGTTCTTCATTGGCATAATTTTCCAAAGTCTTTACCTCTTTCTGTATCCCCTTAGCTGTTGGTGCCCTGATCTAACATTCTTTAATATCTATTTTATATCTTGAAGATGGTTTTCCTTTTTCAGGTATAGGTTGGATTATGTCATAGAATAAAGGTTCTCTATTTACAATTTAGGATATAAGATAGTTTAAAAAAAAAGGCTTCACTTCATTCATTATTAAGTCATGACAAGGATAAGCCCACAGAGAAGCTAAGTCTCTATAGGCCAAGCAGGGTGCTAAGAGTCATGTTTTAGAAAAGCATGCAATCATGATGGGTTCACAAATAGTCAGCCACTGGCCTTGGGGATGGTGTGTTGTGTTCCAGGGCAGGGAACAGTCTTTCTAATCTGTTAGTTTGTAATTGGCTTTGGACCTGGGACAGGGCAAACTCAATTTGTCTTTGGCTGACCTTGCACAAAAACTGGGGCATAAGAAAATGAAATTACAAGCAGTGGACATTATGCCCATTTATATTGGAGTGGAAGCTAACTCTAAAATATCATTACTAATTCAACAGAGAGAAAACACGATCACTCCTCTCTCTACCAATGCAATAAGATAGTCACTGAGGTCCCTTCCAACTCTAAAATTTTGTCATGCTGTGATCCCAATTATCCTCTATTGCTTTTTGAGGTAGGCAGACATATTAAGGGCTGACTGATCATGTCATTTTATTGGTGTAGAGAACCACACCAAAGTGCAGAACCTATGCCTTGTGCAGAACCTACATCATCACCTTCTCTGTAACTTACAATCTTAGAAAGTTGCTTCCAGCACTGAGAGATCAAAAGATTTGTTTAGGGCCACAAGGCCAGTATGTCTAGGAAGGATAACTTGAACCAAGGTCTTTCAGGTTCTGAGGTCAGTTTTCTGGACCCTACAACTCACTGCCTCTCAGAAAGAGACAGAGATGGTATCAAATGTGAGGAGTTACTTAATGTCAAATGAATGTTTCTGATATTGTAACATATAAAAACAGAAGACAGTTTTATTGCTTTCCCCCTATGTATTTCTCCGTGGCCCCTTTCTTTTAAATTGTGTATTTTAGCAAAAAGAACTCTAAGCTAGAATTCAGAGGCCAGGTTCTAGTTCTGGACCATCTTGCTATAAGACACCAGAAATGTGATGAGCTCTTAACATCTTAGCTTCCCATCTGTCAAATCAGGAATTTGGTCTAGATTACAAAATCCTGGCAGCTTCTTCTTTGTGTAGTGTATGCCATTAAACAATTATCTCAGTTTCTACTTGCACTGACAAATTGACTCCCTAGACCAAAAGCAAGACATTCCCTCAGGGATCTGGGTGTGGGTGCGGGTGGGTGGTCCTGAGGGCTTAGAGGGCACAATCTTCCTGATGAGCCCCCATCAGTGTGCTCCTGGGGATCAGAATTTGAGCACCACTCCCTCCATCTTTTGTTAAGCACTACCTCAGTCACTAAAGAACCTCCTTGCAAAACTCCCCCCCCCCCCCAAAAAAAAAGCCCTCCACAAGAACATCCTCTGTGAAGACTTCTGTTCAGGCTGACTTCAAAGATTCCCTGACTTTAGGAATCTGCTTGGACTTTCAGATATAGGTATCTTATCAGCCAGCTCTCCCAACATCCCTTCTATGTTTCCTTTTGCTTGGAAGCCTTCCCCTTCCTTTATGGTTTAAACATAGATAAACCTTGATTTTTGTTCCTTCCAGAGTGTTCATACCTGTGGGGATGGCGCTACCTTGCTGGGGAACTTAATAAATGCCAAGAAGACTTTAATACTCTGGGTCACCCACAATTCCCACAGTGGTTATGGGTTGATTATCACTTAGTTATCTACATTAAAGTAGTTTTTAGAAAAGACATATTTACTAAAGTGTTATATTAAGAACAGCTGTCATAAAACAGACCTCAGAAGTCTATGACATATTCTCCCACAATTGAATCCCCCATCCAGGGTAAGGCTTGAGCTCAGAGATGTATTTTGTAACTAAGTTCCTGTTGTTTGAAGTCTTTCCCTCCCTTTGGTGAGGTGCTAGGTGGCACCATAGGGCACAGAGTGCCAGATCTGGGGCCAAGAAGATTCCTCTTCCTGAGTTAAATCTGGTTTCAGACACTCACTAGCTATGTGACCCTGGACAAGTCACTTAACCCTGTTTGCCTCAGTTTCCTTACCTGTAAAATGAGCTAGAGAAGAAAATAACAAGTCACTTCAGTATATTTGCCAAGAAAATCCAAAATAAGGACATGAAGAGACAGACACACTTGAAAATGACCGAACAACAACAAGAAGTTTCCGTTGGGCATGCTATAGCTTATTTTCTGGGCTTCTTCCAAAGGTATAATAAATCTGCATCCTGTCTGTCTGATCCTGGTTCTGATGGCCAGATAGCTGTTCCTAGGTTGCACCTAGTATACTGATAAGAATAGAAGAGTTACTTTTGACCTCTGATACTTGCAATCTCCTCTTCTAGCCAAGGTGGAGACTGGAGTAGGGAGGATACTAAGGCTGAAATGGAAGTGCTATTCTCCCTCAAAAATGATTCCTTTTCAAATCAAGACTATCTATAGGTACCTGAAGAAGTGCTCCAAATCACTTTTGATTAGAGAAATGCACATAACAACAACTCTGAGGTACTACCTCACAATGCTCAGATTGGCTATTATGACAAAAAAAAAAAGAAAATATAAATGTTGGACAGGATGTGGGTAATGGGGCTCTAATGCACTGTTGGTGGAGTTGTTAACTGATCCAATCCTTCTGAAGAGAAATTTGCAACTATGCCCAAAGGGCAACCAAATGGTGCATAGCCTTTGATCCAGAAATATCACTACTAGGTCTGTATCCCAAAGAGATCATAAAAAGGGGAAAAGGATCTTCATGTGTAAAAATATTTATAGCAGCCCTTTTCATGGTGGCAAAATAGTGGAATTTAGGGGATGCCCATCAATTAAGAAATGACTGAGCAAGTTGTGGTATATGAATGTAATGGAATACTATTTTTGCAATAAGAAAATATGAGCAAGCAGATTTTAGAAAAACCTGGAAAGACTTATATGAACTGATTGTAATGGTAGTGGGAATTTGCCCCTTAATAAGTGTAAGGGAATTTGAAGACCTTCCCTCCTTTGATGATCTTTCCTGCCGTAATCACATGGAGCTTGTGGTGGGAGGAGTTTGCCAAAGGGTGGAGCAAAGCCCACAGGAAGCTGGGAGTCAGAGTAGCTAGATGGTGGAGGGAGGAGAGGATGCACCCAGGGAGACAGCTAGGTTTGGAAGTGTTGGTTTTGGGGAATGTTAAAGGATGATGTGACTCTGTTATGGTGTATTAACTTCTTTTCTACTATGATGTATTTGACTTTCTGGTTTTGGGATTTGGTTTTCTAGTGTCTAAGTAAATGTTTTACTTCTGTCTTATATGTGGAGAGTCTGTTATATTTTGTGATTGAGCACTATGCCACCATATTTATAGTGGCCGTTGGAGCTGTGAATATTGCATTGGAACTACACTTGGCAGTAAAGATGGGTTCATGAAATATCGGACCTCTGTTTGGAGGCAGAAGGGATTTAGAAGAAGCAATGGATCTCCCTGGATGGGAGGATTTACCTTATTCCTCCCTAGCAAGAGAGTGGGCTAAAAGTACAGGGCTCTGTGAAAAGTGGAAAATTGAGGTTATAGAAGGGAGAACCAGGAGATTTAGAAACATGTTTGCAAGGAATACCAATAAAACCAAGAAGATAACTGGAAGGGGCCTGTAGAAGAGACTGGGTTTTACTAATAGCTTACTTTATTATAAGTAAGAATAGAGACAAGCTATTACAAGAGAAAATTCAGATGGAGAAGAAATTAGTTGTTTTGAATGAGAAATTGGCTGTGTTACAACATTCGGGCTCTCCTTTAGAAGAGCAAGCTGGAGGGTTTCAGATGTTAGAAGAAAAAAATTGTGCTCTTGAAAAGGAGCAGAAAAGTAATAGGAGGAAGGTTCATACAATTTTGGCAGAGGCTGAACCTAGTTGCCCTGGTGACCCCTGGAGAGTGTATAGGTGGAAAGTGATGCAATGTTAAATGACAGGGCTTTTACGAGGGTAGAAGTTCACCCCATACTAAGAAGAAAGCAGAAGAATCAGGGAGGCCAAACAAAGATCAGGAAGATAATTGAGGATTTCACTCAGCAGGATTTTACTGATATGTTAAGTAGATTCACCCCAAAGATGGGAGAATCATTAGTGTCTTCAATGGTGAGAATCAGTGATGAAGGGGTCAGAGGAGTATGGGTAGATAGTGTGGATTGCTTGAAATTTATAGGTATTTGTCAGAATTCTTTTGTCTAGCAAGCTTTTATGGATTACAATATTCAAGGAGGTAATGATATGACCAATTTGTTAGCTTTAGGTGCCAATGGATGCAATAAAATGTATTCCACTGATTCTGTGTGGCCTAGTGGAGACAGAGGCTGGTATTCGCTTAGAGACTGTATGAGAAACTTAAAGGAAGAAGTAATGAAAACTGCTATCATGGTTGGGGATGCAAATGAGTATCACGATATGTCCTTAGCAGTTCCTCATAGAAATAGCATAGTGAAGATGGGTCCTCTTGTTTATAAGCATCTACTTTTGACTCTACTAATTGGTGAAATAGGGCATCCTCTTTCAGAGGTACTGGATAAGATTTCACAGCTAGGTTGCTTGGGAGAATGGGAAAAAGATAAATTTCCTCAACAGAGAAGAGTAAATAAACAATGGATTCAAAGTCAGAATAGATTGAGGAGAAAATAATTGATACTCTGGTTTCTCTTTAGATTGTATAAATCTTTTACCTTTTACTAAAGATTTACATGGAGAAGAAAATAATTGTTTATGCTGTTTTGAAATCAGGGGTTCATTTTGGAAGAATTGATGGTATTCCAACTAATGAACTATAAAAAATATATCGAGAAAAGGGGCTTGATGTTAGATAGAATAGAAAAGTGAGAATTGCCCCCTACAGATATTCCTGAATCATCCAAGTTCATCATACCTTCAGGGAGACTCAGATTAAAGAAAGTTCTGGGATGGGGGTGGGGGGAGTCTGTGTGCTGGACTTGTGGCAGTACATCAAGTTGTTGGAGCAGAATGAGGAGGACTGTGTCATATATTCACTGATTCATGAGCAGTGGCTAATGGGGTTGGCTACATGGATGTCCATGTGGAAAAATCAGAATTGGAAAGTTCATGGCAATCAGGTCTGGTGCAAATAATTGTGGGAAGATATATGGGATATATCTTTGGTTGCTAACTTGTCAGTTTTTATGTGGATGCTCATGTTGTCCTCACCATGCCAGAATGTGAGTGCAATGCACATACTGATTGACTAGTGGGGATTGCTACTCAATGTGTTGTCCCTACTCTGACATCAACTGATGGTCTGGTACTAGCAAAATGAGTTCATGGATTGACCCTATATTTGTTTCTTTTTTACTTTATGTCTGTTAAACTTGTTTGCATGATTTATTTCCTGCAGGCTTAGTACCCTCCAACTGCAGCCTATTAGGGAGCAAGGAAGATCTTCAAATTACCATTACCATTACATTTGGCTGCAAGATCTTTCATGTCCCTTACATAGAAAAATAACTCAACGATATATTTCATTACATAGGTTAATGGCAGTTTGGGTGGGGGGTAAGTGATATAGTAACTGGTGTCAGTAGAACTTTACAACAATATAATAGGGATAATATAAAATAAGCACATAAAACAATATCTTAGGGTGGGGGCTTGAGCACAAATATCCCATTATTTCCACCTCGAACAAATGAGGCTCAAAATATTGGGGTAAGGGGCAAAGGTCTCTTCTCCCATAGATACTTCCTGCTGAAATTGGACATAGAGCTGTCCCTGCCCCAAGAGGTCCCATTCAAGAGGTCAGTTCTTTAGCTGGCATCTGGAACTTGGTTTAAAGCCAAGCACGAGCAGTCCTCCAGAGGACTGATGCTGTGAGTAGCTTTAAGGTTATGATCACACAGTATAGTGACCTCTCTATTTATTCAGCAGTAAACTAAGGCAAAACATTCACAGAAACCAAAGTACAGCATTCACAATGATATAATATAACAACTTTTCACTAAAGTGACCACATAGTTTTAAACAAAAGATATAATTCAGTAAGTCATTAACTCAATTATCCTTAAGGAGCAATCCTTCTTAAGGGACACAAAGTACAAAGGTTAAAAAAAAAGTACAAAACGTTAAAAAAAAAGTTAAAAACTCAACTTCCTGAGTTCAGATCTGGTCTCAGACACTTACTGTCTGATCCTGGGTAAGTCACAATTTCAGTTTCCATCAGTTTCCTCATGTAAAATGGTGAAGGAAATGTCAAACCACTGAATTATCTTGCCAAGAAAACCTTAAAAAGGGTTGTGAAGATTGACTGAATTGATACAACTATGATGACTGAACAACAACAACCAGGCCATAAAATTTTATCACTTAATTTCCATGAGATTAGTGTAATTTGAATAATTTATTCCATTGACTATTCCCTTATACTTTTATCTTTAGTTCCTTACACACAGAAGACATTTTAAAAATATTTGTTTAGCTGACTTCATGATTTCTAAACTTCCAATCATATTATTATGATTTCAATGGAGAAAAATCCCCTCACATTTATCTTTCCATTTAGTCTTTTTCCCTATGAGGTAAGGGTCCAAGTATTACCAGCCTTGCTACTAACAGAAATCCTTGGATGAATCAAGGGTGATTGTAAAACAGTTTAGATGCATCACATGTAGAACCATTTGGAAGCAAGGGAATTCATCTCTCCTTCATGAACTTTAAGTAATCAATGCTTACTGGCTCACAGGATTATTCATAGGTTCATATGATCTCAGACCATCTAGAGATCGAAGGAACCACCTGGGCTATCTATTATAACCCTCTGATTTTAGAGATGAGGAAAAGCCCAGGGAAGTTAAGTGACTTGTCAAATCTAAATATATGTCTTCACACTTCAAAGTCAGAGTTCTTTCCACTATTCTGTATGAGTTTTGCAACTTGCCTACAGCATATAGTAATGCTTGGAGATCAGAAGGAAGCTCTCTTTAGGGACCTGGTTTGGGGCATGGAAAAAACAGAAATAATTACTACAATTCCAGCCTACAGTCTATAAGCATTTATTTTTTCAGCACAGGCTTTGTGTATGTCTCTGGCTAGGGGAACAAAGAAATTAAGAAAAAAAAATATGCACCAATTGCAAGATGTTTATCATTGTCAAGGGGGCAGAGGTTTTGCCTACTTTCCAAGAACAGTGTGATGACTTAGACTAGTTGAGTTAATGAAACAACTCTTTTAACTCTTTTTTGATATCAGAACTGGGATCTGTGATGCTTGAAACTAAAAGCCACATCAATAGATCTGACTATTCTACCTCTACTATCATGGCAGCCAAGAGGTTAAACTGGACTGAGGCTAAAGTGTTAGGGACATGGCCAAAATCAAACTCAGGTCCAAGGCCAGTAAGTCTAATAACATACATGATGGCTTATGGGAAACTGTAAGGGTTGTCCTTCCATTTTCTCCCTCGACTGTGGCTAGTAGGAGTTGTAGCTACATTTTCAAGATTGATGACTGGTAGTCCGAGTGAGACTAGAATAGGGAGGAAGGAAAAAGAAGATAATGAGGAAGAAATATCGTTACTGCCAAAGAGAAAGGGCAAGCAGGACCTGGACAAGAACTGGAAGATAAACAACACCTGCATGAAGCTAACTTTTGTCCAAGGGCAGGAGCTATGCTATGTAAATTACTGCCTATATAATAAGGGTAAACCAGTCAACTCAATAAACACTTATTAAGTGTTAACTATGTGACAATAACAGTTACAGTGGGACATCTAACAAAAATGACCCAGTGTCATTTGGGGTGGGGAAGGAGAGGATCAGAATGAGAGGAGAGGAGAGTGTAACTCAGTAAGTGAATGTCCTATATTTAAAAGCTAAAGAATTTAGATTGCATAGCCACAGAAATCCCCTCTTAAAAAATAGTATTCTATTTCTTCCAATTACATGTAAAGACAATTTTTTCTCATAATAATACTAAGACATTTTTCCTTAATAGTATATTTTCCAATAACATGTAAAGATAGTTTTCAACATTCATTTTTGGTTGTTGTTGCTTTTTGGAGGGGCAATTAGGGTTAAGTGACTTGACCAAGGTCACATGGCTAGTTTTTGTGTTGAGTGTCTAAGGCTGCATTTGAACTCAGGTCCTCCTGACTCAAGGGCCAGTGCTCTATTCACTGTGCCACCTAGCCTCCCCTTCAACATTCACTTTTGCAAAATTTTGAGTTCCAAAATTTTCTCCCTCCCTTCCCTCCCTTCCCCTCTCTCCAAGAGAGCATACAGGCTATACGTGTACAAGTACAATCATGTTAAAGATATTTCCACATTAGTCATGTTGTGAAAGAAGAATCAGAACAAAAAGAAAAAATCATGACAAAGAAAAAACAAATAAAAAAAGTGAAAATAGTATGTTTAGATCTTTCAGACTACATAGTCCTTTCTCTGGCAGTGGATTTACATGAGTCTATATAAATACAATTTTTAGCATTCATTTAAACATTGTTTTGAGTTCTAAATTTTAGTCCCTCCTTCCCCTCCCCCCCAAAGCAATTTGATATGGGTTGTGTATGTGCAACTATGTCAAACATATTCCCATTTTGGTCAGATTTTTTTTTGCCCCAATTCATTATTTATTTTTATTTTTCAACATTCACTTCCATAAGTTTTAAATTTTAAAAATTTTCTCCCCCTCCCTCTCCCCAAATTGCAATCAGATATGGGCTCTACACATACATTCTTATTAAACACATTTTCACATCAATCATGTTGCATGGAAGAATTATAATGAAAGGGAAAAACATGAGAAAGAAACAGCAACACATGAACAGGAGGATGTGTGTGTGTGTGTGTGTGTGTGCTAAGTACAACTATACATAAGGATTTCATCTAGTAATTTCTTAAATCAGTCTCACTTTCATATGATTCATAGAAATAACAAAAATGCCAATACATCCCAATTGGATGCTTTCCGTATCACACTGCTGAAGTTCTAGAGATTAAAAATAATGATAATAATAATAATTAATCCCATCAGATATTCACTCTTGGCTATTTGACTTTTTTTGGTTGTCTCTGTCTTACCCTTTCAAAACCCCTCTTTGGTAATTGAGTCTGACTTCTTGCATCAGATTTACATGTAAGATCTATTCTTCAACTGGTCCCTTCTCAAAATGAAGAGACTTTTGAGTTTATCCCTAGACATAAGTGAAATCTTCAGGTATATTTTATACTCTGATCTAATATGCTTCAGAAGTTAAAAAAAATCAAAAGATTTTTGTCTGTGTTCCATATCCAGAGTGTCAGGATAGTACTTGGTTGTGGTTGCAAGCTGTCAATCTTGAGCTCTGTCATGATTCCTGTTTTATTTTATTTTTGTTGGCCTTTTGTGATATTACATCACTATTGTCCTAAAATCACAGACATTTTTTATTTGATTCAAAGAAACTTCCCAACAAATTCTTTTTTTTTTTTTTTAAAGCAATCGGGGTTAAGTAACTTGCTCAAGGTTACACAGCCAGTTATTTCTGGGTGTGGTGCTGAGTGTCTGAGCCCGGGATTCGATCTCCAGGTCGTCCCAACACTGGAGCCGGTACTCTTACTCGCTGAGCCACCTGGCTGCCCCTAAGCAATCGGGGTTAAGTAACTTGCTCAAGGTTACACGGCCAGGTGTTTCTGGGTGGGTGCTAAGTGTCTGAGCCCAGGATTCGATCTCCAGGTCTTCTCAACACTGGAGCCAGTGCTCTTACTCGCTGTGCTACCTGGCCGCCCCCCAACAAATTCTTAAAAACAAAATCCTGTCCCCCAATCTTCCCTACTCTCTTTGCAGGGTACAAGCCCTGAGAACAGCTATACAAAACCACCTAACAGCATGATTGTGACTGATAGAACATGTCATTTTCCAGTTTTGTTAACTGATTGTCAAAAGAAAGCAGTGCTTTGATTTTATTTGTCTGGTATCAACATTGCTGAATTAGATCTAGGTTTTGTGGCCCTTTTTGTTTGTCTTTATTTACAATTTACAACCATGAATTGCCACTTCAGTCATGTAGAATTTTGATTCTTCAGAGACAGTGTTTCTCTGATTCATGTACATCGTCACTAGGGGAACGGTATTATTAGGGTTATGGGCTTTTGCAGAAAGTAGTAACAGTCATTGAAAGAATTATGCAGTTTTCAATTAAGATACAACATGACCTTTTCCTCTAATTGAGTTCAGGGTTCCATCTGCTGTGGATACTTATATAGACTAATGGAACAGGCTGTCTATTCAGCTCAAAGAGTCTATATTTATTAAGCACCTAACTGTGCCAGACAGTGCTAAGTGCTGGGAATACAAAAAAAAAGACAAAAGACAGTTCCTGCCCTCCAGAAGATCATAATCTAATGGGAGAAGAAAATGTGGGGAAGAGAATTGTGGGGGAGAGGGGAAAGATACCTAGCACCAAGGCATGACAAAGACTTGCAGCAAGATGGGAGATAATGAGGCAGTGAGGAGTATTGGGCTCTCTCCTTAAACAGAGGCTCTGAGAGCCCCTTCCTTAAAAGGAAAATCTGAGGGGAGCTCTCCAATGTCCACCCTCCATCCTCCTGAATCAGGGGGAAGGAGGTGGTCTCAGAACCAGCTATGTGTAAATATGGAGTTTCTTCCTCTGTACTCCATTCCCCACCATCCATTCTGTTTTTATACCAGGCATGGTTTAATTGGTGTGTTTATAGATACAGTATACATTTAATTTTTTAATATTTATTTTAATATTTAATCATATAATTAATGATTTCATTGGGGAGGCTTCGTCCTGTTCCAGGCTTAAGGAAATAAGTGCAACAGTATATGTGAGTAGGAGCACTGGGAGAATTTTACAATCAATAGTGACTGTTTCTTCAGTCTGGACTCTTGCAAGTCTGGCTCCATGACACTGACTTAGGTTTCCTAGTATTATAACTTGTTTGATGCTCAGCAGGTCATTGAATAAAGTCATCTTGATGGTCTCATCTAACAAGAGATTTTAAAATATTTAAAATTTTAAAAATAAAATCATTAAATTTAATTAACCAAATTTAAAATAAGCCATTTAAATAATTTAATAATTTTAGAATAATTTTAGCATACTGTGCTCACTTTACATAAACTTGCATTACCCAAATTCAACTTTACATAAAGAATTCTACAAGAAGCACACATTCCAACTCCCCCCCCCTCAACCCACCACACAAAACACCCGTGTGAGCAGCTTTACTATACAGTGCTGTGCTTTCTTTCTCTAAGTTCCTGTACCCTCAGCTAGGTGCCCCCCCAAAAAAACCAACCAAACAAATAAAAATAAACACCCACCAAGTGAAAGTCAAGGAACAGATGCATGGAAAGGTGGTCATTGCTGCCTCCTTCCTCCCTTCCCTCCCCTCTCTTTTCTGGCCAGGATCCCACATGGCTAGCTTCAGCCCACTCTTCTGATTCTTCCTCATGCTTCTGAGTCTTTAAACTGTGCGCCAGTCCCCGCCCTTCACAGCTGTAGTGCCCAAACAATATTTACAGCACAGAGGATGACTATGAATATACCAGCATAGTTCTCAATTTCAAAATATAACAGACTCTCCATGTACAAGACAGAAGCAAAACATTCATTTAGACACCAGAAAGCCATATGCCAACACCAGGAAACCAAATTCATCATAGCAACAAAGAAGCTAATACATCATAGTACAGCAGGGAGCCACACTATCCTTTAGTCTTCCCACAAACACCCACAAGCCTAGCTGTCTCCTTGGGTGCATCCTCTCCTCCCTCCAGCTCTAACTGCTCTGACTCCCAATTTCCTGTGGGCTCTGCTCCACCCTTAGCAAGCTCCTCCCACCACAGGCTCCATGTGATTACATTCAGCTTATTAGAGGGCAGGGAAGATCTTCAAAGCAGGAAAGATCTTGAAATTCCTTTAGACCTATTAAGGGGCAGGGAAAATCTTCAATTCCCATTACCATTACAACTGCATGAAGCCATGCTCCTCTCTCTCCCTCTCTCCCTTCCCTGTCCACGGGCAAATTCACATTGAGTAGGGATTTTTATGTAGAGGTCTACAGAATGGTCCATTTATGTAAAGCAAACTGAGTATGTTTATCAGAGTACCTTTGTTCCAGAAAAGTCTTTAAAATGTTATTATGTTCCATCTAGTGATGTTTGAAAAATTCAATAAATAACAGTGGAATATAGGTGAATATTGGGAGACATTCAATGCATTCATGGAAGGGTAGGTCTAATAATATTTTTTGTTTGCTACTGAGGCTGTTTAACCTATGTGCTTCATACATTGATATTAGCCTCTAATTTGTTAGTAAAAAGGAATTTGACATATAGGAGCACATAGTAATAAGAGGTGCTAGATTCTTAGCTAAAAGCTCTGTCCTTTTCTCTTTTCATGCTGTCTTCTTAGAAGTTCAGATGGCTCCTTTTTTCTCACAGGAAACCATCCTTATAAAGGGAGCTATGAAAGGCAACATGGTGGAATGGTTAAAAAGTGGGAATCAAGATCTGGATTTTATTCCTGTCCCTGATACTTATCACATTTTGACTAGTGAAAAAAAGTTAACTTGTCTTAACCTCACTTTTCTCTTCTTTCAAATGAAGGGCTTGGACTAGGTGGTTTCTCAAGTCTCTGCCACTACTAGAACTATGATTTTCACATCTTTAGCCATTTCCCAAAGATTTTTTTTGGGGGGAAGGGCAGAGCAATTGGGGTTAAGTGACTTGCCCAAGGTCACACGGCTAGTAAGTGTTATGTGTCTGAGGCCACATTTGAACTCAGGTCCTCCTGATGCTAGGGCTGGTGCTCTATTCACTGCACCACCTAGCCACCCCCTAAAGATTTTAAAAAGCAAAAATAAAAGGAAGGGTGATAGAATAGAGCTTGCATTCTGTTATCTGTGATAATGAAGGAAAAATACTATGAGGAAAAGCACTATGGTTGCCCTAGACCACAGTGCTCCCTCTAGACTGACATTGATCAACAGCAATCATTACTTTGGGGTCTACATTCAACTAAATTCAAATTTACCAAACTCTCTTTTCAAGTAGCTCAGATCTCTCTATCTTGTCCATAAAGATATATTATGAAAGACATTTCGAATGCCTTGCTAAAATTCAGATATACTATGTCTGTGACATTTCTTCGTTCTATCTGGTCACTAATCATGTTAATATAGGAAATCAGGTTAGTCTGGCATGACTTGTTCTTAATGGACTCATACTGGTTCATAGCCAGTTTGGCTTTCCTTTCTAGTGCTCTTAAGTTATCCATTTAGTAATGCATACTAGCTTTTGCCTATAGTAAAAATTGAACTTAGGGCCCCATGACTTTAAAACTAAAGCCTTCCCCTTTTTGAAAATTGGCAGCAAATCTCTGCTGTTAAACCTGTTTGTGTTTTATTTTAAGAATGAAATTAATTTTTTCTTTGTCTCTTTGGTTATTCTCCAAATTAACTGTGTATTTTAATGAAATAAATTACTTAATATTTTAATATTTAAAAAAGTACTGTGCATTTAGTGACTCAGAAATTATATTTGGTGATGAAAAAAATCAAAATTACAAAACTTCCTCCAAATCAGTGTAGGTACAACTATCTAAAAAAGTGAATAACAAACAGCAGTGAGAACTCATTTGCAATTATCTCTTTCACTTTCCACCTTTTTCTGTAGGTGTGACTACTTCTTGATGTTCCTGTGTAATAGTGGGCTGGCCAAGGAATGCCTCACTTTTGAGAGAATGGTGGTACAAAAACAAAGGCATTGGAAAATCCACTAGTGAGATAGTTAGCTACTGTACTTGATATCCTTAGTTAAAAAAAAAAAAAACTAGAATGTTTTCCATAATCCCTGTTAAATAGGCAGATAAAAAGCCCAAATTGTAAAAATAAGTATTACTCATCTGTGCATTGCTTACTATTAGTTTAGGGTATATTTCTTGCTTTAAGGACTTAAAAACTAAGCGTGAAGATTTCAGGATATGAAGAAGTAAAAAAAAAAAAGGATTGTATGTAAAGCTTCCCTTCTCTTCCTTCTCTTCCTCTTTCCTTCCCCCTTTTTCCTTACTTCCCTTTTTTTGTTTCTTCCTTCCTTCCTTTTCCTCTCCCTGTTTCCTTCCTTCTAATGAAAATTATGTTAACTCAGTGACCCATTGTTCCCAGCCCTGTTTGTCAATCAGTGTTGGGGGAGACTTTGTTGGGGAAGGCATCATCCAGTCTGTAGCTTTTGTCTTTATCTACTATTTATCACCCCCTAACTCTTTATACCAGTTAAACTATCATGTACAGGCAATTGAGGAAGTGCTGAGATGCAATGGTCCCTTCTCTTGTACTGATGTGGACCTAAATGAATTGTCTTTACCTCATTACAAAAGTTATCAATAAAAATTGGTTCCATCTTGAATCCCATGTTGATCTCTAGTGATCAGCCTGTCAATGTATCACTAACTTGACATATTTTAATAAACTCCTTTTAATTCTCTTTGTCCTGAGTTTTATTTCATTAATCAGGGTGAAAGACAAAAGAATTTTCACTTTAACCCTCCCTCTCTCTTTTCCTTCCTTCCTTCCTTCCTTCCTTCCTTCCTTCCTTCCTTCCTTCCTTCCTTCCTTCCTTCCTTCCTTCCTTCCTTCTTTCCTTCCTTCCTTCCTCCTTTCCTTCCTTCCTTTCTTCCTTCCTTCCTCTCTTCCTTCCTTCTTCCTTCCATCTCCCTCCTTCCCTTCCTCTTTTGAAAGTTATTATCCACTATCACACTCTTTCTTCCAAATAGAATTCCTCCTTTGTAGCAAACATGCAATCACACACACACACACACATTCTTATACTTAAGTAAAATAAGTCGACATAGAGGCCATATCTGAAAATATGCCTCATCCTATGCCCCTGGTTTGTCACCCTTCTTCCAAGAGATGGATAACACAATCTCACTAATAGTATAAAGCTTTTCTCACTCCTGTACTCAGTGCTCCCTCTTCCCAAATAAAGTTGGAGCCCACTTCTGGCCAGAGGTGTTCAATTCCTCTGAACTGTTCTTCACTAAACTTCTTTTGACACCCCGATTTCAGTATCAATTGTGTTTCCAACAACAACCTCTGATACCTCTTTCAGGTGTCCACCCAGAATCCCTTGGTCTCACCAATAATGACATGACTCTGACCTTTGGACTGTTTTGTGCAATATAATAGTTTTCCCTACTTCCAGAAAAAGTTTCCTGAAGTTTCCAAGTGCTTATCTTATAGCTTTAAAAAGCAGCTATGGGGGCAGCTAGGTGGTGCAGTGAATAGAGCACCATCCCTGGAGTCAGGAGGACCTGAGTTCAAATCCAGCCTCAGACACTTGACACACTTACCAGCCATGTGACCTTGAGCAAGTCACTTAACCCCAATTGCCCTACCTTCCACCCTCAAAAACAAAAGATCAACTAGGTCATGAGAGTGCATAATTGCCATTTTGATCACTATGTTCGCTAACTCACACCAAAAATGTTCCTATTGTGAGTCAAATGGAAAGTCTTTGTAAGACTACACTATCTCTATTCTATGACACTCTCCCTTCAAATACCATAATGCGTATAATTACCTGCTTACCTTTTGCAACCTCTCAATAGAAGGTAAGCTCCTGGAGGGCAGGGGCTTTGTGTTCTTAGAGTGTTGCATAGAGTAGCTGCTTAACAAATGCTCCTTCAATTGAATTGAATTACCATGTATATTTGGTACTGTAAAGTTGGAGAAGGAATGGAATGAATGAATAAGTGGGAGTTGGAAGAGAGGTAAAAGGAAGAGACAATACATTCTACTCTAACTCTATAGAAAATCAGTCAACTCAGGGCGGCTAGGTGGCTCAGTGAACTCCACTGGCTCTGGAGTCAGGAGGACCTGAGTTCAAATCTGGCCTCAGACACTTAACACTTATTGGTTGTGCGACCTTGGGCAAGTCATTTAACTCAGTTGCCCTGCCCTCCCCCCTCCAAAAAGCAAAAAAAAAAAAAAGCAGATAGATCAACTCTATTAACTGGTACAATGTATAGAGTGCTGGGCCTGGAGTAAGGAAGACTCATCTTCCTGAGTTTAATTTTGGCCTCTGACACTTACAAGCTGTGTGACCCTGAGCAGGTCACTTAACCCTGTTTACCACAGTTCCTCATCTATAAAATGAGCCAGAGAAGGAAATGGCAAACCACTCTCTAGTATCTTAGCCAAGAAAACCCCAAGTAGGGTCATGGAGAATCAGAGACAGCTGAAAGGACTGCACAACAATAACATTAATGATTACACAGTGAAGTGAGCCAAAGTAGGAGAACAATTTATACAGTGATAACATTATAGGGGAAAAGCAGCCCTGAAAGCCTTTAGGACTCTGACAATGGCAAAGAGAAGTGACGACTTCGAAAGAATGAAACTGAAAATGAAACAGGGCATTCACCTCCTGACAGAGACATGAACTCATAATGCAGAAGCCAAAGAAAACATTTTCAAACGTGGTTAAGATGGGAATTTGTTTTTCTGGTCTATGAAACTGTGTTTTGAGAGCTTTATTTTGGGGATTTATAGTTTTTATTTGCTCAATGATGTGTGCAGTAGAAGAAGAGACAGATTAGTGTAAAAAATGTTTGTTAATTGAAAAAATAAAAATAGTAAACTATTTTATAAAAAATTAAAAGCTGACCATTCCTGGGTGGGTGAGATGATGTTTTTGTAAAAGGGAATGTGTACTGAGTAGAATCACGTGACCTAGCATGGTTCCCTTCAAAACAACATTTAATTCATTTTTGTTTCAACACTATGTTCAGGTTAAGTGCACACACACAGAACTTTCCTTATTCCTTCTATTTTGGTTTATGTTTTTATGTAGCCCATATCTGAGAGGTTTTTTTTTCCTCTTTAGCCCTATGTGTTCAATCCCTAGAGATCTGTTTACCATTTCAACTTTGCTTTTTTTTTCCCTCTCTCTCACCCTAAATGATAACTCACAGCAGGAGGGGCAGAAAGACAATGTGTATTCATCTAAATCTGGGACAGGTCCACGTGCTGTTAAAAGAAAGTTTCCATTTTCTGAGCTGTGCAAATGTGGGTAGGCATGGAGCCCAGTCAGGAGCAGGGTGCTGTTGAAACGCATCAGTGACTTGCTAGAAGTAGGAAGGTGCAGTGAGGAGCTGTATTTGAAAAGACTCTCATTCTCATTCTCTCTCTCTTACTTTCTGTTTCTGTCTCTCTTTCCCTCTCTCTCTCTTCCTCTTTCTTCCCCTTTTTCACTCTCTTCTTTTCTTTCTTCTTTTCTCTCTTCTTCTTCCTCTCTTTCTCTCTCTCTCTTTCTGTTTTTCTTTCTGTCTCTCTCAACCCACAACACACTGCTTTTAGAGTAACTATACAGAGAAAGAGAAACAGAAATGGAGACTGAGCTAGGTTTTTCAGTGAATAGTGTGCTAGACCTGGAATCAGAAAGATCTGAGTTCAACTCCTGAGACACTTATTAGTGAGTGATCTGGAATAAGTCACTTGACCTCTGTCTGTCTCAGTTTTCTCTTCTGCAAAATGGGGATAATAACAATTGTTACACCCCTCAGTCTTATGAGGATAAAATGAAATAATATTTGTAAAGTACTTTCTAAACCTAGAAACATTATATAAATGCTAGCTTTTATTATCATTCTACACACACACGCACACACACACACACACACACACACAAACATGTGCATATACGACCAAAATATGTCATTGTATATAAGGAGGATTTTGTTATTCTTTTTTGTTCATGTCCATAGCAATGTCTAGTTTCCAGGTGTTAGATTTTAACTCCCAGAATAGCCCCAAGGATTCTATAGTAGTTACTAGGATCATAGTGACAGGCAGTCCTACTGAGGTGTGCCATGAGATACGGGGGTGACATCATTAATTTTTTTTACATTTGTACAGAATGACGATATTGCTAAAGTTAACTTGTGAGCTTAATGTTGGCAAGATGACTTCTTTGTCTGTTGCCCTATCAAGCAAGTGGGCACTGGTCAGTGAGTGGGGGAACACCACAGGGAACCCATGGGGGAATCTGTGTGTGCCTCAACTGGCTCTAACTAAGGCTTGAGGGGATTTAGGGGATGCACAAGTTGTGACTGTCTCGATTGACCCCATAGAGATATAGGGGCAGTTGCCCCCCTTCCTGCTGGCCCCGGCAAGAAGGGTGATTAGAGTATGTTGTAGAAGCTTGTTCTTCCATTATCAGCAACCTTTGAGAAGATTAGACTAGAATAAAGCTGATTATTATCCCCTCTGAAGCTGTCTGCCTATCTGATCAGATCAAGACTGAACCTGTTAGAGGCTGGAGTTCCAAACCTCCAGTGCCTCCTGTGTGTTATCTGTGAAACAGTCATTTATTTATATCTCTGTGTATGTCTGTGTCTATATCAATCAATTAATCTTTGATCAAATACCTATTATGTGTGCCAGGCACTGGAGATACAAAGACAAAAATGATAAAGTCTTTGCTCTGGTTTTATCCACTACATTTTATTGGGGGAAACAACATGCACATACATATATGGACAAAATATATATGAAGTAAGTACATGTTAATTTCAGGAGAAGCCTCTTGCAGCTGAAAGGATCAGAAAAAGACATGGAAGGGATGCTTCTTTAGTTGGGTAATTAGTGAAAACTAGGGAGTCTTGGAGTTGGAGGTAAAGAGAGAGTCAATTCCTGGTTTGGAAGACAGTGTGGGCAATGCCCTAGAGAAAGAAGATGGTGTTTCATGTGTAAGGGACATGGAAGGTCAGTTTGGCTGAGCCATAGAAAGTAGGACGTTTAGTAAATATGATATACTTATGTAATTATATACATATGTGTTACATGTCATATGTGAAAAGGGGTTTTTAAAAACCTGGAAAGGTAAACTGAAGGTAGGTTGTGACACGTCCTAGAGGTGCAAAGAAGACATTAGAACAATGATGTGACATGGTCATACCTGACTCTCTATCCATCTATCATCTATCTATCTTTCTTTCTATCTAGCTATCTGTGGATAATCAATTATCCACTGGCTAATCCTATATCATCTGTCCACTGATCATCTGCCATCTATCTATTGGTTATTGTCTCCTTTCATCAATCATGTATCTGTCTTTCTGTCTATTGATCACCTATTATCTCTGTTTGCCATCAATCAGGTGTCAGTCTATCCTGTACCATCTGTTTGTCTGTCTTTCTTCACAGGTCATCTATCATTTGCCTATGTTTATAATCTATTTATCTGTCCATATTTCTTTCAGGAATTTCACGTGTATAGTAGTATAATGTAGCTCTTCACAAAATCATATTCCAATAAAATTTTTAAATTGTTCTTTTTTTCTCGAAAGGTGCTAACTTCTGCAGTAAACCTTAGGCTCTCGAGAAAAGACTATATCTTTATAGTCTCTGGAGTCCCCAATGAAGGTGCTGTGCCATATTCTTTATTGGTGCTACGTATGTATGTATGTATATATAAGTATGTGTCAGTGATCCAAGATTCCAATCTGATCTTTACATGGGATGTACTTTCAACTGTAACGGGAAAAATTCTCGGAATTCTTTGTAGGTGCTGCTGCCACTAGACACTATCAACTTTCAGAGAGGCAGGAAACAAACACTTAGGTTTTTATTATGCTTAACCACAAGTGTAGAATTAAAAAAAAAATAACTCTGAACCCCATCAGAGTTTTTATGAAGGTTATATAGTTTTCAATTACATCAGAGAGACAAAGGACTGATTTTTGTTTTATAGCTGTCACCAGGGAAGACAATCTCACACATTACCCGGGGAAGGAGAGAAAGTTTTACAGAGATAAACTCAAGGGAATTCAATTTCCAAGCTGAGCTTGTGAGACTTACACTTCAAGGTTATATCTGGAGAGTTTATGGAGGTCTAATTGGGAGGGGAGATTTACATTCCAAAAGATAACCCCATCTAGAGTTTGGATGTGTATCACACAAAGAGAGAAGATGTAGGGAATTCTGGCAGATGTGGAAGGTTCCATTTACCACCCATGGGGGTCACCTTTATCTTAAGAAAAAAATAAATGACTGCAAGTCTAAGAGAAAGGCCATAGTCCATTATGTAATCTTCCCAGAAAAAGTGTTAGCTCTGCACCCCCAATAGCAAAACTAATAAAAAAAATACTCAACAACTTTTATCACACAACCAGGGATGGTCTATCTACCAATTCTGGTTTGGAAACATTCTTTACTCAGTCGTTTAAAACCATAGGCAATCTTCTCTTGTAGTGAGCAAAACCAGAGATGCTACTAATAAATCATTCTGCTACATCCTAATAATAACATTTTGAAACTTCTCGGGGCCTACCAGTTCTGTTGATCATGAAATTTTAATTTAAACTCAGGGGACTTCCTTGCCTAAAGTCATAGTCAACTCTCCTATTTAAAGTCATTTCTTGGTTTCTTTCTTTTTCCATCTTATTTTTACTTGCTTACTTACCCTATTTACATTTAACTTTCCACATGATGAGAATTATTTTTACCAGATATTTTGCAAACATGCTGACATCTCAGGGTATTACATAAAAATAGAGCTTCATACATTTGATTTGAGCTACATTATTTATGCATGATGGGTAATCTTACCATATTTATACTTTTATTTATTTTTTTTCCTATAAAAGAAGTTTCTATATTCCTAAAAGTTTAAAAGAGAAGAGAAAAGAGCGTGAGAGAGAAAGACAGAAAGAAAAAAGAAAGAAAGAAAGGAAGGAAGGAAGGAAGGAAGGAAGGAAGGAAGGAAAGAAGGAAGGAAGGAAGGAAGGAAGGAAGGAAGGAAGGAAGGAAGGAAGGAAGGAAGGAAGGAAGGAAGGAAGAAAGGAAAGAAGGAAGGAAGGAAGGAAGGAAGGAAGGAAGGAAGGAAGGGCAAGTAGCCAGCATAGAGGACTTCAGGGTAACATTTACCAGGCTTATACCCACAGGAGGGCAAGCTAGAAAGTTCTCATAAAAGAATTTTTAATTAAAGAGACATAAGATTCTGGTATTTATAGATGAAATATATAGTTGTAGAGGCTGAAATGTTGGTTTGGAGGAGTTTGTGTATATGTATGTGTATATTTAACCAACCAAAACCAATTTCACTGCAGAAAACCATGTACTTTGCCCTAGAAAATGAAGAGGAAAATATGGACTTCAGGGTTTTTCTTTTTCAGAGAACAGAGCAATGAGAATAAAAGCAGATCATCTAACTTTCCATTTAAGAATATTTTAATATAGTTCCAAACACAGAAGTGACATGATTTTCTCACACATACAAGCTATTTAAATTCATCACTCTCTACATATCATCTATGTCTGTATGTATACACACATATGCAACATAGACATATGTATGTAAGTGTACAAAACTCACATATACACATGTTTGTAAATATGTGCATTGAAATATATATTATACTTATAACACATACATAGAAAGATATATGTATATATGTAGCATGTGTATTTTGTATACATATGGTACATGGAGGCAGTTAGGTGGTGCAGTGGGTAGAGTAGGTTCCCCAGCCCTGGGATAGAGTGTTGGACCTGGAGCGAGGAAGGCTCATCTTCTTGAGTTCAAATCTAGCCTCAGATACTTACTAGCATGTGACCCTGGGCAAGTCATTTAAGTTGGCCTTAGTTTCCTCATCTGTAAAATGAGCTGGAGGAGGAAATGGCAAACTGTTCCAGTATCTTTGCCAAGAAAACACCAAATGGGTCATGAAGAGTTGGACATGACTAAAATAATGACCCAACAACAACAAAATAGATACAATCATAGTAACTATCTCCTAGGATTGTTAAGAGGAACGAAGGAGATAATACCTGTAAAGTGGCTGGCAAACCTTCAAGTACTTTAATATAAATATTAGCTATTATTGTTAGTCCAAGTCCTTTCTTTTACAGATTAGGGACCAGAAGAATTCTGTAACGATACCGAGGCTCGATCATTAGATGATGATTGAGCCGAAATGAGAACCAGCATCTTCTGCCCTGACCCTCTTCCCAGTGCTGCCTCTATAATCTCCTGCTTGAGTATTTCTGGAATAATAATAGTAAGAGTGACCAACATTTATGTACCACGTGAAGGGTTGGCGAGGACATTGTATACATTCCCTGCTCTGGCCCTCATAATTACCCTGGGAGGTGGAGGAGGAAACTGAGGCTAAGACGGGATCATGTTTTATTCTTCTTTCAGTCCTCCAAAGCATCTTATACTTAATATGTAGTCAATGACAGTTTAATTATTTGAAACCCCTAAAAAGTTCTGCCCCTCCCTGCCAAGTGCAATAAATAAATAAAGCCACTTGTTCATTTTGAGAGAAATACAAGGAGAGGGAGATGATTTGCATTTATTTAAATGTTCCAGTTTCAGATCTTTAGTCTAGAGGGACAAGGACCCTGTAGTTGCTGCAGCCACTGCTATGGCTGCCGCCTGGGTCACAGGGTCAGAGCTCCTTTCAGGGCCAGTACCCTGTTTTCCCAGCAGCCAGGAATGAGTCACAGATAAGGAGGATGTGTGGTTAAGAGGCAGTGGGTCTGTAGGCAGAGGAAAGACGTGTATATGACTCTCCTATGTCCTTCTTAAGAAGTGTCAGGCAGCTATAACTGTTCCTTTGGCTAATGTCCACATCTGCTGTGATAAGAACAATATGGAATCTTGTTAGAGAAACTTCTGTTGGCCATTTGGAGGAGTGAGTTCAGCTGTGTGTTAGCAGGTTGAGCTAGGTAATGTATTATTCAAGGAAAACATTTTTTTTTCTTGATATTTTCCTTAGAAAAAATATGAGTGAGAAATATTCAGGAACGGAAACTATTTAAATAAACACGATATTTTTGTTTCCTTATTTCTGGCATAAAGCATGGTCCTTGTTGTCTGTGCACAGTTTCTGTTTCAGGACACCATCCTTTTGCTTGCTGAACAATTTTAGAGGGTTTGGAGTGGGCGTGGTGGGGGAGGGGATAGGGGAGAGAGGAGAGGAAAGAGAGAGAGCATTCAAGAGAGAGAGAGAGAGTGAGAGAAACACAGACATGAAGAGAGGTACACAGAAAAAAATAAAAATAAATCACTTTGAGTCACAAGATTTTCTCTAAATGTAGACCAAGCTTCTTTTAGAAATTTCAGGACATTAGCCTAATAAGGTCATTTTTTGTAATACAACCCAGGGGTTCTTAAATTTTTTTGTGTCATGGATTCTTTTGACAAGCTGGTCAAGTTTATGAACTCCTCAGAATAATGGTTTTAAATACATAGGTTACATAAGATTACAAAGAAAGCCAATTATGTTGAAATAGTTATCAAAATATAAAAAAAAAGTCACAGACTCTGGGCTAAGAACACTTGATCTAAAGAAACTCCCAAGTTCTACTTGCAGAAATTACTGTTTCATTGGAAATGACTTGTAATTTTCTGTTATTAGCCCTTTTCAATTCAGGGTGGATTTTGATAACCATCTACTTCCTGAAATGATGTTTATTTTCAATGGAATCTCTAAAGTCTTTGCTCCTAGGTAGGTAACATTATAATTGCTAGTATTTATGATACACCTTTAAGGTTTACAAAGAGCTTTACAAATATTAACTTATTTTATTATCCCTGGGAGGAGGTTGGTATTATTAAAATTCCCATTTTACAAACGAGGAAAAACTGAGGTACACATTTGTAATGTAATATCAAGCAAAGGCAACTTCCCAGGTTCAAAATACCAGCATAGGTGCTCTCTATTTTATTTAGTGACAAACCAAGAACAGAGAAGATCAAAACATGACATCATTCCAAATACAGCATTTACTAAGTGTGATTAAATAATCTCCAAGTACTACCCCACCCCAGGACCTTCCAATCATTCAATCAATTACAAAGTCTCTGTTCTAAATGCTTCTCCACCCCTAGGCTATACCTTAATTAAGTCCACCACAAAGCCCCTCTTCTCAAATGGAGATTAGTTTCCAAACATAAGGTCAAAAGTTCCCCACCCCTGGATCACAATTGAATCTACCCCAGAGTTACATCAAGTTTAAACACAGCACTTAATACCCAAATGGAGGTCTTTTCTTCATCTTGACACGAGGCAAGTTCTCAGCAATCTTAGTTCCTGGGGAGACAAGGCTTAGCAAAGCCACAAGATACATTGCCAGTCCCTTCATGAATTTATCCTCTGTCTGTAGAACAGTCCTAGAACCCCTAAACACATTAGCAAAGCCCTCTCCCAGGATTTCTGTAAACATACAACAAGAAAATCCTTCTTCAGGGCTTCTGAACCAACAGAAAGGCTCCCAGACCCCTGCAACAACAGTACTGTCCTTCACCAGTGGACAGTATTCATTCTGTCTGCAGGACAGTCTCCAGACCCCTGCAACAACAGTACTGTCCCTCACCAGTGGACAGTATTCACTCTCAACAACAGTACTGTCCCTCACCAGTGGACAGTATTCACTCTCTGTCTGCAGGACAGTCTCAGGCCTTCTTAACCAAATGCCAGGTTCCAGGACTTCTTCAACAGGACAGTCTTTCACCAGTGGACAAATCTGGCAAAATAACATCAAAACAGACAGACAAAGTACCAGCAAAACAGCCATGTCTCCTCAGTCCTTGGCAGCTCAGGGGGCAGGTCTCAAAAGTCCAGGGCAATTCAAAGCGGCCACCAGCAATCCTCTTAGTCTCTCTCCCTCTCCACGAGGTGCTGCTTCCAAAAAAGATCTTCCGCCTCTCTCCAGTGTCTCTCCAAATCTATGTCACCAGCTCCTCCCACTTCAGGACTTTCTTTTCACATCAACAAGCCCATCCCACAGGTGGGATTAACAAACTCTGGGTTTTAATACAATCAATTTGAAAACCAAGCCAATACAGGGGAATCTTTAATTGCCATTACTATCACAACATTGCTCTAGGTCACAGCTAATAAGTGTCTGAGGCAAAATTTGAATTCAGGTTTGAATTTGGTGCTTTATATCACTAGTGCCATCTGTTTGCCTAAAATGATACATTAAGTCCCTTTATGATAATTCTAAGCATGAAACAAATAGGGTCCACAAAATTGCTAAATCAAAACTACAAGACATACCGTGTTTCCCCGATAATAAGACACTGTCTTATTATTTTTTTGGGACAGAAAAACACCAGAGGGCTTATTTTCAGGGGAGGGCTTATTTTAATGTACATTGACAGCAATTTTAATCAACAGGTAAATGTGAACAAAAAAATGTACCAGCAAGCAAATCACTGGGGAAGAACAGGAGACGGGCTCACTGCTGCAGCTCTGATTGGATGCAGCTCGGAGCGCAGCATGTGTTTCACTCCGGGGGGGGGGGACGGTGCATACAGAGGGTACTGTAATGTAGCGTGTAGCTCAGGGGATCACCTTCACTACAGTAGCAATCTCAATAGGGCTTATTTTCAGGGGAGGGCTTATTTTAGAGGAATCTTACACAGTAAGGGGAGGGCTTATTTTCGGGATAGGTCTTATTATCGGGGAAACACGGTAGTAGAAAATAGACTGGCTCAAGATTTAGAGGCCCTGGGTTCAAATCCTACCTTAACTATCTCTGACTGGCTGTGGGGAAGTCACCTCAACTTCCTGGGCCCCAGTTTCAACTGCATGTAAAATAAAAGGGTTGGACTAATTGAAATGAATAATTAGTTGATAATAATTAATCAATAAAATAAGAGACTTGGACTAATTGGAGAATTGGACTCTGGAATACAGGTCCTTTCCCGCTCTAACTCTATGGTCCTGGGGTCTAGTTTGGGACAGAGGAAAAAGCACCAGGCCTAGAGTAATGAAGACCTGAGCTTCAATTTAGCTTCAGACACATCAGCTGTTTGACCCTGCTTGACTCAGTTTCCTCATCTGTAAAATGAGCTGGAGAGAAAATGGAAAACTATTCTAGTTTCTTTGCCAAGAAAACCCCAAAAGGGGTCATGAAGAGTCGAAAAGGACTGAAAAATGACCATACAACAATACTGACTTTCTCTATCCCTTACTAGAATACATACTACTAAAAATACACACAAACAGAATTATCACTTTGCCATGATTCATTCAGTTGACTTCAGCTCAGTATACCGTGTTTCCCCGATAATAAGACACTGTCTTATTAATTTTTTGGACAGAAAAACACCAGAGGGCTTATTTTCAGGGGAGGGCTTATTTTAATGAACATTGACAGCAATTTTAATCAACAGGTAAATGTGAACAAAAAAATGTACCAGCAAGCAAATCACTGGGGAAGAACAGGATGACGCGCTCACTGCTGCAGCTCTGATTGGATGCAGCTTGGAGTGCGGCGTGCGTTTCACCTGGGGGGGGGGGGAACGGTGCATACAGAGGGTACCGTAATGTAGCGTGTAGCTCAGGGGATCACCTTCACTACAGTAGCAATCTCAATAGGGCTTATTTTCGGGGGAGGGCTTATTTTAGAGGAATCTTACACAGTAAGGGGAGGGCTTATTTTTGGGATAGGTCTTATTATCGGGGAAACACGGTAGGAAAAAATGTCTTGCCAGTTAGAGGAGTGCGATGTTGGGATAGGCTGCTTTGAGAGGTTTTGGAAAGTCTTCTAACAGACGTTAATGACTGCTCACTGGGATGTCATAGGGGCTTTTCCTGTTTAGGTATAGGATGGATTAGTCAGTCAATAAGCATTTATTAAGTGCCTGTTGTGTACTGGGAACTGTGCTAAGTGTTAAGGCAAAAGACAGTCCCTGCTCACGGCCTACGTGGTCTCTGAAGTCTCTTCTACTTCTGACATTATGTGAACGTTTCTTTTTGTCCCACTTTCTGGACAAAGGGTAGGGTGGTAGAAAGACCATACAACATGGTATAAAGAGATCTGGCTTCTAGTCCCAGTTCTGCCAACTAGGAATGATGTGACTTGGGGCAACTTTGTGAAACTTCTCTGGGCCTGTTTCTTCATCTGTAAAAGGGGTGGAGCGAGGTGAAATGTCAAAAAATTTCCATATCTTTGCCAAGAAAACCTCAAATGAGATCACAAAGAGTCAGACACAACTGAAAAATGACTGAACAACAGCAGATAATTTCTAAGATATCTTCCAATTTTAACTAACACTGTAGAATGGTCTTTTTCTATACCACATTTGAATGATAATGGAAACAATCCGGTTTTCTAGGGTATGATCATCTTAATTTCTTTTGTTTTCTTTTTTGGAGGGCAATTAGGGTTAAGTGACTTGCCCAAGTTCACACAGCTAGTTTTAGTGTTAAGTGTCTGATTCCGGATTTGAATTTAGGGCCTCCTGACTCCAAGGCCAACGTTCTATTCACTGTTCCACCTAGCCGCCCCTAATCATCTAAATTTAACATAACCTATAAAGTCCCCCAAAGCCCCACGATTTGTGTACGCTATGAAGAAATGAAATACTAAAAACCATTCTGCCCACTGGTGATCACTCCAGAAATACACATACTCAGGAAAAAAACTGGCCCAAGATCAAATCTTTATCAAAGGGACTTTGCCAGGAGTCTCATGTCTATTCTCAGGGAAGAGAGAACTCAGTTCTCAAAGAGAGTGAACACTTTAAAGAGAGTATATCACGATCTAATGAAACCAAGGGGCCTCTGAGCTCAACACCACGAGGGCTGCTTTCCAGCTCCAGGAACACAGTCTGGCAGGCTAAATACCATGAAAGGGAAAAAGAGAAAATAAGCTCTTTTTTCTACCTTACCAATGTAGAGTATGGCCTTTCTGGTTCCCAGGGGTTCTGTTTGCATTGAAATTGCAACACTGAGCATTGGACGTGGGACTAGTTATATGTGTTAGGAGAAATGTCCCTCAGCCTTTTGCAGTAAAGCTTTTCTGGCTTTGCTTTCATTATTCCTGATTCTTCCCCCCACTGGAGGATGAGAGTCCACAGAGAGAGGCTCCATTGAAACATTCCCTGCTCATCGTAGTTTGGGGGCTGAGAAAGCAATCACTATGAAAACCCCACCGTCTGAGACTGAGCACATTTGCATCCCCCCCACAATTACATCATTAGTGTGTTCAGAGGAGCTTGGCTGGCCCGCTTTAAGGTACACGCTCTCTTCACATTGCATTTGTGATGCCCGCTTAGCAAGCAGGAGTTTCTGGTGTCCTCCCACAAGCCAGAGCAGGGCTGGGGCGGGGGGAGGCTCTTCTATAGGAGATACCATAGCTCTGTCTCCTCAGCCACAGCTGGGCCTTCTCTGCCCTGAAATTTTTTCTTTGCTGTTTCATATCATTCCACTGACCAGCCAAGAGCAAAATTCCACGTCTGGTATTTATATCATTGTTATCAAAGAATGTTTTCCCCGAGTTATGTTCATTCTTTTGAACATTTTTCCACTCAAAACTACATGTTAACCACACGTACCATGTGAATGAAAAGCCATTATTACATGTTCACTTTGTGCCAGGCATAGTGTTTATGATTTCATAGATATAAGGAACTCTAGGTAATGACAATCCCTTTATCAACGAAGAGGAGCATTTATTCTACAAGTTGTGATCTTCAATAATTGCTTTGGGCATGGAGAGATTAAGGGATTTGCCCAGGGTCACACAAGCAGTCTGTGTTAAGGGGCTGAACTTGAGCCTGGGTCTTCTGGATTCTGCCTCTGACTCTCTGTGAATTATTATCATGCAGCTTCTCAACATATGACATTTTAAAATTAGTTCCTTGGTTGTTATCTTTTGAACAGAAATACTTGATAAGTCATTGGCATGGGCTTTTAAATATTACTAAACTGAACACTTTATCTCTAGAGTAAGAGGAACTAGGTTGTGCTGTGGCCAGAGCACTGAGCCTAGAGTCAGGGAATTATTCAGTATAGTTGTTCAGTCATTTTTCAGTCCTTTTTGACTCTCGGTGACCCCATGTGGGATTTTCTCGGCAAGGACACTGGAGTGGTTTGTCATTTCATTCTCCAGCTCATTTTACAGATGAGGAAACTGAGGCAAACAGAATTAAGTGACTTGCCCAGGGTCACACAGATAGTAAGTGTCTGAGGCTCGATTTGAATTTAGGTCTTCCTGATTCCAGACCTGGCTCTCTATCCCCTCTGCCACATAACTGCCCTATGTCCCCTATTTTAAGACATAGTTATACAAGTCATACAAAGCCTGAAACTATGCAAAGTACATAGTGCTCAAGAAATGCTTGAAAGAAGCAGTGTTTTAGGAAAATGAATTTGGTGTGTGTGTGTGTGTGAGTTTGTGTGTGTGTGTGTGTTTGTGTGTGTGTGAGAGAGAGACAGAGACAGAAAGACAGAGAGATAGAGAGAGACAGAGAGAGAGACAGAGAGAGAGACAGAGAGAGAGAGAGAGACAGAGACAGAGACAGAGAGACAGAGAGAGAGAGAGAGAGAGAGAGAGAGAGAGAGAGAGAGACAGAGAGAGAGAGAGAGAGACAGAGAGAGAGAGAGAGAGAGAGAGAGAGAGAGAGAGAGAGAGAGAGAGAGAGAGAGAGAGAGAGAGAGAGAGAGAGAGAGAGAGAGAGAGAGAGAGAGAGAGAGAGAGAGAGAGAGAGAGAGAGAGAGACAGAGAGAGAGACAGAGACAGAGAGAGACAGAGAGAGACAGAGACAGAGACAGAGACAGAGAGACAGAGACAGAGAGAGAGAGAGACAGAGACAGAGAGAGGGAGGGAGAAAGAAGGAAAGGGAGAGAATTACTTAATTACTTTTCAAATTAAGCTTCTATCTATGATTCTAAATTAATCCTAACTACTTCAGAATTCCTCTATCATGTTCCTCTTTCAAAGTGAAATAAGAGTTTTCCTTTTTCTTCCGAGAAAGGCAAAGACATTACTGCCTATTTTTATATAATGCCCCTGTGAGGTAAAAGAGAATATGCTTTTTTTCCTAGTAGTTCAAGGTGGAAGGAATGTGAGATGTTCGCTACTCTAAGCCCTTCATTTTGTAGACGAGGAGATCAGTGCCTAGAGAGCTGGTGCTGACCTTCCTAAGGTCATCTCAGCTGCAGTCACCCGAGATGGTTGCCCAGCTCCTCTGACACCAAATCTTTCCGGTAAGCCAAATGTGTCATGCACAATGAAAAAAGCCCGATGTGCCCATTTTACAGATGGGAATTGTCACATAAGTAATAAATGACTCAATCCACAATCCACAGTCACTGTGTACAGTAATGAATTTTACTGAGTGGACCATAAAAATGAGAGCCGGTTTAACACATAGTTTGTTAAAATAAAACTAAGATGAAATCTTTGTTTAGGGCTGCTGGGTATACAGAAGTTAATCACTTCAGTGCCTTGCTCCATATTGTTTCATTTTCTCCCCCTTGAATCAGTAAAATGAAACTTGCAAAGTTGTCTTATATTTGGGATGCTTCATAGTTATGTTAGTGACTCATTTTGAACAAAATGACTCAAAGTTAAAATAAAATAAGACCATCGGAAAACCATAGTTCCACCGTAAATCTAGATTTTATATATAGCTTGTTAAAACTTTAGAGATTACTTAGTCCACCTTCTTCATGTCACAAATGAGAATCCCAAGACCACAGGAAATCAACTGACTTGTTTGAGGTCACATAACTGGGACTGGCCCCTCAGCAAGCCCAGTGTTCTTTTCACTATACCATCTTAATTTCCTGATAGGCTAAAAGAGAAAAATCTCCAGGTAGGATGTGAGAGGAAAATTGTATATAAGACATAATCCTGTTAAAAATTAATTTAGTCTTAAATTCATTTTGAAATGGGTTCAACTTAATTAAAAGATGTCAAATTAGACTGTGGTAGTTCTTATCTACAAAGTCACATGGCTACCTGTGCCAGATCACAGACATGTAGGGCATTTCCATTTCTGAATCATATCATTTACTCCAAAGACTTTTTTGAAAGGGAAACTTGCTTTTCTCAGTAGTTAGCTTAGAAGGCAAGGCAGGGACTCAAAATGCCTCCTACTTGGGTGTAGTGCCAAGATCATTTCTGAGTCAGTTTTCCCAGAATACTCAGCATCAGTGGTATTTTAAAAATGTGATTAAAAATTTTCTCTTATTGTATTGCATGCCTGGTATATGCGAAGATTGTGCTAGGTATACAAGGAACCAAATGAAAATACCACTGCCTTTAAAGTGCTTACATTCTGCTGGGGAAATATGTCACATAAATATAAGTGTAAAACAAGGAAAATTGAGAGGCAGAGAGAGAAAGGAAGAGAGGTGGTTAGAGGGGGAGAGAGGGAAGGAGAGAGAGAGAGGGAGAGAGAGGGAATTAACGAAGTGTGGAGAAGGGGCAGTTTTATTGGACTTTTGAGTTTGAAGTACACAGGAGACATCCAAGAGGAGATATCTATTAGTTACCTGATGATCACTGAATGGCATTTAGAAGAGAAATTAAGGTTGAGTGTGTAGATTTGGAAGTAATTGACATAAAGATGACAGTTGAACCAAGGGAAGTCAATGAAATCTCTAATAGGTCGACTAGAGAAAGGACAGAAAAGAAAAGAAAAGAATAGAAAAAAGAAAAGAAAAGAAAAGAGAAGAAAAGAAAAGAGAAGAAAAGAAAAGAGAAGAAAAGAAAAGAAAAGAAAAGAAAAGAAAAGAAAAGAAAAGAAAAGAAAAGAAAAGAAAAGAAAAGAGGGCCCAGACCAAAGCTACAATCAGGATTGTAGAGTTTCAAAGAAGTAAAAATCAGAGTCCAAGAAAGAGACCTGATTTTCTTGAGGATGGAACTTTATGATTTGTCTCTGATCATTTATTTATTTGCCCTTGGATTTAGGTGGTTTTATGATTATGCAAATGAGTTAATTTCTCAGAGTTTGTGTCTTCTAGGTAAACCCACCTTATAAAATATTCTTCCGGTACTTTACAAATTAAATCCATTTGGAGAAGTTCCAAAAAGGAGAAAACTTATACTTTTTGAGGATTGGTCACAAATGAAATTTTTGAAATGTCTCTCAGGATATGATACTAATTGGAAAGAAAAAAAGTGCAAATTCTAAGAACGCACACTACAGTAAGTGGATAATAATCCTTCTGCTACCTACCTCATGTGAAAAAAGTACTTTTGATAAAGTTATATTAAAGTAAAACCTAAGAATATCATAGTATGCTGATTATGCAGTCCACTAACTCTGATGTAAGAGAAAAATGTATAAAATTTTGGGTCCCTGGAAATACTCTTTACAAACAGAGATTCCATTAGCAAAAATTCTTGGGGAGTTAAAGAAATGTCAGGGTTGGCAGATTCACTTAATCAGTCTGCACATCTGCCCTATAAATTCCCATTCTAATGTAGAATTTAGTGCTTCAGTTCTAACCCACTCTGATCTGTTCCAAGGGCTCATTGCTAGCTGCTTAAATGTTAAATAGTGGGGGAAGGGGAGAGGGTGGTGTCTCTATTAAACAGTGTCTTCTGTCTTCCCACCACAGTTTTTCAATTTACAAAGAATTGGGAAGTGAGTGCAAACTCACATGGTCCCGAACACCAGATTGTGTTTCCCATCCCACTCAGTCATCTACCACAGTCAACTTCTTAGCCTTTTCTACCTTAGTCTGTGGTAATTTTGCTCAACTGTTTTTTTCTCTTTATTTTTTATTCTTTCTTGAATCACTGGACAGGGTAAGGTAAGGAATAAGATAAGTAAATGATATAAAAACAAAACAAATCAATAATTTTAAATAATTTTTAAAATGATGACTCTTCTCATGGTAGGAGAGAGAGTCAAGGCAAAAGGTGACTTAAAACAGAGACCAACTGAAAACAACAAAAATAGAATGGAAAGCATGCTGAATCCCTGTTGTGATTTCTCCAGGTGGTAGGGAATAGGGAGCTAGATTGCTTTTTGGTCCTCAAGGCTATATTCTATCTACTACATGCCAGGGATCATCTTGATCCTGAAGACAAAGACCAAGACAAAACAGTCCCTGCTCTTAGGGAGCTTACATTGGTGAGAAATAGGGTTTAGTAACACACGAAGTCCTGCTTCCACAGATATTGCTGCACAAGGAGTTTGCTGAGGGATGCGATGTTAGCAGGTAAGCACATTCTATCGGGCGAGAATGTGGTCATGGCCTCCTGGCTCAAGGACCTTGGGAAGAGCAAAGCCAGAGGCATGGCTTGAACTCGAGAGTTTATTCCTGGGTCACTGAGACACAAGCCCAGTAGCCTTCATACATGACACACCTTGCGTAGAATTAGAGCCTCATCATCCACACGTGAGACCCAGGACCAGGAGGTGGATCATGATAATGACTGGGTCAGAAAGATTGTAACCCAGAGGAGCTGGGACCAATCCCAGGTCTGAGGAGAGGGACCAGGAAGGACTAATCCATAAAAACTCAGTTTAGCCTCTGTGTGTGTACACGTGTCCCTACAGGATACCATGCATCCACTCCAGAGGGTAAATGCTTCCTTCACTCCAGTTCAAGTTTTGTTTCTTAAGGGAGCGATTGAAGCCCATTTCTAACACATTCTATTAGGGGAAAAACACGTGCACGTATGAGTGATTAGACGAGTTACATCTTTTTCATGTTAAATGTCTTCATGTGACACCAAAGACCATTCTTTATACAACTATCATTTGGGGATTTATCTGTTTGTTGTTCGTCCATTTTGGAGAGAACCAGCAATATCGTGAGATGACGTCTTGACTCTTGTTGCAGCGGATTTAAGTGAGGCAAAGTCTTTTCCAGAAAAATCCAGTGGCAAGACAAAAGTCAAGACGACTGGTGATGGCCCTGAATGCAGTGGGTGACCATATCTTCTATGTCTGCCTTCATGGAGGCAGAAACACATTGTTCTCATCTGCCTGTTCTGCCCAGGAAAGTCTTCATGTGCTTGGAGTAGACACCCCCTAATTCACCTACGGGTTTGAGGCCTGTCGGTTACCCTCAACTTGGAGACTTATCTAATGATTTAAAGAACTACATGTCTTTGATAACTGTGTTCTCTGTCTTCATGTCTTCATCAGATTTTGTTCGGATTTTGCTTTGACTCCCCTATTCCCAACCTTGATTCCTTTCCCCATCAAAAGATGCAAGGACTGTTTTGAAGCTTAAATACTGTAGTTATGATTTTTCTTTTTGAATGAGTGAAAAGCACCATGCAAAGCACTGAAAACATAAATTCAAAAGCCATAGAGTCTCTCAGAAAATGTTACTGAGTCTCAATTTTCTCACCAGTAATATAAGAAGGATCCTACTAATTCTTTCCTCATAGGGTAGTGGTAAGGTTAAGATGAGATAATAGATGTACCAAACAGGGAACACACATTTGAAATGGAAGGGGCTTCAAAGGCCTCCTGGTCTAACCTCTCATTTTACAGATGAGAGATGTGTGACTTGCTCAATGTCAGGAAGTAATTCTGCTGTGTTTGCTTCACCATCTGCCTCACCTCAGGAAGCTATATGGTTCAGTGGACAGAGTCAGGAAGCCCTGACCTCAAATTCAGTCTCAGATACTTCCTAACTGTGTGACTCTGGGGAAGTCATTTAACCTCTGTCTGCCTCAGTTTCCTTCATCGTAAAATAGGATAATAATAACACCTACTTCCAAAGTGAGAATCAATGGCTTAGTAGAGTGCCTAGCAAAAATGATAATAATAATAAAGATCCATGCTCCCCTCTCTTTCCCTTCCCGTTTCTATCAGCACTCTTTCCTCACTTCTCTGCTCAGTTCTAGAAAATTCTATCCAGTAACCACTGACTTTTGCTCCAAGCTATCTACCAGGCTTGGAAAGTGGATAATTAAAAACAAAAGAAACTAATCCTAGATAAGGTATTTTCAGATAACAGTTGAATAGTGATCCCATTCCAGGGGAATTTTCATTTTAATAGGAATTTCTGGAAAACTATAAAAAAAACCCCCAAACCCAAACCCTTACAACTTAAAGGAATGAATCTTAATGGTGGAATTTCAGCTATAGTGAGAATTCTACAAAGTGAGAGCTTGAAAGGTTCTCAGAAATCATTGATTCCAGCCCCAGTGTTTTACAGATGAGATGATGGTCTAATAGTCAAGGTCTCAGACTGCTTACTAAAATATTTCATGAGCTCCCCTCAAATGATCATCTCTTTGAACTTATACACCAACCAACCTTTGCACCCTGAGCCTTTCTTATGCACTTATTGGCAAGACTGTTGTGTCTGGTATTATCTATCCTTTTTATTAGAAGGGCATCTAGGCTGTGCAGTGGATAGACTGCCAGACCTGGAGTTAGGAAGACATCATCCTGAATTCAAATGTGACCTCAGACACTTACTATTTATGTGACCCTGGTTAAGTCACTTAACCCTGTTTGCCTCAGTTTCCTCATCTGATCTAGAAAAGGAAATGGCAAATCACTCCAGTATCTTTGCCAAGAAAACCCTAAATGAGGACTGAATCTAAACTTCACAGAACAAATCCAGGGGATTCAGTCAAAGGGCCACACTTGAGGACCTAGAGGGCTACATGTAGCCTCAAGGCCACAGGATCCCCACCCCTGGATATAGTCTGTAACGGAATACAAGGAGATGCTTAGAGTGTATTCTAGTGGCCTCCAACTTGGGGGGAAGAGAATAACAATTGCAAATACAGATGTGTTTCCTCCGCCCTTTGGCCTCTGGCCTCCTGAACAAGTGCCCATAATTTTAAAAAAAGGAAAGAAAGAAAAGAAAAAAAAATACAACCCTGTAGTTTGTTCCATCCCCCTTTGTAGCTTTCACCTTTCCCTTCTCCCTGAGGCATGAGTGTGAGGAGGAAATGGCCAGTGGGAGCTGTGGGATGGTGCCAGTCATGTTTCTGCTCCATGTGTCCAGGAAGCTTGGATAGCTCTTCTCTGTATTCTTTTCTCCTCTTTCTCCTCCCTTTCCCTTGTTTTACCTTTTTCTTGTCTCCCAAACTGGCAAGAATTATAACTCCCAGGCAAGCAGTTTGTCAGTGTGACCTTGCAATGACTGTTCAACTGGAAGGAACCACTGTTCTACCCACATCTTCCTGCTGAAATCCCTCCCATCTCTCATGGTCTCTTCATAGATAGCTGTTTGTCCTAAAATCAGTTGTAGAGATAGGCACCTGCCCAGGGGAAAACATGCAGAAAAGATCAGCCAAGAACACTTCTTAATACTAATCTTTATATCTGCATTTTTTATGCCATAAAAATCATGTTGGCTGTGTGGGATCCACTTTGTGATAAGTCAGAGAGCATGTATTACCCTGCAGACTGCAGCCACAGAAGGTAACACTTTCACCAGCATATAACAAAGAAGAAAAATGTCTTTATTGTGAACTATCAAATGCTGCCCAAGCCTAATGAAGTGACCAGAATATAATCGCCCCAAATTAGATTTCATCATAATGGATTTTTGTACAGAAAGAAATGGGAAATTTAGCACACAGTATAAAGAATACTAAGCATTGAGCACACCCTCATTGAATATAACATTCTAAAACATATACATTTTGATACCATAATCAATAATGTCATAGTCATTTGACAAGAATTGTAATCATTATCACATTTGTAAATGGACCCATACATAACAACGGCTTTGATATTTTGTTTTGGCAAAACTTCTAACTTGTAATAAACTGCTTTTTGAAGGGGTAAAACCCTGTTCCTACTTTCATTGAGGTTGAGGAGATGGGAGTGAAATTTTCAGATTTCCCAGGACACCCTGATCTCTTGTCCAGGCTCAGCTTTTCTCTATGTAATTATCTTATGCTAATTTATATTGCAGTTGCTTATATTCTCTTAATTTTTATGCTAGATTGCAAACTTTTTTGGGGGGAAGGGAGTCTTTTTTATTGAAAAGAGGCAAATTGAGTAGAAGCAATTTCAATTTAATTTATAATGCCTTCCACAAAAGTCATACTGCTATGCTTCTGTGTTGAATATAGGTAACCCTGGGTCTCTTAAGGATGTCAGCAAATGTAAGCTCTAGCAGTCTCTCCCAAATTGGAAAAGTTTCTAGTTTCACTAAGATTGGAGGGGTTCATTAGAAAAAGGTCAGCTACCAGGTGATCAATTTTTGCAGCCATGGTAATTCATAGTAATCTGAATTGATGGAGATAATACCCACAGTTAATGAAATCATATCTTTTAAGTGTTGAAAGAATCATAATTGTATCCTCCTTTTAGTACGTCCTCAAGAAGATGATGCTGATATTTCTTATACTTGTTTAAGGGGAAAGGTGGGGAAGGAGGGCAATCCTTCACATGAAAGAGACTAGAGGACCTGCTTCTAGCAAGGCACGGTGACTTTCCAAGTTTTGCAGCCAGTCAGCCCGTGGCAAGGCCCTGCAGAATGACCGGAGCCATTCGAATGGTAGCTAAGATGAGAACCTATCAGCTATTTTCATTTGGAAGTCAACGTTGTGGGGTGAAGGTTACATATATACTCTCTCCAAGGACTGAGGTAGTATAGGGAAATGTGTGCCCCAGGTATTAGATGGAAATCTTTATAACTTCTGTTCTTGCTACCGTCTTTGAAATAGATATTCCTTAGTAAAAACTGGTGGATGGTAAGGAGTTAAATGAAACCAGGGCAGCAATTACTGGAGGAGTGGGAGCAGATACTCTGGAATGAAAGCTTGAAGCTCTAGCATTAGAGAAAAGCTTCCTTGACCCCTCAAGGGTCCTGCTAGAACCCTGCGTGGGAGACGTAGTCAGTGCTGCTGAGAGAGAGCCCAGAGTCAAATGAAATTTGGAGCATGGCTGAAGGGCCAGGGAATAAGCCAATTCTCCTTTTCCCAACACACACGGCAAGCAGAACAAGGACTTAGCATCTTTTCAATTCTACTTTCAAGTTTCTCATCCATCTTCCTACTTTATTTCCTTTAGGTCTGTGTCTTTCTCTTTCCTGTAGGGCCCCATCCAAAGCAAGCCCTCATTAAAAATTGTGATACATTGGTTTTTATAATATCTTCATTTCTGAATATTTCTTTCCTGTCCTCTTCCTTGTAACAACAACAAAAACATACACACACATACACACACACAAACAAAATCCCAATTAGCAAAAGTATTAACACAACTGAGACTGACAGTATATGCAGAATTCTACACTCAGAACCAGCCATTTCTCTGAAGGTCACAAAAATGCAAAGGTACATTTTCCTCATGTCTTCTCTCTGTTTCCCTCATGTGTGGAACTCTCCAGTTCAGCTACAGACATCTCAGGCTTCCTTTAAATTTCAACTAAAATCCTGCTTCCTACAGGAAGTCTTCCCTGACTTTTCTTAACTCTAGTGCCTTCCTCCTGAAGATTATTTCCTATTTTTCCTACTCATAGTGTGTTTTTCAAACCTATTTGAATTTTATCTTCCCCACTAGATTATAAGTTCCTTAATGCCTCTTAAAGCACACAGTAGATGCTTATTAATGTTTGTTGATTGATTCTCAAGCATAGTCATCATAATTCCATAATATAATTTCATTTTTATTATTTTTCTTTCATTTGAATTTTTGTAGTCAACATACATAGTTTTCCTAGTTCTGTTCTCTTCATTATGAATGGAGCTGTTGTCACTCCTTCATTATGAATCAGCTCATATAAGTTCTGTTATACTTCCCTGAATTCTTCATGCTCATTCTTTATATGCATTGTTTCTTGCTTTTGCCTTTGCTTGACAGGGCAGTGATGTTCCATTAAATTCAGGTATCACAATTCGTTTAGCCATTCCCCAATCCATAAGTACCTGCTTTGTTTCCAGTGTTTTCCTACTACTGCATACATACCGTGTTTCCCCGATAATAAGACACTGTCTTATTAATTTTTTTGGACAGAAAAACAGCAGAGGGCTTATTTTCAGGGGAGGGCTTATTTTAATGAACATTGACAGCAATGACATGTGACTCCTCTACAATTGCTTTCTTATACTCAACAGTATAGCTCTTCCTTTTTGTACTCATGTCTGAGGGTCAAAACAGACAGAATAATAAAATTATGACCATCAGTTCTTCTTTTCACTCCATCATGCCCCCTGAGTTCTTCTTTTTTCCTCCATCATGCCCTTTTTATCCTCCATCATGCCCCCTCACTCCCGCTTACATACCGGGTTTTTATGTTGTCCTGCCTCAGCTCTCCTCCGCGGCACTGCTCTCAATGGCGCCAGCAAGCAAATCACTGGGGAAGAACAGGATGACGTGCTCACTGCTGCAGCTCTGATTGGATGTAGCTCGGAGCGCAGCGTGCGTTTCACCGGGGGGGGGGGGAAATGGTGCATACAGAGGGTACCGTAATGTAGCGTGTAGCGCAGGGGATCACCTTCACTACAGTAGAAATCTCAATAGGGCTTATTTTCGGGGGAGGGCTTAATTTAGAGGAATCTTACACAGTAAGGGGAGGGCTTATTTTTGGGATAGGTCTTATTATCGGGGAAACACGGTAGTAAATGTGTATGGTCATCAGAGGCCACTTTTCCCAGCCAATCCTTCTGGAAACTCCACTACCCACAAAACTTTCAGAAGAAAATAGCCCACAAAATAATTCTCTGGGCAGAGACCACAGTGCCCCACGCAAGGCAAATTCTGTCTCCTAATGTTTTTGTTTCTCCTTTGTTCTCAGAGTGGACCATGACTTCAGGAAGCTGATGCTATGACTCACAAGGGAATTTGATTAAAGTGAGGGAGGGCTGTGCAAAGTCATCTCCTCCAGAGCTATCTGGGTCCAGGGGCAAGACACAGATCAGGATGATTGGAGATGGCCCCAGATGCAGTGGGAGGCCTTGGCTGGTTTAAGTTAAGGTCTTTCCCAGGTCTCAGTTTGACTTAAGCAACGCAGTAGGTTAGGGAACAAAAAAAATGGAGGCCAGAGTTCATGAATTTGCATGTCATCCTTGTTCAGGGGTCATGAAATCGTGCTATCATTCCAATTTCGGCATGCTTTCTCGTGAGTCTTGTTTTGACTTTATTTGTAGAACATCTATTGTTTATACATTTTATATATTATATATTTTATATATAATTATATATATATACAAATTATACATTGCTGCATAATGGAAAAAGGTACTGATCAAGTCAAAAGATCCAAGTGCTCACTCTACCACTAGTCTTGGAGAAATCACTTAATTTCACCAGGTTTTAGTTTCCTTAATTGTAATATTAAAAAATGGTGGCAATATTGGCCCTGCTTATTTCACAGAATTTATGTGACTGCTAATGTTTATTAGGCAAAGTCTGACAACTATTGTATTTCACACCTGACGTTTGTCACACATTCATACATCCTTAATCTTTTGTTTCTTCCTTTGTTATCTTTGTTCTGTTTGACATTCAAAGCCCTTCATAACCCAGTCCCCTCCTATCTTTTCAGTCTTCTTATACCTTACTCTTTGACACGGATTCTTCCATCCAGGGACACTGACTTCCTGGCTGTTCCACAGACAAGACACTCCATCTCTCACCAGAGGCATTTCCTCTGGCTGTTCCCAATAACTGGAATGCTCTCCTCCACTTCAACTATAGACCTCCCTGACTTTGGTCAAACACAGATGACTGAAGCTGACCTGGCCCCCATTCCCAGACCCATGAATTGTCTGAGACTGACCAGACATTATCACTCTCAACCCCTGACCATTTTGTAAAAATCCTAAACTCTCCCCTTTTTGAATTCTCAAACTTTCGCTCTGGACTTTCAGTTCTTATGCAAAACAACTTACCTTTTAAAACCACAGAATGTCTCAACACCCTTGAACCTGTAGCCCCTCTCCCTCTGCCTAAATACTTCATAAGAACCCTGCATCTAGCCCCCTCATTGGGCTATCCAATATTTACTGCTGCCTGGAACTCCAGTGCCAATTCCTTTCTCCTACTAAAGATCATTATTTTTGTCATATTGGTTATGACAACCCCAGAGTTCAGTCAAAGAAAGACATCAGAATTAGGTTGTTTGCATGCTTTATTTCTCTCAAGATGGTGGTATGCATGTGGAGCTGAACTCACTTTGAGGTTAGGCTGCATAGTTTATATATTCTTCTATTAGGAGCTGTTGTCACTCCCTCATCATGTTACCCCTGGACAGAGGAAATATCTCTATACCAGACCACTACCAGACTTGGGCTATCTAGACAAAAAAGATCAGTCTCCACTCAAGCTTGAGTAGAACATAAGAGTTTCCCCACCTTAGATTAAATTCCTTGGAAGCTTAGGGGAAGTTTGACTAAGACTGGGGAGAGTCAATGCAATCTCATTATCAGAGTAATGTCCTTTTTTTTTTTTTTTATTAAGCAATTGGGGTTAAGTAACTTGCTCAAGTTTACATGACCAGTTATTTCTGAGTGTGGTGCTTTTTTTTCTGAGCCCAGATTTGATCCCCAGGTCATCCCAACACTGGAGCTGATACTCTTACTCACTGAGCCACCTGGCTGCCCCTCAGAGTAATATCCTTCTGAAGGGAAATAGAACTTAAAGTTATGGCTTTGGATGAAGTAGGGGACCTCTGAATCTTCCTAAGATATTGCTTATTAATAATCATTTCTCACAGCCGCCTTCTCAAAAATTCAGGTTAATATTTTCTTGAAATACCAACTAAAATTCCATCTTTTACAGGAAGCCTTCCCCAACCACTCTTAATTCCACTGCCTTCCCCTTTCCTAATTATTTCCTATCTATGCTATATATAGTTTGCCTTCTATGTAATCCTTTGCAAGTTGTCTCCTCCATTAGATTGTGAGAGCCAGGACTGTGTTTTGTCTCTTTTTTTTATATGCCCAGCACTTAGCATTATGCCTGTTGCATAGTAGGCATCTCTTCTGAATTGAACCGGATCTGTGATTTCATCTAAGTGAAGAGCTCCCAGGAATGGAAATGACCTCCATTAATACAGATTGACAATTCCTCTGAAATTTATATTGTTAGAGAGTTGTTAAGTCATTCCAAAAAATGACTTCCCTAAGTTCATTGTCATAGGTAGTAAGACTCAGAAGACTAACTCCTTATTCACTGTATTATTTTTATTTACTATATATTATATATGACATAATATATACTTTATATATTCACTATATTATATTTATTTACTATATATTTTTTCACTCTACCTCACTGCTCTCAGGTTCCTCAATATTAGACTTCTTCTATTTGTGAAATAAACAGCTGAGCAATATGAAAAGATATAACTTGAATTGTTCTTGGGCTTTTGCTATCTTGTTTCTATTGGGTAGCAATGATGATTTTCCTGCCTTTTAAGCCTTATAGAGTTCTGAAGATTTCTTCAGTGATCTTTAAGGCAGATTTGTAAAATGTAAGGAGAATGGAATTCTGATATGGTCCCACCTCAGACACTTATTAGCTGTTGTGAAAAGTCACTTTACTAACCACCTTGATTTGCTTGGGCTTCCTTACTATCCAGAGGAGGCCAGACTCACTAGGGAATCAGAATTAGTCAATCAGGAGGCAGACTGAGCATTCCTTAAATTTGACATAGCAGAGATCTTTTGCAGCATTCTCTTGCTGAACCCAGAATTCTCTCTGCTGTGCTGACTTAAGTAGGTTCATACTAGTTCTAAAGGACAGAATTATCACATACACCCTCGTTCTAGGACCTCAGGGACTTTTTAGCATGACCCTCTTCCTTGTTTTGTGGAGGCTTCTCATGATCTCTGTGAAATGGACCTTCCCTGGGAAATGGAAACTGAACTCAAGGGACTATGACAGTATTGGATTGGGCCATGACATGGCCATTCCCTCACAACTTCGTGGTTTTTCTTTGTGTTTACAATTTATACAGACTCATGTCAAAGGGAGCAGCTCCAACTGCAGCTTCACATGCATACATGCATGCCTGACACTCCCTTTGAGAGAAAAGAGGCATGCATACAACTTAATTCTGTTTGTTTTTCTTAGACAGAACTCTGGAGATTGACACTGTGTTGACCTTGGGTAAACGACTTAACCTCTGATTGCCTCAGTTCCCTCAACTGTAAAACAGGGATAATAATAGCACCTGCTTTTAGGGTTCTTGCAAGGATCACGTGAGATAATAATATTTGTAAAGTGCCTAGTACAGTGTCTGACATGTAGTAGGCTCTGTATAAAAGCTTATTTCCTTCCCTTTCCATTCCTTCTTTCATCACTAATCTACACTGGGACAAGTTACCCAAACTCTCAGCATTTAAGTTTTTTCATCTGTAGACTGAAGAGTTTGGATTAAAGGACATCTAAGGCACGTTTCAGCTCTAACATTCTTTGATTCTAAGAAAACCCAAACTGTTCTGCCTGGGGAAGTAATACAGGAAGATGAAGAAAAGCAAAAATTGGGGGGGGACATAAATAATAATCACGGAATCTCAGTATAGGAATCAATCATTCATCGAGCATGTATGAAGTAACTTATATGCCAGGCTCTGTGCTTAAGTGCTTGGGGTATGTAGAAAGGCAAAGGATAGTCCCCTGGGGGGAGGGGGGCTGACAATTTAATGGGGGAGAAAACATGCAAACAACCATGTATAAATAAGCTATATCCAGAACAAACAAGAATAAATAACAATAGAAAGGCACTAGAATCAAGGGGGCAGCTAGGCAGCTGGAATTAAATGCAAAGGCATTTTAACTGGGGCTAGAAAGTATCTGATTTGTTATCTCTTACAGTGGTCTCAAAACTTTTAAAAAATCACATCTCCCTATTAGTTAAAAAAAAGGAGCCTGTACCCCAACATATGTTTCTTTATTAGGAAATTATGTACTTATACTTCTGTATTAATATATTATGTATGCTATAGAACATGCATAAAATAGATTTCAAAAGATGTAATAAAGATAAAATAAACAATATCATTTTTTATTTATTGTTGGAACAAAAATTTTACGTGATACACAAAATCATATTTAAATGATAGGGTATGTTTTATAATTTTAATTTAAAGTTGTATTAATCATTAATTTATTATTTTTGTTTTGATAATATTTTTAGGGATCAAATTCTTTTAATTTTTGAAAAATCTTTGTGTAGGCTCTGGGGGTTATGATGGACTTGTAAATAATATGTTTTTTAACATGTTATTCAGTTTATATGATGAATGCAACTAACCAAGCATGTACATTTCTTTTTCTTTTAAAAAAAAGATACTTATTAGTTGAAAGATGTACAATAAAACAATCAAATAATAGATTATTACTGTCAGTGAACACAACAGCTTTTCATAGGGAGTCATATTTCTAGATGTATAGACATCACCATACACTCCAAAAGAAGAAATGTGATTACCCCAGATCTTCCCACTAGAAGTGCTGCAGAGATCAGGCCTAATATTAAGTCAGAAGTCAGGTAACAGATTGGAAGAATGGCTAAACAAATAAAGAAAGAACCCAATCATAATGAATTGGTGAAAGGGACACTACTCCAAAACATCTACAAACAATTCCTCAAAAGAAAACATAATCTGGGCACAACTCAACTAGAATTCCTGGAAGAGAGGAAGCAAGAATTTAAAAAGGAAAGAGTTAAAAAAATCTTCCCATAAATGAACAGAAAGTACTCGAGTCAAAAAGTGGAAAAGAAGTGAGAGCTAGAAGTGAGAAAGAACTGGAAAGTGAATGAATTGTTTGGCAAAAGAGGTATAAAACTTTTCCCAAGTAACAAACTTCCTAAAAATCGTAATGGACCAATGCAATAGACCAAACATGATGCAACAAGGAATATTGAGATAAAGTTAAAAGACTGAAAATATAGAAGAATATGTAAAGTGTCTCATAGCAAAATAAAACAAAATCAAAACCAAAAAACCTGGAAAACAGAGGAGAAAAATTCTAAGAATCATTAGATTATCTAAATGGCACTCCACCCTCCCTGCTCCCCCAAAAAGAGAAAGAGCCTAGACATCTTATTTTAAGAAATCTTCGAAGAAAATTGTCCATGTCTTTTAAAAACAGAGGGCAGAGTGGAAATAGAATATATTGGTCACCTACTGAAAGAAATCCCCCAATGAAAACTCTCAAGAACATCATAGCCCAAACCCAGAGTTTCCAGATCAAAAAAAAAAAAATACTGTAATGATCCAGAAAGAAAGAATTCAAATACTGAGAAGCCACAGTCAGGATCACACAAAACATAGCAGCAGCCACCACTTTACAGAAGCAGAGAACTTGGAATAGGATATTCCACAAGACAAAAGAATGTTAGCTTATAGCAAAAAAAAAAAATAAAAAAAAAGTCTTACCCAGAAAAACTGAGTCTAATGCTATAGGAGAAAAATGGACTTTAAATAAAAGACTTTCAAGCATTCCTGATGAAGAGACCAAAGCTCCAGATTTACTTTGAAGTTCAAACAGAAGAGTAAAGAGAAACATAAAAAGGTAAATACATACACATACACACATATCAAATATGGAGAAATAACATGTCCCTCTGATCCCTATGATTATCAGGCACTCTGATTTAACACAATGACCTAGCACAATTCCTGAAGCCTGTTATGGGAATGGGAATCTGAAGATCTTCCCTGCCTCTTGACCCTTTGATAAGCTTAGGTGACTGAGAACCTTCCCTGATTTGAAAATATACTCTGCCCCCTAATAGGCTGAATGTGGTCACATGGAGCCTGTGGCAGGAGACTTGTCTTTCAGGAATGCCCACACCTTGTTACTTTGTGATTGGGCAGTGGGTCAAGAGGGCTGTGACATTCTCTGAGCCAGCAGAAGGGTATAGATACCCTGATGTGAAGTTTTGCTTTGGGACTCACTTTGGGAAGAGTCGTGTGATTTGGCCAGATGAGACTCTGGGCATCTGTTGAGCCCCCCAGCTTTGAAAACCCAGATGTTGGTGCTTCCCTCTCTGGTAACTGACTATGTATGGATGTAATGGTCGGACAGCTGGAAGCCTTGTCTGCTAAATTGTGTTATTTTCTATTGTAACTTCTGTTTGTATTCTCTAAAGTTGAGGGTGCTGACTTTCCTCCTGAACTAGGTAAGTGACATATGTTTGATTGATTAAAGTAAGATTGTTAACCCATTTTGAATTGCTTTCCTTTAGAAAAGCAGATCTAAGAACTGTGCTAGCAGCCATCCTGGCTATGCTAGGGAGCTTGCTCAAGATGAAATGTGCTGCCCACATCCTAAAGAAGGGGATGGATTTAGAGTGATTTTTTTTTAGACATTACCAATGACAATTTTGTTTTGTTTGACTACTAATAGAGGCTTTATTTTTCTTGCTTTCTCAATGGGTGGGGGGAGGTGGGTAGGCTAATCTTTGTTTGAAAATGAAATAAAATTTAATTAAATTTATTTTAATTCCCTTTTCTCCCCTTCCCTGTCCCCTTCCCCTTCCCTCTCCTTCTTCCCTTCTCTCCCCATCCCCTCCCTCCTCCCCTATCCCCATCCTTCCCTCCATCCTTTGTCCTTCCTCCCTTCCCCAGCCTAGACAATGACGTGGTGGAGAAGGCTGAGAAGGCCACAGAGCCCACCAAGGTGGACATCATGGGGCTGTGCCAGGACATATTTTCCAAAATGGCCACATACCTGATGGGTGAGCTGACAGCCACCAGTGAAGATTAAAACTTCTGGAAAATATGAACAAACTGACTAGCTTGAAGTATCTAGAAATGAAAGATATTGCAGTAAACCTAAGTAGAAACCTAAAGGACTTAAACCAGAAACATGCCACCCTTCAGCCCTATCTGGATCAGATCAGTTTAATTGAGGAGTAAGTAGCTGCTCTTGAGCAGGCAGCTGGCAAGTCAGACGCATATTCAAAGCAACTAGAAGCAAAGTACAAGAAGTTAGAGAGGCGACAAAAGAATTCTTTAGCACAAAGACTTTCACTACAAGAATGTTTTATAAGAGCTGAAATATGTGGGATGGAACTTCTTACCAGGCTTCACTTCCTAAAAGGAAGCGATGCAGCTGACCCAAGGAGAATCCTAGCCCCCACCTCTGGCTGCATGTGGAGCTCTGGCCACCCCTGGTGTTTTCCTCAATCTGTACCCCCAGAACCTCATCTTATCATGTGATTCCTTGATGCCCTTGGACCAAGGCTCAGAAATCAGGATCAACCCCATCTAGAGCAGACACAGATGAGAGGCTCTCACCCCCACCCCCTTCATAACCTGTTCTTCAACTTAAATACTAAATGCCAATGTATGACCAAAAAAAAAAATGTCATGAGATATTTAAAGCAGACTACCACCCTTTCATGTCTGCTTATCCTGTGTGACTTGCTCTTACTCATCCAGAATGAAAAGGAGGGGATGAGATTCGTTGATCATTGACTTTGAGTCCAGATACTGGTTTCTGAGGACTGGTGATAGCCATGAGGTGATTGAGGAGGGAAGAACATGGATATGCTGAGGAGATGGATTTTCCCGATGACATTTATGTAGCTGTTGCTGTGAGCAGATAGATCTTGATTAGGAAGGTCATAGGAAGGTTATAATTTTCTTGAGAGGCCAATGTGTGTGTGTGTGCATGTCTGTGTGTGTGTATGCGAGTATTGGATTGGGAGCTTGTTCGGTAGCAGGAATTGTTATTATTTGTCCTTTTTTTCAAAGAGGACCAATGACAGCATGAGGTGACATCTTGACTTTGCACATGAATTGAATTGACATGAGGTAGAGCTGCATGAAGTCATCAGCCTTACTCTTCCAGAGTCATCGAAGTTCAGTGGCAAGACAAAAGTCAGGATGACTGGCAATGGCCGGGATGCACTGGATGACGTTGGCATCTTTGATGTCTGACCAAGCTCTAAAGTGCCCTGCGGTGCCTGCTTCAGCCACCTTCATGGTTGTTGGAACAAATGATTCTCATATACCCATTCCACCAGGGGAACTCTTCACATGCTTGGGGCTAGATATCCTCCCAAGTCACTGAGGATTTGAGGCCTTTGCTTGTTCTCAACTGGAGTAGCCCATCTGCTGAGATGCTTCACCAGGGTGTGGCAGCTGCACATGCCACAGCTCCTTGGAGCCACAGGTGAGAGTTGAGAGCCAGGTAGACCTCAAAGGTACAGGAGCAGCCCTGAGAAGAGCAGGCAAGGCCTCACACCAGACATGCTAGTTCTCCTTGAATACCCACACACCCATTCAGAGGAAAATGGGTGAAGGGCAGGTGTGGTCGTATTGAGAACAAACCCTACAGATGGTTATCACGGGAAGGGTGGGATAGGACTTCATCTGCCTAGCCTCTTTCTCACCCTTCCGGATTGATTGCCCATATCCCTCATGGAAACTTGCTACCTCCCCATCAGCACGGGCACCCTTTGGACACCACTGATTGAATTTTATCAGTACTTACCTCATGGATCTCTTCTATATCATCTCCAACAAATGGTTATCCGATCTTTCCTTGAAGACTCATGGTCATTTGGAACTCACTACCTTCTGAAGGAGCTGATTCAACTTTTGCATCAGTTGTAATTGTTCAATTATTTTTCCTTATAGTGAGCTACAGTCTGCCTTTGGCAACCTCCACCCCCAGATTCTGGTTATTTTCTCTAGGGTCGAACAGAACTAATCTAAGCACTCTTCCCTGGGGCAAATCTTCAACTGTTTGAAGAGAGCTCTCCTGTAACCCAAAAATTCTTTATCTCTACAGGTTAAACATCTCCAAGTCATTCAACTGATCCTCATAGGACATAGGATCTAGTCTTCCTTCCATCCTGGTTACCTTGATCTGGACGTTCTCCAGAATGTTCACATCATTCCTCAAACACTGTGACCAGACTGATAAAAAATACTCCAACTCTCACCTAAATATACAATATTGTTGGGCTAACAGCTGACAGGACTCTTCTAGACCCTTTTGGCTCCCTGTACCCCAATGCATCTCCTGATGATGACAAGAGAAAAGAATCATTTTCTCATTTACCTTACCTAGCAATGTCAAATGTTTTAAACAATAGATCAATCCCATCATTCCAAGCTTTTCAGTCCAAGCCCAACTTCAACTGAGTAGAAAAATTCTTTGGTTATCACTGTAATTAATCACTTGTATCATCCTTGGGGAAACATTTGTATTATAAAATTCAGGAGAAACACAATTCTATTACTGACTTGTGAAACCCCCTGGAGTATATGGGGGAAGGGAATTATTACAACCACTTATAGTTTCAGAACAATCAGCTTTCTCCTCAAGGAAAGGATCCAAGTAATTAAAAAAATATTATTATTAATGTAAGAATAATGGTGTTCTCATCCTGTTATTTTCTAACAGCATTAAAATGTCTTTAGCAGTGCAAGATTTGTAGAAAAGAAAGTTAATTGACAACATGAGATAGAAACAAATTCAGAATACAATTAATTTTGGTACTGTTGAAAAGTAATGCATTTTACATTACCGCAAATGGTTGCAACTAATTACTATCTGAGGAATAGCTGTAAATTGGTTATTTGTTCTTTATTTAATACAGTTTCCATGATTGCTGGAGCCCTTATTTATAGGGAGTTCTAGTTTTCAATTTAAAATAATTACCAAGAAGAAAGGAAAGTAAGAGAATGGGTTTGTAAAACAATGACAAGACTAAGAGATGTTTGCAGACAAATATATAGTCAGGATCTGCTTATGTCATCACTTAAGTGGGCAAAATATATGTCCCCCTTTCCCTTTATCTATCTGTCCTGTAAGAATTGTTTGGGGGCAGGGAGGGTTTAGGATCAGGAAGTTGACAACAGTTTCTGTACAAAAGATCTGGGTGGCATGGAGTTAGTGACAGTGGACTCTATATCTGTCCACAGAGTGACACAGCTGCCCCCAAAATTAATAAGATCTTTGGTTGTACTAAAAGAAAAATTGTGTCCATAATATAGGAAATGATGTTCTGTTGCCCAAGGCAAAATACCATTTTGAAGTACCACATTCAGTTCTAGATACTAAATATTAGGAATGACATTGACAAGGGTTGAACACACCCTGAGGGAAACTAGACTAGAGACCATGCCACATGAGAATCAGTAGAAGGAACTTAGAATATTTAGCCTAGAAAAGAAAAGATTTAAAAGGGAATATTATCTGAGCTGCACCATAACAGAGAATTGACCTCAGAGTCAGGAAGATCTGGGTTCAAGTCTCGATTCCAACATATATTGACTGTGTGACCCTTTGAAAGTTACTTAACCTCCCAGTAATCAGACAACTCTTTATAATTTTCAGAGGAGGTTCTGACCTGCATAGGAAGAGGGAGTTTCCTTATTTGGGAATTCTCTATGTCAGTGAAATCACAAGTCTTGTCCCAGTCCCTGTCCTATAATAGCTGACTGTCATGGGAAAGAGATGAGATTTGTTTGACTTGGGACAGCAGTAGGATCAATGGGTAGAAGTTAAAAAGGTATGTTTAGACTCAATGTTAGAAAAAGTTTCTTAACTACTCTAGTCATCCAAAAATGTGGAATATACTGCTTTGGAAAGTAGTGGATTCCAGCTCACTGGAGCTCTTCCAAGAATCTCTGGTAGACTATTTACAAGGAATGCTACCAGAAACATTCTTAGTCAGCTAAGGATTGGACTGAGTGGCCTCTGAGGTTCCTTCCAATTTTGAGACACGGTGATTATGGTCTAGTCTACCTCTAACTTGCTCAATGCCCTTCTGATGTGTGCCTATTTTGTGATTCCCCCACTGGAGTACTCTGGCTGAAGCTCTTCTTCTCAGTAATGTCCTCATGCCCCATGGAGAAGAGAATTTCTGTTCTTCTCTTCTCTCAATCCAAATGTTGCTGTCTTTTATCCTATTCCCAATCAAACAATCAGATAAAGTAATCAGATACGAATTTATCATAAAGGGGATAATATAATAGTGTTCTAGGCAACACACGTGGATGCCTAAGAGGACTTTTTGAAGACAATACTTAGTTGGGGAAAGGTTGGACAAATGAGTTTTTCACATCATACCATGATGGCTACCTTCCATGCCTATGCATAGGACTAACTTCGAATATGAGCTCTGAAATTCAGTCTTGATGTAAAGATTTGTGTTTCATTTTCATTTAATAAGAACTGGTGATGGTTGAATATAACTAGAGAGACAGCTAGGTGGTGCAGGGCACCAGCCCTGGAGTTAGGAAGACCTGAGTTCAAATCCAGCCTTAGACACTTGACACACTTACTAGCTGTGTAACCTTAGGCAAGTCACTTAATCCCAATGGCCTTGCCTTCCCCCTTCAAAAAAATAAAAGAATATAACTACAGTCAGTTCTGCTATAACAAACATGTGTTTGCAAAGAGCATCATGCTATTCAAAATTGTGGAATAAAAACCACAAGACTTGTGGGGAAAATGGAGCACAACACTCAAAAACTTTGTCAATGATATGAAAAAAAAATAGGGACTTAATTAAAAAGGGGAGCCCAGTTTTATACATGTTAATTGGGTAAAAAAAATAACCAATACATACTATAATAAACAGTGGCAGCTTATCCTTCATTCTGGTTCTCATGGAGAGGGGAGGAGGGGCATGAGCTGGCAAAGTTACAAAGTTGGATAGGCTGCAAATCCAGGTCTTGAGGACTGGATGTCATGGCAGAAGGTGGTGATGGTGGCAAGAACCAGCCTGACTGCCCAAAACAACTGTTATCCCAGAAGATAGACAAGAATTGTATTTTCACTTGTTTACAGTACTGATCAAATTCAATGAGGTTCTCTTTTCTCCCTCTGTACACTTTCAAATATTGAGAATGCCCAGATAAATATGGCACTTTACCATGAAAAAGAATTGATACTTGCTTGTAGAAATGGGCTTGGGAAATGTTGCAGCTTGTGAGTAATTGTGAAGTGCTACAGTTTGGGGCCTTCTCACTGTTTCCTGAGCACATCAGCAAACTCAAAATTTGAACTGTGCTCAAATGGGTCTTAATACAGCAATCCTCTTGGAACAATTTGAGTTTCTGAAACCGGTGTAATAGCAGGACTGACTGTTTTAGGCTAATCCCAAACAGGGACCTTTTTGCCCTTTATTGTATTTTATTTTACATTTGAGGTATAAAATAATTCAAAGGTCAACTTTGTTACTGTAAAATCACTGACCTTTACTTATCTTGGAATCAAGAATTGTCATTTACTTCATATTAAAATGATTTTATTCTAATTTGATTTGTCACCTAAAAATAGTAATTGTTTATTGTAGAATTGAAAAAGTTCTCAAGTTTTGATTATTTTTTTAAAGGTAGTTGCCTTGGTTAGAACAAAAATCCTGAAATTAGGCAATTTGATTTTTCATTGAATATTTCCAACACTTATCTAATTCTCCTATTTTAATAGCTCGGGGAGATTTGATTAAACTGCTTCACAGCACTAGAAAGATCTCAAAATGTCATAATTGAAAAGGACCTTAGGAGTCATCTAGTCTAATCTGTACCCGAGGAGGAATTCCTTCTGCAACATTTCTAGTGAGTGATCATTCAGCCTTTACTCTAAGATCTCCAGGGAACGACAACTCTCTATCTCCCAAATTAATTCATTTCATTTCTGGACAGCTTGAATTGTTAGGAAGTCTTTCCCTCTATCAAGTCTAAATCTGCTCTTTTGTAACTTTAGCCATAATTCTTTGGAGCTATGTACAAAATTGAATCTGTTGTCTACATTGAGACCTTCAAATAGTTGAATACAGTTATCATGTCATTCCTAAATCTCCTCTTTATCTTGGCAAAACATCCTGAAATCCTTCAATCCATTATTGTGCAGTTTAGTTTCCAGTCACAGAACCACAGACTCACAGAAGTAGAAGGGACATCAGAGGCCATTTTATTTAACCCAGATCACAGCAAGGATTTCGTCTACAACATCCCTGACCAAGTTCTCATTCAGCTTCTGCTTGAAGACCTTCAGAGAGGGGTAAACTACTGACATGTTTTTTCATGGTGCCTATTTTAAAAAGATTTTATTCCCCAAGACAAGAATTGTATTTCCACTTGTTTACAGTACTGATTAAATTCAGTGCTGTTATCTTTTCTCCCTCTGTACACATTCAAATATTTAGAATGTCCCCAAGTAGCTTAAATGTTACTGCTTTGGCTATAAATTTGAGTCGTTCAATTTTTTGAAAACTATGTGGAATGCTCTTTTTTATGGTGTTTTTAATTGACCTCTTCAATGGTGGGTCCATAAGGACCTCTGGAAGGGTCTGCTTCACCACCTGGGAACCTACCGGCTTGCCTCCTGGCATGCCCCTAGCATGCTGCTATTTAATAATGATTGGGGTTGCAGATCATTTCCAATTCTTTCTGCTGATGCTCAAATTCTTTTTAGCAGTCTGGTTCTCATACAACCAGTTTATTTTTTTTTACATTTGTCAAAGATCTTCAATTAGTCTTCACCAATTTTGCGTTGGAGTTTTTCATACTCTACTGTAGCCTTCATGTTGAAAGAATAAGATTCCAGCAAGTTCTTAGTAGACATCTTGTCTCTTTGCTTTTCATCGTCAGTCTTGCATTGCTCCTCGACCATGCAACAAATGTCTTCTGTTCCGATGATCTTTGTTATTGGTCATGGTGATCTTATTCTCCTTTTTCCACAACAGACACATTGAGGGTGTCATTTTCACCAATGTCAAATGTTAAATTCAATCTGAGGAACTCAAACTTGCCAAGTAGGTTGTCCTTTGTAATTTTTCTCTCACCTTCGTGAACCTGAATAAGCCCATTAAACTAGTTGTCTCAGTAGGTGGTAAAGGTCTGTGTCTGTTTGGTAGGGTTGGCTGCTATTGCATTTAATTGGAACCATTATAACTCACTCCATGTTGCATTCTCTGCTCTGCCTGGTTTCAACTCCCTGGAACAAGATGCCCCTCCCAGAATAAACTCATCACTTCTGATCTCATCACCATGTTGCTAATTCAAGCCTTGACTGACACTACCTCCCTCAGCCTGCTCTATCTTCTGATTGGAAGACTGGAGGGTAAAATATCAAATCTCTCCCAATGTCTTTCTTTATCGAGGACAAAAACTGAACTCTCAGCTCATTCCATCTCTATACACTGCCCTCCCTAGTTTCAATTTCAGGGGAAAAGATGCCCCCTGGTGTATCCCTTTTCCCCTTGCCCTTATTTCCTGTCTTCTTTTGTATATTGTCTTCTGTTATTAGATTGTAAACTCCTTGAGGGACCATCTTTCATTTTATTAATTGTATCCCCACTTCTTAGCACAGTGCCTGGCACATAGTAGGTGCTTCATAAATATTGATTGGATTGGATAATTCCACCAGCAGTTTCAATACCAGGAGAAAGAGAAGTGACATCCAAAAGCAGCAACTCCTGAACATTGTCAGATTTATTTCTGGACAAGATGGCAACCTAAACAGTTGTGCCATAGATAACAGCCTCATCAAGATTGATACTCTGGTGGAGATCCTTGCTACTATAGAAGTTTTGCAGAAGTTTCTGGAATTTGAGGATAACAAATGGAACCACCCACCAAGATGATATCATGAATCTCTGCATTATCTAGTTTGGCATCCCTTAGGGGCTTTTCCACAGAGTGCCATGGAAAAGGTCAACATTTAGCTCTTCAGAACAGGCATGTGTGAGAGAGGAAAAGAAACTGATACATTTATAGAGAAAGTCAGCTTCAATATTGGACAGGGAAGAAAGGGTACCTTTTACACATCATAAGTGGTGGACAGTCATTGGATAGCTTTATCCTCAGTGATGTTCTTTTTATACTTTCACTTGAACTCAGCAACAGAAGAGTTTACCATGCAGTTGTCAAAGTCTTCCACATCCAAGTGGGTATCCTCCACTGTGGACTTAACTTCAAAGATACCATCTTCAATGGTGACAATGGAGATATTGAGTGATACCTCCAAGGTCAAACATCAACATATTTCTCTTAAACCTGAATCTTTTTGACCAAGTCATAAACAACAGCAGCAATTGGCTTATTGATGATTCAGAGCATATTGGGACCAGAGATGGTTCCAGAATCTTTGGTGGCCTGAAATTAGGAATCACTGAGGTAGGCTGGTATTGTGGTGACAGCATTTATAATGGTTTTCCCAAAGTGAACTTCAGCAATTTCTTTCACCTTGTTCAAGACCACAGAAGATATATTTTCTAGATAGAAATTTGTGGTTTCCCCTTTGTACTCCACCTATTCTTCAGGACTGCCTGTGTCATTCATCACCATGAAAGCTCAATACTTCAAGTTGGACTATACAACTATATCATCAAATTTGTGACCAATCAGACATTTGACATCAAAGACTGTGTTGGTAAGGGTTCATTGAAGCTTGATTTTTTTTATGGCATCACTAAATAAGTGTTCCATGTCAGTGAAGGCAATATAGCTTGGGGTGGTCTTGTTTCCTTGGTCAGTAATGATCTCCACTCTTCCATGTTGGAAAAGTACTAAGATCAATGCCAACTGCAGGTCCCTTCAGCATGGTTATTAGCTCATGGCAAGTGAGTAGTTGACCGGTGTGGAGTAAGAAAGATTCCTGCTGCACTGAGTAAAACTCACTACTAGCACTTTTGAGTTAAGGAATTAAGGTTGCCCAGAGAAATATCAACAATCTCAGATATATGGACAACATCACTCTGATGGTAGAAAGTGAAGAAAAATTAAGAAACTCCTTACTGAGGATGGAAGAGGAGAGTATAAACACTTAATATAAAAAAACCCCAAGTAGCAAGATCTTGCTAACTGCTCCCACCAGTTCCTTGCAAACAGAGGGAGAAGAAATGGAAGCAATGTCAGATATTATATTCTTGGGCTCAAAGATCACTGCAGATGGTAGCTGCAGCCATGAAATTGAAAGGCATTTGCTCTTTGTAAGGAAAGTTATGGCAGATCTGAGCAGCCTGCTAAAAAGCAGAGACAAAGGCTGTTGTTTGTCCTTCATTCTTGAAGAGAACCATGATGTCAGGAAAGCAATGCCATGACTTTTAAGAGAATTGGATTACAGTGAGGGAGGACTGCGAATAGTCACCAGACTCACTTTCTCCTCCAGAGACATCTGGGTCCAGGGGTGAGATATAGATCAGGATGATTAGAGATGGCCCAGATGCAGTTGGAGACCTTGGCCTTTTTAAGCTAAGGTCTTTCTGAATTCTCACTTTGACTGAGGGAACACCCATTCAGTGATCAAGGCTAGATAAGAAATAAGCCAAGGAATGGCTCCTTTTACCTAATTAAAACAAACAACAATCTGGGTGGGGAAGACCCTCAAGATTTCTGGCCAAAACTGAAATAATTACTATTTATATTCACTCTGAGTCATCAGAGCTGGGACCTATTATTGGCTGATCAATGATAGCTAGAGTGAATTGGGTTTAAGGCATGGTCTTTAAGAAAGAAATCTAGCCTGGAAACCTCAAGATATCTTGCTATGTTTCACCCATCAAAATTTATATTCCTTACCCACAGGTAAGTGTATGATACCCTATGTGGACAGATGAAGAAGAAGGAGGGAAGGGAAGGAAAGGGAAGAAGGGAAGAAGGAAGGAAAAAAGGGAGGAAGGAAGGAAGGAAAGAAAGAAAAAAGGGAGGAAGGGAGGGAGGGAGGAAGGAATTTCATTGCCCAACTGGAAATGGTCACTTGGGTCCACAGTGGGGGCAACTTGGACCACTCACAGATTGTTTGTCCTTCATTCTCAAAGAGGACCATGATATGATGCCATAGTTAATGTCATGATTTGCAAGTGAATTGAATTGAAGTGAGGGAGGGCTGTGCAGCCTCAGTTTCTCCTCCCTCCTGACAAAGGTCTCTATAGTCAAAGTTAAGGTTTTTCCAGTAGCAATGTGTGACTGTGAGAGTTGTACCATAAGGAAAGTGAGGTGCCACAGAATCAGTGCTTTGGAATTATGGTAAAGGAGAAAGACTTTTCAAAGTCCCCTGGACAACAAGGTGTTTAAACAAAATTTAAAGAAATTAATTTAGGCTATTCACTGAAAGGTTAAGTACTGAAGCGAGATGGCTCTGGAGGAGAAAGTGAGGCTGGTGACCTTGCACAGCCCTCCCTTACTCAACTGCAGGTCATGTCATCATCTCCCTGATGTCATGGTCCTCTTCGAGAATGAAGGACAAACTCAGGAACACACAATAACAAATCAGTACATTGTCTATATCATGAGAAGACAGGACTCATTGGAACAGACCCTGACGCTGGGAAAGACTGAAGGCAAAAGAAAAAGGACCAGCAGAGGATGAGATGGATACATAGTGTCATGCAAACAATGACCATGAACTTGGACAAGCTTCCAGACGGTGGAAGATGGAAGGGCCTGTGTGCTATGGTTCATGGGGTCACCAAGAGTAAGGACTGAACAACTGATCAACAAGACTTTTGAAAGCTGTACCTAGAATGAAGACTGTGTGCTGACACACTGTAGGGGGAGAATTAATACTGGTCCTTTTTCCAAGGCATACCCAGTCCAGGATCCTCACTTTTTTTTTTTTTCCAATTTTGGATAGTTCCAACTGTTAGGAAGTTTTCCCTTATGCCAGGGAAATCTGCTGCAATCTGCCTCTTTGTAACTCCTACTTCTTCCCATTGTTTATACCCTGTAGGGTCAAATAGAACAAAGCTTATCTCTTTGACAGGACAGTCCTATCTGAAGTATCTGAAGACCACTATCTTTGCTTTCTTAAGTTTTCTCTTTTTCTGATTAAATGTCTTAATTTTTTTAATTGATCCTCATATGGTGTGGCCTTAAGACCCTTCACCATCCTCATGGTCCTCCTCTGGACACTTCCCTGCTTATCAAGTGGGACGTAAAATGTGGCATCCAGAACTGAATACAACAGTCCAAATGCGTTCTGGCTGGAGCAAATTATGGTGGGACTATCACTTCCCTAGCGTCTGACTGATGGCACTATTTCCACTGTCTCACTTGTTTGTCTAGGGTCTCTCTTTTATGGCCACATTCAGTTGATCAGTATCATTCCTACAACATACTGCCCATCCGTGGGCACCTCATTACGGCTATGGAGTGCCACCAATAAAAGAAATGATACGGGTTTTTGTATGGCAGATTCAGAGATGCTGTAGTGTGACTTTCAGACATGTCTCTGTTTCTTTCCTTGGAATTATTGATAAGTATTTTTGCATAATATAAAGTTACTTTCTACTATAAACTTTATTACTTTGGAGCATACTGTTAGAGCCAGTTAAAAAATAAAAACAAGACTGAGACTCCTTACAGGATACAATTTCACATCCAAAGAAACAGACTAACATGTTTTGCTTTGGAAGCAGCAATAACAAAGATACCCTCAATTCAATCACTAATTGGCATACTAGAGCTTTACTTAGAAGGTCTGCTTTGCTAAAGGACCCTCCTGTAGCAAATTTACCTTTGCCAAGTCCACCAACAAAGAGCTGCTGCCTTTCCTTATGCTTGAGAAGCCATTGAAGCCACCAGAATGAAGGATGGGCTTTTAGGGAGTAGCAATGGTGAAATATTTTGTGTTTTCATTTCTTGGGGCTTCTGAAAGGATTTCAGTTTGTATGTTTCTGAGTATCTCATGCGTAGTATGGAGCCTGAATCACCCAGGTGTCAGCTCTTACACTCTTGGTAAGATTTCAGCGTTGCTACTTTTAGCATTGGCTGGAGAACAGAGGTACGTATAAGACACTGAAATGTACCCAGAGGGGAAAATGCTTCCCAAACTTTTTGAGAACCTTACTTTATTAATTTTTTTAAAAGATGACTTTTGTTGATCTCCAGCCTTTATTTTATTTATTCTAGGTTGTTTGCTATTTTTTATGATTCCCCCTTTCTATAAAGACATTTTGATCACAACCAGATCTCAGTCACCCAAACTAATCCCAAACAACAAGCATTTATTAAGTGTTTACCCATTGCCAGATGCTGGGCATAGTGTGTACAGAGAAAACTGTGCAACTGCTACCACCATCATAACAAAAATAAGTCCCTGCCCTTAAGGAATTTACATTTTATTAGGGGCTGCAACTAGTACACAGATAAAAATATCAATGAATAATTAGAGAAGAGAACGCACTCTAAAAGGATCAGGAAAGGTTTCTTGTAGAGATAACCATGAGATTTTAAGAGGCAAAGCTAAGGATGGAGTGCAATCCCATATGGCAGACAGCCTGTGTAAAGGTGGGAGATGAAACTGACACCCAGGAAGAACACGTAGGCCAATATCGTTGGAAAGGTGCAGCATGCATGAAGGGGCCTGAATTACAATCAATCTGGAAATGTGGGCTAGAGTCAGACTGTGAAAGACTTTAAATGCCATGTTTGAAGAGTTGGAGTTTGGGTTTTTTTTTTTAATTTTCCCTAGAGGCAATAGGGAGTCACTGAAGATTGTTGACCAGGGAATCAGATGATTCCCTAGCTTCCCAAAAGCTAGATGGCATAGTGAGTAGAGCACCAGGCTTGAAGTCAGGAAAAACTCACCTTCCTGAGTTCAGACACTTACTAACTTTGTGACCCTGGGAAAGTCACTTAATCCTGTTGGCCTCAGTTTTCTCATCTGTAAAATGACCTGGAGAAGGAAATGGCCAATCACTCCAGTGGTTTGCTGAAGAGTCAGACGTGACTGAAAAACAGCTGAAAGACATATAGAATGAATTGTAGTAGGGAATAGAAGCTGGGAGTTCAATTAAGAGAACACGGCAAATAGTGTTGTTAAAAAGTGATGAAGGGGTTGAACTAGGAGGTGGATTTGTGAGTGGAAAAAAGGAGAAGAGTGTGAGAAAAGTTGTGGAGGTAGACTCCCCAGGACTTGACAACTGAGGCAGTATTACTCAGGAATAAAAGTATTAGATTGGAAATCAAAGGTCCTGGGTTCAAATTCCAGCTTTGCCACTTGCCATCTGTGTGATCTTTGATAAGTCAATTAACTTGTTTCCTTATGGGTAAGGAGTCGTTGTTGTTCCGTTATATCTGATAGACTCAATGTGGCAAACCAGTCACCTAGCAGCCTGAAACCTGCTTTTGTAGGCCCTGAGCTAAGAAAGGGTTTTAGATACAGTTTTATTGTATTTAAAAACGTAAAAACCATTCTTAACACAATGCAGCCGAACTAGACAATCTCCAAGGTACCTTTCAGTTTTAAATCTATGATGCTATGGTTGTTTATGGGGGACAAGGAACAGTCAAGTGTCAAAGATCATTCTGAGGTTGTGATCATGGGTAAATGGAAACACAGACCTTGGCAGATACAGGTGAGTCAGGATTTAGGGAGGAAGGCAATTAGACATGTTAAGTTGGAGATGCTGATAACAAATTCAGCTGGAGATGTCAGGCAAGCAGCTAGTGATGATGTGTCTCAGGAAGAAGCTAGGGCTGGAGAATAGAGAGTCGTCTACATAGAAATCAAAGCTAAAACCATGAGAGATGATGAGGGACGGCTAGGTGGCACAGTGGATAGAGTGCTGGCCCTGGAGTCAGGAGGACCAGAGTTCAGTTCTAGCCTCAGACACTTAACACCCACACAACAAAAAAGACTAGCCGTGTAACCTTGGGCAAGTTACTTAACCCCAATTGCCCTCCAAAAGGCAAAAAAAAAAAAAATCTGCTTTTAGAGCTTAAGCATCTTGCTCTGTCCAGCTTGGGTCCCTGCACCTTATTCAGGTGAACTCTATTCTGTTTTCGATGTGTTATATCTTATTGTTTTAAACTACATGCCACCTACAATTCTTTTTGCAGCAGGTTGGGCATTGTTAGTCTTAGAGAAACAAGATGTCATTTTGACCACATTTTGGTGATGGTTTGAGTGGCAGCTAGGTGGTGAATGGGCACAGTGGATAGGGGACTGGGTGACCACAGACACTAGCTGTGTGACCCTAGACAAGTCACTTAACCCTGTTTGCTTTAGTTTCCTCATCTATAAAATGAGCTGGAGAAGGAAATGGCAAACCACTCCAGTATCTCTGCTAAAAAAATCCCAAAATGGGGTCACAAAGCGTAGGACATGACTGAAATGACTTAAAAACCAACTAAAATATTTTTAAAATGCGCCATAAAAGATGCTCTCTCGCTCCCTTTCTATCTCTGTTCTCACTTTCTGGTAAGTTCTGTATAGATAGGGACTATCTCTTTTGCTGTCTTTGTGTTCCCCAAGCTCATACAGTGCCTGCCCCACAGAAGGCATTTCCTAAATGCTGTTGAACTGAAAATGTCCGCTCCCCAGTTTCACAGCCTCAGAGTTGGAAAGGACCTAAGAGGTCCTTTCAGCCCAGCCCCTTCGTTTTATTCTCATTCCCTTGTTTCTTCTTGCCTGTAAATTTCCCCAGGAATCTCAGCTTTCAGGTCATGCAAGTCAAAGTTTAAAAAAAACCCTCACAGATGCTGAAAGGAAACAACCCCAGCACAGGCTGATTTGGCTTCCACCCACTCAATTCCGTCCTTTCCCCTCAAGCTCAGCTTCAGATGCTTATCTTACAACTTTCCTCCCACTCAGACCAAATGCCTTAGCCTTTTCTCAGCGAGCCACTCATCTGTCCCACTTCACTGCCACTGGCCTCTCTCCCATTGCCAGGAAGGGCCTAGTCTCACTTACAGGCAGCAAATGGAGAAGGACGGTTTTTGGCTCACTGGTGACTCCCGTGAGCCTTTCCAATGAGGGTATTCTAGCAGGACCCCCAAATCCCTAGCACTAAGGTGCAGAGAATACAGGCTAATGTTTTCCACCTCTCTGTGGTTCAGGCTATTAAGCATATAATGCTGTATCCTTGTAATGTCACATTTGGCAGGAGTTATAAACAAAATCACGAACCAGAAACTACTGTAGGGGGGAAAGAAAAGGAAAAAGCCCAGTTTGTTGGTGCATTTAGGGAATACCCAGATTCTGTAGCATTGTCTTCTCAATGCTCAACATAAATTCAGTCCTGTTCAGATAATCGGCTGTATTTCATTCCCTATAATTATACAACACAAGTTAAAAGGGAACTTTGCCTGCTTGCCTTCATATAATCTTTCAGCATTAACAAAGGCTTCCTGAGAAAGCCAAGCAGCCCATTTTTCTTTTGGATTGATGGTGACAGTCACATCCGGATATGAAGTAGGTGATTTCCAGTTTTACAATGTAAATAGCTTTGCTGGCTGGCGTTTTTACTCACTCTGATTCTCATCCTTTAGCCTTTATGTATGAGTCCTGTTACTTGAAGCTCTATCACTTGGAGGAATTAAAAAGAAAAAAAGCAGGCCACAACCCATTTTAGCTTGTACTTTATAGGTGAGCTGGGATTTTGCTGGAGTACCTGCTTATGTGGCCTGATTTCAGGGGCACTGGGGAGAGTAGAACGGCTCTATGTCTTCTGCTTCCCCTGGATACGCCCACTCAACTGGCTTTCAATTCCCAAAATACTCTCTATAACGAGAATGGAGGAACTATCTTTTATTCAACTGAGACAAGGCTCAAAATGCAAATAGCCTTTGGAAAGGTAACATAACTAGTGAAATTCATTAAAACACGTATACATGACTGCTTTCATACGTTTTTCTAAGAGGGGTCAATTGGTGCCCTGAAAATTCAAGAGGCTGTGACAGGGAAACCAGAGAGTATAGGAGATAAAAAAGGGCACTAACTTAACAATGTTATCCATAATTGGCTTGACCAGGAGCTCTAACCGGAAGTTTAAAATACTGATTGTGTCTCAGTTGACTTACTGTATGACCTCTGTGTCAGGGTGTGTAAGGGTGGATTTCCTGCTTAATCACCAAAATTGCAGAAGGTCCAGATACCACAACTGAATGCATCAATCCATATACATGATTAGGTTTTTAAGATGTATAAACAAGATTGCTTCCACCCTGTGATACCTTTGTATGAAGTATGGATCTCTTTGATTTAGTTAAGAAGAGAAAACCATGATTAGTTAACCAAAACAGCAAACCATGACAAGTATGGAGGGTGGGGTTTATTTTAAAATAGCTAGTGAAATTTCAGCAATTGTTCAGTTCAGACATAGGCCAGTTAAACAGCGGAAGACTGCAAGCTCACGGGCACTTTGATGAGGCAGCGTCTTGTGATATGACAGAGGGCAATGGTGGATGAAGGGGTAAGGAGAAGGAGTCCAGAGGGAGTGTCCTATGTTCTCTCCCTTTGACTATAGTTTTGGATGGACTATATCAGGTGGGAATGACACATTTAAGTGGGAGCAGTGAGAGAAACACTAAAGTCAAACACAGATATAGGGACGGAGGAAGCAGCTTTGGGGAGCATTACCTCTTGTTCCAGAGAAGAATGCCATCTACCAACTCAAGAAAGAACTTCTAGTAGCCAAGAGTTGTGAGTTATTCCTTTTTAGTACGTGTTTCAAACATGTGTAGCTCATTATATCATTCTTTAAGCTCGAACCTATTGTTCTTATATATCTATGTATATACTTTTGAGACAATATGCCCCAGACTTTTGGAAGAACATTTTATATCAACTATATATGCCACCTTAGTAAATACCTTTTCTAAAATTAATGAAGCCCGGTTGGGGCTCAAAAGGGATGGTATCAGAAATGGGACTGATCAGGGTTATCCCCTAGAACTCCGAGAGTGGTAGTTAGCTGCTATCTGGGGACCCAACCTTTGAGAGTGAATATCACTTGAGGCCTCAGAAGGATTGTTACATCTGTTTTGGCCTTATTCTCAAAACTTGACTATAAGAAGATAGAGTAGTAGATTTAGAGCTGAAAGAGAATTCAGCAATAATCAGGTCCAACCCCTCATTTTGCAGATAAGGAAGCTAAAGCCTAGAGAAGATTGGTAACTTGTTCGGTGTTACACAGCTAGGAAATGGCAGAGCTAGGATGTGAATCTGGGTACTCTGAGTCCAAAGCCAGTGTATGCTGCCTCTCTAATACACTACTGCCATTTTGATTCAGGTGATTTTAATACCTCATTTATATAGAAAGAACATATACTTTCTGAATCTGCTCTTTGACTGAAGGTAAAAAAGTGCTATTATTGACTGCATACTTAATATACTGTATTCTTATATATATACTTATATACTTTAAATACTGTATACTTAATCTCTACTGTTTAATTTTGTTTGTTTGTTTTTTGGAGAAGCAATTGGGGTTAAGTGACTTGCCCAAAGTCACACGGCTGGTTAAGTGTTAAGTGTCTGAGGCCGAATTTGAACTCAGGTCCTCCTGATTCCAGGGCCCGTGCTCTACTCACTGTGCCACCTAGCCACCCCTACTGTTTAATTTTTGAAATCACCAAAACTCATAGGCTACAGGGGAAAAAGAGGAAAGAGAGCTGAAAGACTGATTTTTCAAAGTCAAGAGTAACGCATAAGTGATAGTTACAGGTTTCAGTCACTTTTCAGAGGTGTCCAACTGGAGTAGTTTGCCATTTCCTTTTTCAGATTATTTTACAGGTGAGGAAACTGAGGTAAACAGGGCAAAATGACTTGTCCAGGGTCACACAGGTAGCAAGTGTCTGAGGTCAGATTTGAACTCAGTAAGATGAGTCTTCCTGACTTTAGGCTCAGCCCTCTGTGCACTGCTCCACTTGGCTGCCATAAAAAATATGGCCACGAGGAATCAAAACACTTCTTAACACAATTACTTCAAGGGTCCAAGAATTTAGCAGTGTAAGCCTCTCCTTTCACTGACACACATCCCAAACTCTCCACAACTTACCAGACAGTCGAGAACCGCCATAGCTGAAACTTCATCACCTGGAGGTAAGAGTGGGGGCGCCTCTTCAGAACTTCACTGGTCCTTAGGTCATGGACAAACAGTCAGTTAGTGTATCCTTATGGAAGTTTCTCCAGCTCGGGAAGACCTGTCAGAATCTTCCCCCCACTGGCACAGCCTTCAAGACCTCAGAGTCAACTACATGCTCTCATGAGACCTTACACAGCTGTTTTATTTGAGATATATACACTTGATTTCACTCCAATAATTACTATACAATATATATCAGGTCCTTTTCTTCTACTACAGGACCTAGCAGAATTTCATATATTATTTAAAACATAAACACAATATATATACACACACATTACATATAGAGTACACATGTATATACATATATAGGCTTAAATATCCTATGTGTAGATAAATACACACACACATATATAGGATTGAAGTACCATATATGTATGTGTATATAGACAGATAGATGCACACAGATATGTACATATATAGGATTGAAACACCATATATGTATTTATATATCACATAGATACATCTATGTGTATATACATAGATAGATCTATGTTTATATCTATATATAGCTACAGATAGATACACACAAATATATACATATATAGGATTAAAATGCCATATGTGTATATATGCTCACAGATACATATATACATATGTAGATCTATATCTATAGGATTGAAATGCCACATATGCATGTGTACATACACATACATACATAGGATTGAAATGACACACAGATATATAAATATATAGGATTGAAATGCTATAGACACATATATACGCACACACAGATATATACATGTCTACATATATACACACATCTTTCTAGCTATTTACATACATACATACACACATATATATATATACATATATATGTACAGTACGACCACATTTAGCTACAATGAGATTCATCAGACATCCCCATCACTCTCTGTTGCTTAAATTTGTCAAGCAATCCTGATTCTCCTAAACTGGCACCATAAATTAGAGCCAAGAGCAGACTGCCTCTAAAACATCTTCAGAGCCAATCTACCTGGCCCATCTGTTTCCCAGACTGCATCCCACCAAGTGAAATGCTAAAGCCAGCCGTCAATTCAATGAGATGGTCTAATCAAAATTTTGAAGATTAGAATATTGGCTGCCTCAATCTGCCTTCATCTGATGGGCTATGTTCTGCCTCAATTACTCCTGACCAAATGATTTGTTGCTTTTAATTAAATCCAGTCACCATCATTACCACTTTTGCTCTAATCTTGAATGTTGCTGTGTTTTCAGAGATGATGAATCTAATGTCAATAAAGCAGCATATAAAGGCCTTTTTGTATTAAACTTAAATTAGTTGGAGAGTTTAAATAAATCAGCAGTGGGAAGAAAAGTGTACAAGTTTTATCAGCTCAATATATTTATTCCTCTGCACATGAAGGAGATAAATAGGCATTTATCCCTTGACTATGTAGAAAAGAATGAAACCCTAAGAATAAAACTAAGATGCTCTGGTAGAGACACATTCAATGCAACGAACATGTATTAAATGCCTACTATGTGCACAGCATGGCTTATGGTGGAGATAGACAAGATGGATCAGGAAAGGCTTTCTGTTCTGTTCTGGTGGAGATGATGGCTCAAAGAGAAGATAGGACATATACAGAAACAAGTATAATACCAGGTAAATGTGACAGGGAACATCAAGGTTCCAACCAAAATTTAATGAGAGTTCACTTTGGACTGAGATAATTATGGAAAGTTTTCTCTAGGAGGTCATACCTCAGCTAGGACTTGGAGGAAGGAAAAGTATCTCAATGGATGGATTTCAACAGGTGGCAGGGATTCCAGATCCAAGGCAAATGCTGTCAAGTTCACAAGGAGAGAAAACAGAAGGAGGAGAGGACAAGACAAGGGAAGATCTTATCCTATGGTTTGGCTGTCACCTAGAGTGTTTGAACGACAATGGAGTAAAATATGGTAGGTTGGAAGCAGATTAGGAAAGGCTTTAAAATGGCAACGGGCAAGGGAGTTTGGATTTTTGTACAATAAGCAATGGGGAGCTATTGAAGATTTTTTTTTTTGAGAAAGGGAGTGACAGAGTTAGGTCTATGCCTCAGGTAGATTATTCTGGACATTATGTAGGGGATGGATAAGAAACCAGAGACAGTGGAGACAGGCAAGACATGTAGCAGGCTATTAGTGTGATGAGCATGAAAATTGATGAAGAACTAAACTACACTGTGAATGGGGGTGGGGGTGGGGATGGTCAGATAGCACAGTGATTAGAACACAGGGCCTGGAGTCAGGAGGACCTGAATTCAAATCCAGCTGCAGACACTTACTAGCTGTGTGACCCTGGACAAATGACTTAATCTTATTTACTTCAGTTTCCTCATCTGTAAAATGAGCTGAAGAAGGAAATGGCAGACCACTCCAGTGTCTTTGCCAAGAAAACCCTGAATGAGGGTCACAAAGAGTCAGACGCAACTAATTGACTAAACAATAACAACAGCAACAACACTAGTGTGAATGGAGGAGTCCACTTTGAGAGATGTCACATAGAGCCAGAATTTATAAGACATGTCAACAAACTGGACCGATAAGGTGAGACAGAACAAAGAAACCAAGACGACCTTGAAATTTTTAGCCCAGTGATTTGGAGAATAATGGAGTCATTGACAGAATTAGGGAAGGGGTCAGTTTATGAGGAAGATATAGCCTGGCATGGTGGAACGGGTGCTGGATTTTGAGGCAGAGAATCTAAGATCAAATGCTCCTTACTGCCTGTGTGATTTTGGGCACATACCTAAGTGTTCTGAGTCTCAGTTTCCTCAACTGTAAAATGAGAGGGGTTGTAGTGAATGACCTCAAAGATCCCTTATGTCTCCAAATGTGCATTGAATTTATTTTTGGACAGGTTGAGTTTGGGGTACTGATAGGAAATTCAAGGTGAAATGTCTAAGCAGATTGTTGGAGATCCAGGACTGGCATTCAGAAGAAAGATCACAATTAGAAATAAGTCACACGAATAGAAGTGGTAAATGAACCTTTGGGAGCTGATGTGATCACTGAGAAAATATAGGGAGAAAAGAAGCCCTAGGACAGAGACTTGGGGGACTGTCCTATAAGGGGGCAGAAGGAGGATGATGAGACATGGCAAGAATGTAACGAGAAGTCAGATGAAAAGAGAATCAAGAAAGCAGAGCTACATAAGTCAGGGGAAGATAGATTATATAGGAGTGTTTGACAATATTTAATTCTCCTGAAAGATCAAGAAAGACAAGTATTGAGAAGAAACTGCCGAATTTAATGATGAAGAAGTCATTTGAAACCTTTGAGAGGATAATTTTAGTAGAGTGGTGAGGCCAGAACTCACATCCCAAGGAATGAATTAATGGGTCATGAGAAAGTGGGTTTGTTGAGTTTAGACGACTCTTCCCAAGTGTTTAGTACTGAAAATAAGGTGACTTATGGGACAATCATAGCTTGAGAGAATGATCAGGAATGAAAAATTTATTTAGGGAAGGGTAGACCTGAGCATGTTTATAGGTAGTGGGGGGAGAACCAGTAAAGAGTCAGGGAGAGACGAAGATGAAAAAGACTTGGAATGATAAATGTGGTAAGTTGCTTGAAGAGATGTGAAAGGGTGACTTAAAGAATGTGAGTAGAGGGGTTAGCCTTGGAAAAGAGAGTGTCAGCTCATCTCTAGAGCAAAGGACATGATGATGATGAGTAAGGTATCTAAGGGGTTTAATATATGAAGGAGGGGAGAACAAAGAACTCAAAACAGCCTCAATAAAGTAGGAGGCAAGATGGCATGCTGAGAGGAAAGAGAGTAAGAAGAATTGGCAACTTAAGAGAGGGAAAAATGGTTTGGAACAGTTGCATTGGGGAGTATGCTAGTGAGCTTTTTGTAGATGAACAAAAGGCTTGCTCTGTAGCAGAAAGAATCCAGATGTGGTTAGATAGCATGTCTTTGTAGTGACCCAGTGAGAATGGTTTTGTGACTTCCTATAGCAGTAAGTCAGTGTGGGAGGTGGGGTGAGGAGGGCGGGGATGGGGGAAATCCAGGATTGAGGATTATTGGAGTGTGACTAGTGGTAGAACTAACGGAAAAATGCTTTAAAAGATGAAAGTTCAACAGCTTAGCTTTAGGGTCAAGAGTGTGATGAGAGCAGAACTGGACCAACATGGGAATCATGGGCTAGGGAACAAAGAGGAGAGCAGAGTTCATGAATTTGTGTGCCATTCTTTTGTAGGAGCCATGGAATCATGTTCAAAACCACAAAATCATGCTTGAAATCATGAAATCATGATTCCAATTGGGGAATGCTTTCTCCCAGAGTGAAACCATAGTCTTGCTTTGACTTTGTTTGTAGCATATCTATTTTAGCACTGCATAATGAAAAAAGGTACTGATCAAATAAAAAAATCCAGGTGCTATTCCTTATTCTGTCACTAGCCTTGGAAAAATCACTTAATTTCTCTAGATTTTAGTATTTTTTTTATTTGCAATTGTAATATAAGAAATAGTGATAATGTTGGCCCTACTTATTTCACAGAAGGTTTGTGAAGATCTACTAAGTTAGAGATGAGTTAAGTAGTGAGAAACAGTGTAGTATAGTAGAAAGGGTTTTGAACTTGTGACACTTAATTTGCTGTCATCAGACTGAAGTTCAAATCCTAGTTCTGACACTGACTCCCAGTGTGACCTTGGACAAGTCATTTAACCCTTCTATGCCTCAGTTTCTACATTCATAAAATGAGAGGGTTGAGCTAGATGACCTACAAAGTCATCTCTAGCCATGAAATCCTTTACACTGAAAAACACTAGGCAAACAGAGCTATCTTCATCCTTGGCCCTGTATGGCAAGAGAATATCCATTCAAGTGGAAATCCAAAGACTTAAGGGGCCTAAAGGGGAAAACACTGTAGAGAGGATTTGTGTGAGAAAAACAGATAACTCAAGATCACAAGTTTTGGACTAGACTAGTTCATGTGAAAAAAAGTTGAGGATCTTAGTGGACTACAGTTTCAATATAAGTCAACAGTATGACATGAGAGGCCCAAGAGTTAGTTTTAGGTTAAGCTACATTAACTGAAGAAGAATGTCCAGTTGTATCGCCAACACAATATTCACAGTGCCGATGGCCACAGTAAATATGTTGGCATGGTTCTCAATTGCAAAATATAACACACTCTCCATATGTAAGACAGAAGCAAAACATTTATTCAGACACCAGGAAACCAAATCCATCATAGCAACATAGAAGTTAATACATCAGGGGCAGCCAGGTGGCTCATCGAGTAAGAGCACCGGCTCCAGTGTCGGGATGACCTGGGCATCAAATAGGGGCTCAGATACTTAGCACCACACCCAGAAATAACTGGTGGTGTAACCTTGAGCAAGTTACTTAACCCCATTTGCTTAAAAGAAAAAAAAGAAGTTAATACACCACAGTGCAGCAGAGAGCCATACCATCCTTTAGCCTTTCCACAAACCAACACTCAGAAGCCTAGCTGTATCCCTCGGTGCCTCCTCTCTCTCTTGCTGTCTAGTTGCTCTGACTCCCAGCTTCCTGTGGGCTCTGCTAGACCCTTAAGCAAACTTCTCCCATCACAGGCTCCATGTGATTACATTTGACCTATTAGGGGGCAGGAAAGGCCTTCAAATTCCCTTAAGCTTATTAAGAAGCAGGGAAGATCTTCGAATTCCCATTACCATTACACCAGCTCAATTTCATTGACTAGATGACTTTAACATTTTTTTTTGGTACTCTATAATCTCAAAATAATACCAAGAAAAAGCACCGAATGATTTATCCAAGAAATAAGTCATTATGAACAAGTGGGATCTATACTAGAGATGCAAGATGACTCAACATAAGAAAACCAACATAATCAATTTCAAGACCAAAATATCCAGAGTCATAAGATCATCTCATGAAGGAAAACACCTTTGACAAAGCACAATACTTTTGTGCTAAAAAACCTTACAAAGTATAGGCCTAGAGGAATTTTTGTTTAGTATCATAAGAAGCATCCATCTAAAACCAAAAGCAACCATGGTTTGCAATGGGGATACCTTCCCCAATAAATATGGGAATGAAGTGAGGATGTTTACTTCCCCCACTATTATTTAATATAGTTCTGGAAAAGCTAATAGCCAACTTTCCTATAACACTTTAAGGTTTGCAAAGTGCTTTCCAAATATTATCTTATTTGATCTTCACAGTTACCTTAAGAGGTAGGTGCTATTATTATCCCAATTTTCTAGATGAAGAAACTGAGGCAGATGTAAGTTAAGGTATGAACTCATGTCTTCCTGTCTCTAGGTCCAGTACTTTGTTCACTGCTTTGTCTCCTAGTTGTTGGGGAAGATAGCTCATTAATATGACTCATTTAATTTAGATGAAAACACCTTCTCAAATCCACAATTTGTAGATGAACAGATGCCATCACTTACTTAGCTTCTCTATGGTATGACCTCATTTTTCATGGAACACCATTGCACTGGGAAGTACTCTGGTCTTCTTTCTTTGTTACTTTGGATTTTGGAGAAGGGAGACTGGTCTGATAGAACACTGAGATAAAAGTCAGGGGGCTTAGTTCATAATCTCTTCTACTATTGCATTGTAGGAGAATAAAGAGAGGAGATCATGTACCTCCCTATCTCCTCAGCAGAGGTGAAGGATACGGTTATGGAACATGGCCCCCATTTCCCGACCCAGTCGATGTGTTGCTTGGTTTTGCTGACCTGCTTCCCTCCTTTCTCTTTTATTCCTTATTATAATGGATTAATCTCTAGGGGGAGAGAGAAGTCTGTATCTGGAAATGAAGCTGGAGTCAAAATTAAAAAAAATGATGACTTTTCTCCTTTCTCTTAGGTCTCTTCTTAGGTTTGCAAAGTGCTTCATATTCATTATTTCATTTGATCCACATAACAACCCTAGTATGAGGGGTAATAATAATATCAATAATAATAATGAGATCCCTATCCTTTTGGGTCTACACTATTATTAGACCCATTTTACATATGAGGAGACAAAGGCTTAGAGAGGTTAAGTGATTTGCCCAGAGTCACCCAGTTGACTCTTGTCTGAGGCAGGATTTAAACTTGGGTGTTCCAGATTCCAAGTCCAGCATTCCTGTTTCATACAGCAATGAGCTCCACATTGTTGGAGATTCAAAAGAAGAAGCTGACTAGCCTATTTGTCTATAACGTTACAGAGGAAATTCAGGTACTGAGTAAGGACTGAATTGGATGCACTCTAAATTCTCTTCCAAACCAAAGATTCCTTGCTTCTAAATGGGAGGCTATATTTTGATTAGTTTTAGTATCATTACTCTCTTCCATGGAATCCTACTCTGATTCTTCAGGGTTGAGGTAGTCTGGGGTCCCCAAAGCCTTTGCTAGTGGGTTATAAACTCTGGTAGGTTCTAGATCACAAGTATTAGACTACAAAGGACCCCAGAGGCCATCTAGTCTAACCTCATTTTACAGATGAGGAAACTGAGAATTATGGAAAGCAGGTAGGAAAGAAATAAACATTTATTATCATGTGCCAGCAGCTTTATGGATATCTCTTTTGATCCTTAGAACAGCACAATCCCCATTTTTTAATTGAGGAAATTGGGTCAGAGAGGAGTTAAGTGATTTGCCAAGGTTACACATCTAATAAATATTGGAGGCTGTCTTCCTGACTCCAAGTCAAGGACTTTTTTCCATTATGCCATCTATCTGTGAGGGAGGGAGAAGGAGAGAGTTAGTCACTTGGTGGGGAGACTGAGATCCTGAAGCCATGGGGGTGTTTGGAGCAGGGCAAAAAGGAGGAGCAGGGCAGCTATATGGTGCAGTGGATAGAACTGACCTGGACTCAGGAAGACATGAGTTCAAATTTGGCCCCAGATACAAGCTGTATGACCCTGGGCAAGTCATTTGACCCCATTTGCCTCAGTTTCCTCATCTGTAAAATGAGCTGAACCAGGAAATGGCAAACCACTCCATTATCAAACCCCAAAGCGGATCTTGAAGAGTCATAAACAACTGAAACATTACTAAACAAGAAAAACAAAGAGAAGCTCATCTCAGCTCACTATCTGATGCCTTCCCTTTTAGACTTAGTTTCTGAGAGTTTTATTGAAGTCATTGGTTTTTATGTTATAGTCATTTCTGAAAATGCTTTTGACCTTCTCACCTTGGCCCTTCTTTATTCAGTGACCTTTCCTTTGTAACAAGAATAAAAAGAATGCTAAGAAAAAAACCAACGGACACATAACCACATCTAAAAGGGCACGTAAAACTCTATTTTCATAGTTCCCTACTTCTCCAAAGAAAGAAGGGACACATATTTCCTCATCTCTTCTCCAACATTAATTTAGTCATTTTGAACACGCATCATTTACTTTGTTGATACGTCTTAGTTATTAGACGTGTTGTTTACTAGTCCTGTCTAGTGTGCATCAGATCTTATGAATCTAACCAAGTTTCGCTGAATCCCTTATATTTGTCATTCCCTATGTTGAAATAACATTCCTGTACCTTACCTTCCACTAATGGCTTAAGTTAAATGGGTGCTTAGCTCTGTTGTTTCTATGGTGTTGGGCAACACCCAGAGACAGAGCCACAGCAGCCAGATCAGCTCTGTAGGAAACGAACATGAGAGAAATGAGCGAAATGAGAGAAAAAGCCACAGAAAGTCCCTGGCCCTCTGTGATTTAGCCTAAAGGGTGCTTCTTTTTATTTCCAGGGTAGCATTAATTAAAAACAAACAAACAAACAGATCTAGTGATCAGAGCAGACCTTGAACTAGGAAGAGCTGGGCTCAAATAAAGCTTTAGACACTAAGTGGCTATATGACTCATGGCAAGTCACTCATGGCTGCCTTCCTCAGTCTCCTCATCGATGAAATGGGGATAATAACAGCACTTATCTTCAAGGGTTGATGTGAGTATTAAATGTGATAATTTTTGGAAAGCACGTTGCCAAGCTTAAAGCATTATATAAATCCTAGTTAGTATTATCATCAATGGGTACCTTTAAATGTTAAACATGCAGCAAGGTCAACGCAGAAGTGATTTGATTTTGAACACCTGTATTTCTTTTAGGGTAAAGGACAGCAACCAGCGAATGTAACATCACAAAATAATGAAATCTGGAGGCTTTCTTCTGTGGAATAAAAACAGACACTTCTTCTCCTGCTCCCTTTATGGGCTTGACTGAAATTAAAAAGCAATATGTTTACCTGGTATCATGCAAATCTAATCAAAAGAGCTTTAATATAAAAACAAGAAGGGAAGGGGAAGAGGGAAGAGAAAACTGTATATATCCAGCAAGCTAGATGCTGTAGGAGTGTCTCAAAATTCCAGAATTTTCAAGTTTGAAGGGACCTCAGGAATAGTTCACACCAAAAAGGGCTCCCTTTTATTTATTTATTTTTTTTAAAGCAATAGGGGTTAAGTAACTTGCTCAAGGTTACACAGCCAGTTATTTCTGGGTGTGGTGCTGAGTATCTGAGCCCAGATTTGATCCAGGTCATCCCGATACTGGAGCCGGTGCTCTTACTCACTGAGCCACCTGGCTGCCCCTAAGCAATTGGGGTTAAGTAACTTGCTCAAGGTTACACGGCCAGGTGTTTCTGGGTGGGTGCTAAGTGTCTGAGCCCGGGATTCGATCTCCAGGTCTTCTCAACACTGGAGCCGGTGCTCTTACTCGCTGTGCTACCTGGCTGCCCCTGGGCTCCCTTTTAGATGCTGTTCTTTCCCTTTCCCGAAACTGACAATTCTTTGAGTGTGGTGGTTGAACCAGATCCCAATCCATTTCATTGTCAGTTCAGCACCATCTTCCTATCTTTTCAAAAAGAAGAGTATGAGATATGAAATTAAATGTTTTAATCCAAGTAAGGAAAATATATCTACAGCAGTCACTGCAGGAATACACCAGTATACCCAACACATAGGCAGCCAAAGTTGACTGGAAGCCTTTCGGTGGGTAGGGTGAAGGCAGACCCCCTATCATGGAACAGCTCATTCCTCTTTTGGGCAGCTTTATTTGGGAGGTTTTTCCTGATATTGAGCATAAATCTGACTCTGCAATATTCCCTCATTGTTCCTGGTTCTTCCATCTGTGCCCAAACAGAACAAATCTAATCTCTCCTCAAGCTTAAAAATACTTTGCGAGTGTGATGAGGAAATACTTTTAGATAACTATCATGCCCTACTTCAGTCTTCTCTTCTCCAGGCCAAACACTCCCAGTTCCTTCAACCAATATTTACATGACATTGATCCAAGACCCTTCATCATCCTGCTTGCCCTCCTCTGGATGCTCTTTGGCTTATCAATGTCCTCAAACTACAGAATTTCAGTGAAACAATACTCCAGGTATGGCCTGACTACAGCAGACAAAAGTGGGACTATCAACTCATTGTTGGAAGTTGTACCTTTCTTAATGCAGTCCAGGACTACAACAGCTCTTTTGGCTGTCACGTCATAAGGAAGACTCATATTGTACATTTTATACACTAAAATCCCCAGATCTTTGTCAGATACACTTCAATCTAACCCTACCCACCTCTTTCTGTACTTGAGAAACTGACTTTTTTTTTTTAACCAAAGTGAAAGGCTTTACATTCATCCCTAACAAATTTCATCTTTTTACATTTGGTCCAGCACTCTAGCAAGACCTTTTTTTGGATCTTTGCTGTCATTCACTGTGTAAGCTATCCCTCCTAGCTCTGTGTCATTGGAAAGACTGATGAACACACCATCTATGCCTTCATCCCACTTATTGATAAAAATGTTGAACAGCACAGGGCCAAGCACAACCTCCTTGGGACTCTCTCCCTCTTGCCAAGTGGCCATTGAACTACTGGCAACAATTCTTTGAGCCTGACTGTTGAACCAATTCTCAGTCCATTTAATTTTATTATCACATAGACCCCATCCCTTCCCATAAGAATAGTATTCTTATTTTATTAAATATTCTAATACAAGTAGGGAAAATATATCTACAACATTCACTGTAGGACTACACAAAGGAAAACAGTCTAATCTGGCATGTAGCATCCTTTTTCTCACCCCAAGGAAGGATGGTTTTATTCTTGGCAATATACAAAGCTTCACAATTACATACATGGAGAGGGCAAAACCCAGTGATAGCCCTTAGTCTTATCTTTGGGACTATTGATGGAGAACGTCTCTGGCAGTTTTCCCCATTAGACTTTATTAATTCTCTTAAATTTTCCTGAGGCATCTTTAGCTGGTACAATCCTCTATTCTTCTACTGTCATTCCAATGAAGCCAGTCCCTCTTGGGAGAGGATACTTCTGTTTATAATATTTAAGCTCAGATATATCTAAACACAAGTTTCAGACTCTGCATTCTGGGTGCTCTCTCCCTTCTTCAGACCCTTGACACACTTACTAGCTGTGTGACCTTGGGCAAGTCACTTAACCCCAATTGCCCTGCCTTCCCCCTTCCAAAAAAAAAGCCTGCAGTATCCTCTATGATAGGTAATTACCCAAGACTGCTTGATCTTTTAATTCATTCAAAGGCTTGAAGAAATACTGGTCATGAACGTTTGGCCAAAATCTTGGACCCTCCATGACTTGTTCTCCATGAAATCTTTGCAACCAGTGCTTTCTTTTTTTTTTAGATAGTGGGTGACCATATCTTTTTTTTTTTATGGTGAGGCAATTGCAGGTAAGTGACTTGCCCAGGGTCACATAGTTAGTGTCAGGTGTCTGAGGCCAGATTTGAACTCAGGTTCTCCTGACTCTAGGGCTGGTTCTCTATCTAACATGCCACCTAGCTGCCCCTCAGGGACGACAACTTTAACCATTTTTTCTAGAATTTCTTGTGGAAGTAAAATATCTTTTTTTTTAAATAGGAAACAATTAAAAATCAAAGGGAGTGCCTATCAATTAAAATTATGACTTATGAATGTAATGAATATCACTGTGCTGAAATTAATAATGAAAGGGATGGTTTTAGGGAAACCTGGAAAAACTTGTATGAACTGATTCAGAGCAAAGTAAGCAGAACAAGGAAGGCAATTCATTAAATCAACAACAGTGTAAAGATAAGCAAATCTGAAAAACTTAAGAATTCTTATCAATGATCAATCATGGATCCAGAGGAAAGGTGATGAATTATGCTCTCCACTTCCTAAAAGAGAAGTGAGGGGCTCAAGATGTAGAATGAAACATATATTTTTGGATCCTAATAATGTGGGAATTTATTTTACTCGACTGCATATTTCTTTTGATAGCTTTCTTTTTTTGTTTTTGTTTTTTAGTAGGGAGAGTAGAAGACAGAGGAGAACAGTGAGGTTGGTTTCTCCTTACTGCCCCATGCCCAAAAAAAGAGGGTCGAAACATTTTAAAAATACACAGAAGAGAACAGAAAGCCAGAAAGATACCCAGCTGGAAAATTACATGTTAAATTTATTGTATACTTAAAAAAGCAAGCTGTACATGACTGAAATTCACAATTTTATGTGTTATCCTCTTTCTGTTCTAATTTGTGCATGGAAAGACTCACTGTATGTGTCTGTATATATACAATGTATTCATTGAGTTCAGAAAAAAATAAAGTTAAGACTGAAGACAGTAATTCTATGGCATTATGTCAAATAACACATATTATTTTCAAATTAATTTGACATTTGCCATGGAATCTAAGTAAACTATAGCTCTGTTTTTCTCTCTTACTGACCACTAAAATGATTAGAGTGCTGTTATAGGAAGATATCTGGGTGCCTGTAGCTCCAACACAACATTCACAGCACCAATGGCCACTATAAATATGCCAGCAAAGTGCTCAATTGCAAAATATAACAGACTGTCCATATATCAGACAGAAACAAAACATTTATCCAGACACCAGAAAACCAAATCCCAAAACCAGTAAGCTGATTCCATCATAGCAACAAAGAAGTTAGTAAGCCACAACAGTACAAAGAGCCACAGTATCCTTTAGCTTTCCCATAAACCAACACAAGTCTAGTTGTCACAGCAGGTGGCAAACACCAATTTTTACTCACAAGCCTGTCTGTCTCCCTTGGAAGTGTGCTCTCCTCTCAGCCATCTAGCTGGCTCTGACTCTTAGCTTTCTGTGGGCTCTGCTCTACCCTTCAGCAAACTCCTCCCACCACAGGCTCCCTGTAATTACATTCAGCTTATTAGGGGGCAGAGTGCATTTTCAAAGCAGGGGAGGTCTTCAAATTCCCTTAGGCTTATTGAGGGGCAGGGAAGATCTTCAAATTCCCATTCCCATTACAGTATCTTACATATACCTGCAGGAATTATCATGTATAATATCCATTTAGAGAAGAAAGGAACTTTCTTTTATTGATGAGGAAACCGAGGCACAGAGAGGTTAAATGAATAGCGTAGGGTCACACAGTCTGAGGTAGAATTAGAATTCAGATCTTTCTGAATCCAAGCCCAAGGCTCTAATCTCTTCACTTGCTAGTCAACTCAAGGGAAGCTGCAAATAGTGGGAGAACTTGTGTACCTTTAGGTGGCAGTTTCCTTTCACATGTAAAATGTGACTAAGGCAAAAAGGTGGGTTTTTTCCCTAGTGCTATATCCTAAGCTATTTCTGGATACAGGCCATACTCTGTGGCTTCAACGATATCAGTGGCTCCAACATCCCTCCTGCCAAATAGATCCTGAAGCTGCAGACTGATTGTAATCCATCTTCTAATAAAAGTCATAAAAGACTGTTCTAGTGAGATTTCAGAGGCCTCCCAGCTACTTAATCTTAAATGTAAATGCATGCATTGCAGGTAACCAAACACCTTTCTGTTCCAGCAGGCCACCTAGATAAGAACAATGATGGAATCTCAGAAGTAAACCTTTGTAGTATTGTTTTCTTTACTTCTGGAAATGTTGTGGATCCAGCCATCTATGCCATGTATCTGTGCTGCTGGCTTTCTTTCCTTCTTTTCCTTCTTTCTCCTCCTTTTCTTTCTTTCAATAGTATCTTATTTTTTCCAATTACATGTAAAGATAGATTTCAACATTCATTTTTAAATAAAATTTTGTTTCAATTTTTTTCTCCCTCCCTCTCTGCCATACCCCCTACCCAAGATGGCAAACAATCTGATACAGGTCATACACGTGCAATCATGTAAACACATTTCCACATTAGTCATGTTGTAAAAAAAGAAACAGAACAAAAAGGAAAAAAAAACACAAAATACAAAAAAAAGTGAAACTAGCATGCTTCAATGTGCATCCAGATGCCATAGTTGTTTCTTTGGATGTGGATTGTGCTGCCTTTTCAATAACAGAATTCTGTCAGGATCACTCCAGTCATATGAGATTAATTTTGCTGTTACTGTGGATCACAAAAATCTTTTGCCTCATTCCCTGCCTGAGACCCTGAGAGTGTAGATTCATGCCCATTTGTACCCCCTAAAACTTCATGATGCCACCTACTCATACTAATTCTCTGGACTGCCACATTTATTACCTACAGTGGGTCCCACTCAGCCAAGAATAATTCTGTGGTAATTAGTTTTCAGTGATCACAAGCAAAGACTTAATGTTCTCTCTCTCTCTCTCTCTCTCTCTCTCTCTCTCTCTGTCTGTATATGTATGTGTGTATACACACACATACACACATATTGCTTTTAAACATTTCTTACTGATTTCACAGCTGTCATTCCATTAGCTGTGAGTTTATTGGATTTGGGGATTGTTTTATTCTTTGTACTTGTCTCTTTAGTGCCTATACAGTGCTGGGTACAAAATAACAATAATTACTGAGAGGAATGATCACTAATAATTAATAATAAATTATACAAATAATAATATTCTAAATATAAGTTATATTTAAACTTATAATTGTATAAATAGGATTTATATAAATTATATAAAATTCATATAAAATATTTATAATAATATATTTGTACAAATATTACACAATTATAATAAATAATAATTAACAATAATTGAGGAGATTCAGAGTTTCCCTTTCTTTTCTATTTTCAAGACCTCTATCTCTGAAGGTTGAGTTAAACTTCTCTCTCTGACCCAACCCAACTTTACAAGGAATCTCTCGTCTCAGGTGATTTCCATTTAACCAAGCTTGAGTAGAGACAGATTCTTTTGTCCACATCAGAGGTTCCCAAATTTATTTGGCCTACCTCTCCTTTAAAAAAAAAATTACTGGGGGGGCACCTCTGAAATCAACTTTCTTTAATCCTTTAATGTTTTTTTTGAAATCTGCATCATTTAAAAAAGTTATAAAATATATTTTTTAAAATGACGCATATTAAATGTAATAATTTTTGTACATTTGTGTTTTTTTCTCTGCACTGATATTTTGATGATGCAATATTATGTCGTGTAGTCATATAGTATTGTATTGTAAACAAGTCCTTCCTTGCACATATTCTTCCTGATGCATGCTGGACTTCCCAATAATGAGAGGCTCACCTACCAACACTTTGCTTGTTAAGACCTGTGGATGGACTTGACCACTGATGGTTATAACTTACATTTTGTGGGTTTATTTGGAAAATAACATAATCACTATGACTTTAACTAAGTTCCACAACAGATGAAACACGTATGAATGTTTTTTCAAAATTCTCTTCTCTTCTTTCCTTATGCTTCCAGCTCCTCCTTCTTTTTATTCAATCTCCCTCCCCCAATCGTACCGAGGCTACTACCACTCCCCTGGATCATTGAGGGGGGGGCCCTCAGAGGGCAGTATCACCAACTTTGGGAACCTGTGGTAGATAACCCAAGGCTGGGGGTGGTCTGAGTATAAAGGACATTTCTCTGTCCAAGTGTGACATAATGTGACTCTCAGCCCCTCATTTTAATATAATGCTTCGTAATTTAACATCTATTGTGTTAACCAATCAGAGTTGATTGCCACTTCTCTTTCAGAAGAACATATCAGCTCTGAGCCCTTCACCATGATTATCTTTGGTCTGAGAGAGAAATGGCCAAATGACCATCCTTTATTAATAGCATGCTGGACTTATTAATAAAATGATTAAATTACACAGAAACTCTCCAGCCTTTTTGATCACCACACTACCATTCATATAATGGTTTAACGTTTGCAAAGCACTTCACATATGTAAATTTTTCAATAACCCTATGAGGTAAGTGCCATCATTATCCCCATTTTACAGATTAGGAAACTGAGCCTGAAAAGGATTAAATGGCTTGCTCAGGGTCTCTCAGCTAGTAAGCTTCTAATGCAGAATTCGAATTCAGGTCTTCCTTACTTCAAGTCTCCTGCTTTGTCTATTATCCCACCTAGCTGACTCCTGATAATACCTATGTACTAGATAATTGTTGATTAATTGATCTCATTTGGTCCTATGGCAACCACCATCAATAATAGTAGGTAGATAATAGATCCCAGAGAGGTTAAGAGAATTGCCAAAGGTTACCCAGCTCACTAATGTGAATGGCACAATGGAAATCAGAACTCAGGTCTTCTAACTCCCATCCGGCACTTTTTCTATTCTACTGTAAAAAAGAGAAAAAAAGTATGATCCCTGTTCTTTCATTTTGTTCATCAGTGTAAAGTCATACATATGCATATATGTATATATATGCAAACTTATATACATATACTGGTTAATTGTGGCAGAACAATTAATTGGAGAGCAGCATCCACCTGGACAAAGGGATTCCGGAGGCACAGTTCAAGTGTAAAACCCAGAAGCGTTTACCGGGCAGGTGCAGCACACGAACATGTGGGAAACAGTACAACCAAGTCTGCTGCTCCAAAGCCTGGGGGTGCAGACAGTCATTTATATGGTTTCACAACAAAAGAAGGCAGGAGAATGGGGGAAATGCAGCTCACCAGGAACCAGGATGCTGGTGTCAGCGCTGTTCATTTGGGGCCAGCATGAACCAGTCTGAGCTGGCCCTGTGGTCACTGGCACAGCAGAGGTGTTGAGGGTCCACTCACTGGACACCACAAAGCATCACTGGCATGTCAGACTCAAGCAACTCTGCTTCTTCCCCCTGACTGGCTGATTTTGATTCCCAGGTTATTTCAGCCTCAAGCAAATCAAGGGGATTAATAAACTCCTTATTTATTCCATTTCCACAATACACGCATAGGTATATATGTGCATGTCGTCTCCCTCACTGGCATCTAAGTTTCTTGAGGTCTGGGGCCATTTCTTTTTTGTGCTTGGTACATAGTAGGTGCTTAACAAATGTTTGTTGCTTGTTTGAGAGAGGAAAAATGTGAGAAAAATAGGTGAGAACTCACTGAAAGCCACAATGAATATCTGAAAACTACATAGGGTACAGTGGTTGGCAGTTATTCATTAACTGATGGCTTCCTATCTATGTATGTTCTTATGGATTGTATTTATTGCAGCAACAGATAGGGAGAATAAGAAAACACTGAGTTTGAAGTCAGAGGACACAGGTTTGATTATACATACAGCTGAAAGAACACCAGCTATGCTAGCCACCAACTATGAAACCTTGGGCAAGACATTTTATCTACTTGGGACTTGGTTTCCCCTTCTGTAAAATAAGAGTTTGGATGAGATGGCCTTTAAGATTTTCCTGAGGTCTAAATCCTATGAAATGTCAAATGTGGCTCAGAAAGGATAATCCTCTACTATTCTCCTAATGAAATCAAATCTGTGAAGTGGGAGGGAATGAGGGAACCCTCCTAAGCAATCAGAAATGTTCCACTGCCTTCTAAATGCAGCTGGAGACGCGGATAATGGCACTGTTGGATTAAACTCAATTCACAACAAAGTGGTGTATTCCAGGATATCCTCCAAAAGATAACTGCAGGGCTAAATGTAGCTGCCACCAAATGCAAATAAGAAGGGGAAGTGCATGCAGGGAAAGAGCTAGGAAAGCACATTTACTTAAATGACTGCACCACTTAGAGATGAGCCCTGAGTCTTTTCCAGGGAAATTTCAATTAGAAGCGATGTACTGTGAAACAGATCATATTTCAAGGCTTGGGTCAGTCATTATAAGAAGGTTATGATTTCCCAATTATGGTCTGTATTAAAATATGAAAATTAATGTTTCTGGATGGGTTAGAATTTAAATAACCCCTTAATGATTCAAGATTCATGTGCTTGCGCTCGATAGTAAAGGCCTGAAAAGGTCTAGAGTCATTGGTAAATATGGCATGCAAATATTTCTATAATATATTGTTAGACAAATAGGGAACAAAAATGGCATGCAATAGCTACAGCTGTTTTGCACACCTGAGTTCGCTTAATGGGAAAAAAAGCCTATTACTCTCACTTAATGCTTGATTATTTCAATTGAAATACAAACAATGTTCAAAGTAGCTTAACTCAGAGCTGCAGTCACCTACCAATTGGTTCTGAAATGTAATTCTCTCTCTCTCTCTCTCTCTCTCTCTCTCTCTCTCTCTCTCTCAC
>NW_027187361.1:21557629-21581934 GCF_028583685.1 Petaurus breviceps papuanus | reverse complement strand
CACCCCTGGTTGCCTTTTGTCTTGTCACTGAACTTTGATGACTCTGGAAGAGAGAGAGAAGTTGATGACTTTTGGCGGCTCAGCCTCACTTAAATCCAATTCATGCACGAGTCAAGACATCACCTCGTGATCTCTTTAGTCTTCTTTGAAAATGAAGGACCAAACCCAGGGAGACCTGGGCTTAAATTCCTCCTCTGCCAATCTTGACTGTGGGACCCTGGGTCAATCAGTCAACCTTTCAAGGCTATAAACAACTCTTTAAGACCTTAAATTGCAGAGAAGGTGCTCGCCTGTTCTGGGAGAAGTTTCTTCATTGGGACCTTCTTATACTAAAGAAATCTCACAAGTAGTTGCTGTCCATTTTCCATCTTGCACTGATAAAGTGGGAGACTCAAAGTTCCGCCTCCCTTCCCTCCCACCAAGAGCAGTGTGGGGTTTTTTTTAACCTGGGTTGCATGAATTTACGGATAAAAATTTTCTAACAACTGTTTTTCAATCTACATGGTTTCCTTTGTAGTCAGTCTTATGTACTTTATTCTATGCCTTTAAAAACATGATAGGGAGAAGGGCAGGAGTCACCACAAATGGCCCAAGGGTTCTGTGACACAAACATGACTGAGAATCCCCGTTGTAGAGCCATGGAAATGCTGAGGAAGAGAGGACATCAGATCACAAAGTCACCTGGTCATACCCTCATGCTCATTGCTGGGACCAGCTCAGAGATGAAAGGGAAAAACTGTTTTGCTGACTCCCATTGAACTTCTGTATGTTGACAGGAAAAAGAAAGAGGCTCCAGAGAGGAGGGAAGCCAGTGTGGCCCAGCCTGGTTAAGCCTGACCTGACTCTGCCATGCATCCTTCTAGGGCTGTGGTGAAGCCAGCTCTTACCCTCAGAGACTGTTAGAATTTTTAGCATGAACATTTATATCTTAGAAATCAGCAATTGCTGCAACGAGGCTTGCTTTATAGTTCTGTTGTCTAGAATCTAGAGGTTCCAAAACTTATTTGGCCTACCATTCTCTTAAAAAAATTACTCAGTACCTTGCTGGAAATCTACTTTCTTTAACCCTTTAATGTGTGTGTTTTTTTGAAACTTGCAACATTTAAAAAAAATTAAATATTTTTAAAATGACATCATAAATTTAATAATTTATTATAAATGTGTGTTTCTTTTCTTCATTCAAATTTTAATGACACAATATTGCATCATGTAACCATGTGGTATCATATTGTAAACAAGTCATTACACACATATATTCCTGCTGCTGCATGCTAGACTTCCTGACAATGTGTGACACGCTCACCTACCGACTGTGGGCAGACTTGACCAGTGGTGATTATAACTTGCATTTTGTGTGTTTATTTGGAAAATAATGTAATCACTACCACTTTAACTCTGTTACACAACAGATGAAATGTGTATGAATGGTTTTCCAAAATTTTCTTCTCTTTTTTCCTTGTTCTTCTACTGTTCCCTTATTTTTATTCAATGCTCACTAATTGCACCCAAGTCTACTACCACCCCCCTGGATGTTCCAGAGCTCTCCAGGGAGTGGTATGGCCCACTTTGGGAACCTCTGCTTGAGACTTAGGAAAGAGTTAATGATGCAAATTTAGCTTAAAAGTGTGTGTCTATATATTGTTTTTCCTAGTTGTTAAACATTTACCTGGTGGGCAGTTAGGTGGTACAATAGAGAGTTGGGCCTGAAGTCAGGAAGATTACTCTTCATAAGTTCAAATCTGACCTCAGATTCTTACTAGCTGTGTGACCTTGGCCAAGTCACTTAACCCTGTTTGCCTCAGTTTCCCTATGTAAAAAATGAGCTACCGAATGAAATGGAAAACCACTCCAGTATTTTTGCCAAGAAAACCCCAAATGGGGTCATGAGGAGTTGGAAATGACTGAAATGACTGAACAACAGCAGCAAACATTTACCTGCATACTGCTGCATTGCTGCATAAACATTGTTTGAACTCAACAGGAGTGTAGTAGAAATCTCAGACAATGAAGTCAGTCATCACCAGACTGGGGATCTGGTGATTGTATACTACCATTACCACTAATAATAATAACAACAACACCACACACATTTTATATAAATAAATATATTTATATACAACCCCCCCACACACATTTTATATACATAAATATATTTATATACACCCCCACACACATTTTATATAAATAAATATATTTATATACAACCCCCCCACATTTTATATAAATAATAAACACACACACATGTTGTTTGTCTTTTATTTTTGAAGAGGACGGATCACTTTGGGCATGATATCTTGACTTGCACATGAATTGGATTTACATGAGGCAGGTTTGCACAGTCTTCAGCCTCACTTTCTCTTCCTGAGTCATCAAAGTCCAGTGGCAGGACAAAAGTCAAGACTACTGGTTTAGCCCAGCTGCCTGGACAGTTTATACTGTAGTGTGGTCCCTGAACATGCTGCTTGGACCAACAGGGGAGTTGAATGAATCAGGTAGATGACAAAGGCGGATGAGCAACCATGAAAAGAGCTTGGCCAGTCATCGCACCAGAGATGCTACTCCTTCATGAACACTCCATATACCCTACACACACACACACACACACACACACACACACACACACACACACACGCACGCACGCACATGCACACGCACACACACGCACACATGCACACACACACGTATGCATGTGTACGCATGTATAGTTTTATATACCTTAAGGTTTACAAAGTGCTTTGAATCCAGTATTTCTTATAGACTTCACAAACACTTTTGCATATTTCCCTCTGTCATAATGGGATAGGGCCTGTAGAGAGAGATGTTTTTCCTCTGCAAAGGTGACCAGGGATGCTATTTGATGGGAGTCTTAGAAACTGCAGGCAGAGCACAAGAGTTATGTGGTAAGAAAAGGGTCACAGGAGTGATGATCTTCAGTGTTTGCTGGGAGCCAAGAGAAAGCTACCTAAGGAATAAGAATAAAAATCACTTGCTGGGAGATGGCGGGAACTTCAGTTGGTGCAGCCCTGCTGATCTGTTTCTCTTTTAGCCAGCAACCCTGAGGGTCTTCCCCTCCCAGTTTGATTTTTTATTTTTTATTAAAGGGACCATCACTTGACTCACTTCTTAAAGAGGCCTATTCATTGAATGAGGTGTTGTCTCATTCAAAGTGAGAACTTGAAAAGATTTTAGCTTAAAAAGGCCAAAGTCTTCCAATGCATCCTAGGCCGTCTCCAGTTGTCCTGATAAATATTTGGCCACTGGACCCAAAAGGATGTAGAGGAGAAAGTGAGGCTGGTGACCTTGCACAGCTCTCTCTCACTCAAATCAAAGTCAATTGCAAGTCATGTCATCATCTCTTTGATGTCATGGTCCTCTTCAAGAGCACAGGATAAACCACACAACATGCTGAGGAATCATGAAAGGTAGCACTTGCTGGGAGGTCTACCCAGCACCTGCACCTAAACAAATGAGACTAAAAATGGTCTCTGGAGAAGAGCTGCTCCTTGGCAGGTGGTGATATTTTCCATGAATTCTAATCAGAGTGCACCGTTTGACTTACAAATAAGCTTTTTCTGCTTTGAGATTTGTGAACAATGTGCTTTCAAGGGGAGTTGGTGACACCTCCCTGAATTTGTAGAGTGATGTTTCTATATTTCCTCCAGGGGGATAATGAGCTAGAAAGGTGAAAAAATCCCCCAAAGTGTTTGTGTCTTTTTGATAAGGCAAAGGTCTTTAGACACAAGGGTTTTTATATGTGATGAGAATGAAATAGGATATTTAGAGCAGAATTTTTTGCAGATGCAAAGAATTGGAAACAAAAGAAGATGGTTATTGATTGGAGAATAGATAAACAAGTTACTGTACTTGAATGTGATGGGATATTACCATGTTTTAAGAAAAGAATGAATATGAAGGATACAGGCAAAAAGGAAAATGAAGAAACTCATACCAAGTGAAGTAAGCAGAATCAACAAAACAGTCCATGCAATGGCTACAAAAATGCAAAAAGAAACAACAACCACAAAATTGAACACTGTATAATTATAGTGACCAAAATTAAGCCCAAAGAAAAGAGAAGAAAATGGGTCCCAACCCCCTTTTCCATAGGAGGTGAGGGGACCCTGTGTATGGAACAGTACATATGCTTTCAGAACTGCTTAATGTCTTGGTCAGTTGGGTGGAACTGTTTTTTTTTTTCTTTCTCTTGCAATCTTTGTAACAAGGGTGACAAAGGTTATCCTATCCTGGGAAGGGGCTTATATTAAGAAAAGAAGCAAAAGTAAAAACAAGAATTCAGTACAAAAATTTAAAAGTGAAAAAGAAAAGAAATTAGATTGGGCAAGGTCTCTACTGAAATGAAACAACCACTTGGTATCAAAACTCATGGAGAAAAATGAAAACTGCTGTGAGACAATCCCAAGAAATACACAAAAAACTCCATAGAATGCACAAGAAACTCTAGATCATATTCAAATAAGCCAGTGCTGCTTTCTTACAGGTTTAGAGATGGAAAAGACCTTAGAAGCCATAAAGTCTAACCTCATCATTTTACAAATAAGGAAACTAAGGTTCAATGAGATTACATGACTGGCTTAAAGCTGCATAATTAATATGTGACAGAACTGGGATAGATGAGATAATTTAATAATAAAACCCATAGGGAGAGGGTCCAAGGTGGAAGCCACCTCATACTGAATTAAGCAGAATGAATTGTGTCAAGATTTTAATGTACATAGGAAATGTTGTGATTTAGTCATGCTTAAAAAGAAGGCAATTTAAAAAAAGTACTCTTGGGGCGGCTAGGTGGCACAGTGACTAAAGCACCAGCCCCCGGGTCAGGAGGACCCAAGTTCAGTTCTGGCCTCAGACACTTAACCCCCATACAAAAACCTAGCCCTGTAACCTTGGGCAATTTACTTAACCCCAATTGCCCTCCAAGAAAAAAAAAAAGTACTCTCAAAGATTATTGATCAAAATACAAAGGTTTATTCCAAAAGCATGATATTCTACAGATATTTTCTAAGATGGTTGTTTTCTAGGGAAAGAAAGTCGTTTTTACCAGGTGCCCATAAGGCAACATTCCTGGGCTTCTATGGTAGACTAGAGTTCCAAAAATTACATTTTCAAGTATTTGAGAGCAAGAAACCAGAGCTGAGATGACATTCTAAGGGTACAAGACAGGAAAGGGCCTCGAACAGATATCCAAGTAAAAAAATAGTAAAAATAAAAACAATACAAAGCTCAAAACCTGAAGGAGCTCTGTGCTAGTGATGGAGAAGTAGGGATTGAGGATCTCAGGTCAACAATGACTCAACTTACCAAGTTTATTAGGCACTTATTACGGACAGCCTTAAGCAAGAAGAAAGACAGCCCCTACCTTCAAGGAAAGGGGAAGAGGACATAAAAGGGACGTGAACTTCTGGGCCTGAGGGCTCTTCCAAGATGAGAAGGTTGTTGGGACATGGTGGAAAAGTCTGGAGAATCCGGGGAAAGGTTGGGAGAGTAGTGAAGCAGCAGCAGTTAGCGTTTATATAATAAAGCTTTAAGGGATGATTATGACCAGCCTAGGAACTTCCTTCAAATGTCAGGAAATGGCGAGGCAGAGAACTTGGAAGGCCACACATGAATGAAGTTCAGCTGGAATGTGGTGCTCAGGTATGAAATATACAGAAAGGGTGGCAGTAAGTCATGCCTAGGCTTCCTGATTGCAGGGGTAGGGCTTAGAGTGGGCATTTATAGGCAAACCTATTGTCCTGTTATGATTTAACAAAAGAGTCGTCCAAGTTTAGTAGGCTTAGAAAGGCAGTTTCCCTGACCCATAATTGGATCAGGGAGCTAAATAAAAGTTACTACCCAGGCTCGATTAAAAGACATGAAAAGGCCTAAGGCAACTCATTTGGCCATATACCATAGCTATTCCCATAACTTTATAAAGGCTGATTGGACAAGGACATTCAGGAGGATGTTGATGTGTGGAGGGTAGAATACACAAGATGTCAGAATGCATGTTTGAAGTGAATTTTTGTAATTCATTTTTATAACAGTCTAGGCAATTGAGCACTCGAAGGTTACAGAACACTTTACATACATTATTTCATTGGAGTAACCTTGTGAGTCAGGGGGAGCTGAAAACTACCTTAGGTTATATAGTTCAGAACTTAGCCCAGTCCTTAGAAGGGCGTCTAGTATGTAATGGGTGCTCAGTGGGTCCTGCTAGTTGACAGGTGACTGACCTCATTTTACAGATGAGGAAACTAAGGATCTTTGAAATACAGCTTCAGACATTTTGCTGTTGTTGTTGAGTGGTCTTTTCGGTTGTTTCTGTTTGTGACCCCATTTGGGTTTTGACGTATTTTTGGTAAGGATATTGGAGTCATTTGCCATTTCCATCTCTAGCTCATTTTACAGGTGAGGAAACTGAGGCAAACAGGGTTAAGTGACTTGCTCAGGGTGATATAGCTAATAAGTGTCTGAGGCCAGATTTGAACTCAGGAAAAAAAAAGTCCTCCTGACTCTAGGATCAGCATTTTAACCACTGTGCCACCAAGTTGCCCTTTGGTTACTTAGTCAGATACAATTTTTGAATAGCAGGCTGATATTAAGTGAAGTTTTATACCTCTCTTCAACTTCTAAGCGGTTGAAAGGACAGAAACACGAAGAAATTGCCCTTGATGGCCCTACATAGCAAATCTTTCTTCCAAAGTCCAATAATATCCTGACTTTGATTTGGTGGGGAGTGTCTTTATGCCCCCTTTTTTCTAGCACAGTGTCCAATGAGAATCACAGGTATGTCATTTCATTTGAATAAACACTTATTGAGTTCCTATTCACTGTACAGTTGTGGATTAAGTTCGCAGGTGGGAATGCTGACTTTTTGTCTTCATAGCACCAGCACTTAGCAAGCATAGACACAGCTGTCAAACCGAATTGAAAGGAGAGGCATCCATAAGAGGAATTCCCTGACTCAGGGAGTTTGGAATTCAGTTGAGAGTAAAGTGCCGCCCCTCTACTCCATTCTAACTACGACAAGCCCTCACTGACTTAAAAAGCTTGTGCTTCCAGAGGAGTTTGAACTAAAATAACATGCACCTGTAAGGGCACACAGGTTAAAAACAATGCAACTCACCGTTCATCTTATTTGAGGAAACAGGATTTTATTTTGAAGCACCTGCCTTAAAAAAGATCCCCTAAGTTTTCCTGATTGAATATAGAGTCTACTTTTTACCACCTCTAAAAGTAATTTATTTAAAAAAAATCTGTAGCCAGTCAAAAGAAAAAAAAAAAGCCTAATTGAAAGTAAGAACAAAAAATTAGGCAGGGCAATATTTAATCTTCAGTATAAATAAATAGCCCTATAGACTATAAATATCTCTTCTGGCCTTGACTAACTATTAAGGAAACATTGCTTATGGCAAGCAGAAGGGCTTGCCCTTTCATAATTGGATTTTTTATGGTAAGTTTCCATGGCAACTGTTCAACAAGCAAACACAACCTGTCTCCTCATATGAAATGACAAACGAAAGCTTTGAATTTCTCTTTTGCGAAAAAATAAAAATGTATTCCCCACCCTCTCTTTTCCTCAATATAAATCTGGCTTTAACCCACACCTGTGTTAGTGGAAGAGTGAAGTCATGATAAGGGAAAACTGTCCATGTCCTTCAATAACCTAACACAGTATAATTTCTTCTTCTTTTTTTTTTTTTCTGATTTAAGGGTGCTGTATCCCAAATGAAAAGATCAGGCATTAAAATTTCATGATGCGCTTCTGAGGAAAAATGATTTTTGCTTAGTAAGATAATTAAAAGCCTGCATGGTCACTGCAGCAAAAGGCACTGACAGGAGAATGGGGAGTGGCCACAGTGCTTGTTTTCATCAGTGTTATGACAGCCTAGGGGGCCTCCAAAGAACTGCTGACATCTACATTCTGGAGAGCTGCCCTCAGTTTTTGAATGCCGAGACAAGGCTCAACCCCTGTTCTGAATACCAGGCTACTGTAATTAAATCAGATCCGAATATTTAAACTGCCATCCCTTCCCAGAGCCCAAATCTGAGAATATTAAGCAAATAAAATACCTGCTAGGTATGGTCATCTACAGACTAAGCCTTTTAGACAGTATGGCACACATCGTCTAGCATTTCCTGCGCCCCATGAGTGGAGTGCTTTGGTAAAGCAGGAGGAATTTGTATGAGTTTGAGTTGGAAGCCACCTCATTCTCTCAAATCTTAGAAGCTGGCATGATATGGGGTGATTTCCTAGGGAGATGGGGATTTGCTTGGAAGGCTGATTACACTGGAATCATGCTCTAAGCGCTACACACAGTAACACCGAATTTGGAATAATAACGGCCTTTGATCTAGTTTTTCAAGCTGGTGGCACTGCGGCCTGTGAGAGAACAGCACTCCTGTTCTGTGGACTAGAGACTCTTATTGTTGTCCTGTGTGCATCAATCTATCACAATGCTGAATGACCTTTTGAACAATATGTGTGTATATACACACACGCATATGTATATACATTCTATATCCATATATATATGTATATATATATACTATAAATGAATAGCATAGACTACATTTGTTGTTACTACATAGTGAATGCCATACATATACACTATGTAGTATATAGGTATAAAACATAAATGTAGTTATATAGATATATCTCTGTCTATATGTGTGAATGAGAAAGAGAGAGAGAGGGAGAGAAGAGAGGAGAAAGAGAGGAAAAAAGTGAGGGAAGGGAAGAGGGAGAGGAAGAGAGAAGAGAGAGAGGAGAGAAAGAGAGGGAGAGAGGGAGAGAGGAGAGAGAGGAGAGAGAGAGAGGAAAAAAGGGAGGGAAGGGAAGAGGGAGAGGAAGAGAGAAGAGAGAGAGAGGAGAAAAGGGAGGGAAAGGAAGAGGGAGAGAGAAGAGAGAGAGGAGAAGAGGAGAGAACACCTGTAGTGATGGGATGACAGAGGTGAGTCATTAAAGAGGATTTTTTTTTGTTATGGCTAAAGCTTGTAACTCTGAGGGATAGACAGGCAAGTAAATAGATAAAACAGATCATTTATGAAGTGTGGCCACAGTGCTAAGCTTTGTGGATGCAAATATAAGTAAGACAACTCCAGCCTGAAGAGCTTACATTCCAAAGGTAGAAGATAATACATAGAGATACTGGAAAGCAGGGGGTGGGGAGGAGGTGGCATGATGCTGGAAATGGGGGTCCTGAAGTGACTGAAGCCTGCTTCTGGACAAGATAATGCAAAAACCTTATGAACATTAGAGTCCAGTGTTTGAAAGGGTAGAGTCCAAAGTTCTGTCTAGGATGGTGGCTGCGTTATAGTTTGGTAAAGTGAGAAAATAAGATAAGGAAAGATAAGATAAGGGACAGTGGTAAGGATGCTAGATTTTACTTGGGTTCCAATATATATTAACCATGTGACCCTGGGAGAAGTAATCTCACTTCTCTGAGTCTCAGTTTCCTCATCTGTAAAATTAGGACCATGTTTGTTGCAACTGCTTCCCAGGTTTGTTCATTAGATGAATTCTGCTGTAGCAGCTGGGATGTCCCTACCACATGAGTCTCCCCAAAATAACTCCAAGTATGAGAGAACTTGTGTGAAAGTATTCATCAAAAAGTCACCGTTCATAAGCCCCCTCTGAGGTGTTTACTTTTAGCAGGCTATCTGGAAGACGCACAAGTTCAAAATTTGAAAAAAAAATCAAATGACAAAATCTGTGATGAGTAAGTTCCCCCATACATCCAGGGGTACACTTTATCACAGGTTACCACATTGCATATGAGGAATACATGCGACCCAGGGGGGGGGCCAAAGAGGCACACACATACCCATGCTCAACCCAATGCTTACCTTCGATGTTGTAGCGAAGAACCACCAATATCTGCTGATGATGTCATTGGCTAAACTCGTTTTGCTATAGAGCTGGGGGTGGGGGAGGGGAGATGGTGGTGGGAAGACTCGCCTGCTATTCCTTCCTCTCTTGTTGGTGTCTTCACCCAGATCTTTCTGCTGGGGATCTTTGCTGATCTCTGCTCCCAATGCTGTACTTGGGCAAATCTGGGATATCTGTTACATTCTGCAGCCTTGTGCTGGATTGCAGCCTCTGCCCTCACAGAGAAGGGGCCCAATTTTTGTATTCAAAGCAGCTGGGCTAATTGTTGCCCACACCTGTCTTGCAGTCAACCAAAGCCTCAGGCTTAGCTTAAATTTGGCTCCAGAACTTTCTTCTACTGTCGCTCTGGATTTCTCAGTCTAAATTTTGGGAGGTTTGGAATCCCAAAGTCTCATGGAGCACAAAATGAAACTGCTTTATTGAGGGGAAATATTCACAAAATGAAGCGATAGTCAGGGAGCATGGACCTAGGGCAGTTGGTTGGAGTCCTGGATAGTTAGGCACCTTTTTGGGGTCCTGTAGAGTACAGATATGGGACACCCTCTCCCACACATAAACTCTGATGAGTTTCTATAAGTTTCTTACATAGGCCTTGTAGGACCAGTTATTGATAGCAGGGTGAAGAGATTGGGTCTGAGGACTGATACTAATACTTACCAGTTCGGGGAGGAAAGACTCTTGGGGAATTAATGATTAGTTGACATTCAAATGAAGCAGCTTCGTAGCAGAGTGGGTAGAGTGCTGGGCCTGGAGTCAGGAAGACTCATCTTCCTGAGTTCAAATCTGGTTTCAGACACTAGCTGTATAATCCTGGGCAAGTCCTTTAACTCTGCCTCACTTTTCTTATCTATAAAATGAGCTGGAAAAGGAAATGGCAAACCACTCTAGGATCTCTGCCAAGAAAATCCCAAATGGGGTCACAAAAAGTCAGATACAATGAAAAACAAAAATAAAATAGAAAGTAAAATTTTAAAAAGTTAAAAAATAAGCCTATACAAGATGCTATAATGGAAATTTTTGTCATTTTTTAAAATAATTTAACTGCATAGGCTGAACTGTTTTTCTTTAATTTCATACATATGCTGTTTGGACAGCTTTATTCACATCTCAGTGAATTTGCATGCTCACATTCTCACCTAATGAACTGAAAGTTAGTTGGGTTACCTGAGGCACTGTCTAAAATCAGTAATGCTTTCAACTTGATATTGTGTCCTCATGATATTTTTCAACACTTAGGTATTTCTTCATTTTGAATCGTCTTCAAAAACCACTTTAGTCACCCATGATGTTTTATTTGATTGCCAAATAACTGGAAATCTCTCAGGAAGAGAGGATTTCTAGAATGATGAAAAAGCACTGGTTTTAATTCAAAATTACCCTTCTATATTACCTCCCAACAAAAGTGTTAAGTGGCAGTTAGACACTTTACATCCAGGAAAGGTTTTTTTTTGTTCCTTTCTTAGAATTGCAAGTTCTGGAAGGCATCCTTTCCCAAAAGAAGCCTGTTTCAGTCATGTTAAAATTTTGCTGATCAATGTTCAATCAATCAATGATCAATCAATAACATATACGTTTTTTGATCATTTTCTTCAGACCATTAACACTTTTAGCTTCCATGTCCTCATCTGCAGTGGCTACCTCTACAGTAATTTTACCATTATACAACTAAACCCTATTTTTAAAGTAATTTAGCCAGCAAATGCTTACAGTAAAAGTTCCTTCCCAGTTCACTTCATTTTCTTTCACTGCCTCAAATAAACTTGAAACTTTTGTCTGAATGGCTATGTTGCTAAGAGGAATGTGATTTTTATTGCAATCTTCAATACAGAAAGCTAAAAGATCTTTTTTCTATCACTGTGACACAATTTCTTTTTAAATTTATTTTATTTTTTTTTTTGCTTTTTGGAGTGGGGAAGGCAGGGCAATTGGGGGTAAGTAACTTGCTAAGGTCACACAGCTAGTAAGTGTTAAGTGTCTGAGGCTGGATTTGAATTCAGGTCCTCCTGACTCCAGGGCCAGTAATCTATCACAATTCCTTTTTTTTTTTAATGCTTTATTAACTTCTGATTTACATCATTCATTTCTGCCAGATTTTGAGTTACAAATTTTCTCCCCGTTTTTCCCCTACCCACTGCCCCAAAATAGCAGTCCCACAGGATATCCCCTCCTCCAATCTGCTCTCTCCCATATTTTCTCCCATACCCCTTTTGACTTTTTCCAGTAGATATCTGCCCCAATGCCTGTATATCTTATTTCCCAATTACATGTAAAATAGTATTAATAATAGTATATATATACATATATACACATATATATTATACACACATTATATATATATATTTGATTTTAAAACTTTGAATTCCAGATTCATTCCCTTCCTCCCTTGTCACCCACACTTACTGGGAAGATAAGCAGTTCAATATTGGTTGTACATGTGTGGCTAATGCAAAACAATAACATAGTAGATATATTGTAAAAGACTGGCTATTTTTCCCTCCCTCCTATCCCACCTCACACTTGTTCTATTCTCTACTTTGATCCTGTCCCTTTTCAAAAGTGGGTGCTTCCAACTTCCCTCCTCCCCAGCCTGCCGTCCCTTCCATCATACCCCCTCTCATACCCTTCCCCCCCTACTCTCCTGGAGGGCGAGATACCCTATTTAGTGTGTATTTCATTCCCTCCTCAAGCCAAATTCAATGGGAATAAGGTCGACCCATTTGCTTTTGCCTTCCTATTCTTCCCCTCCATTGTAACCATTTTCTCTTGCCTCTTCTGTATGAGATAGTTTACCCCATTCTGTCTCTCCCCATCTCCTCTCATTATATTCCTCTCTCACCTCTTAATTTCACCTTTTAAATATCATCCCTTCCTGTTAAATTGGTCCTGTGTCCTCAATCTATGTATACCTGTAAACACATATACACACATTTGCATTAGTATTCATATGCCCATATACCCTCATACACACATACACATACACACACTCACACACACATATATACATATTTCTATTCCCTTCAATGACTGAAAAAAGTTTCATAAGTTACAATTATTGTTTTTCCATGTAGGAATGTGAATAGTTCAACTTTGATAAGTTCCTTATGATTTCTTTTCCCTGTTTACCTTCTCATGCTTCTCTTGCTTCTTGTATCTGAATGTCAAATTTTCTATTCAACTCTGGTTTTTTCAGCAAGAATGCTTGAAAGTCCTCTATTCCACTGAATGACCATATTTTCCCCTGAAACATGATACTCAGTTTTGCTGGGTAGGTTACTCTTGGTTTTAATTCCAGCTCCTTTGACCTCTGGAATATCATATTCCAAGCCCTTCGATCCCTCAGTGTATAAGCTGCCAGATCCTGGGTTATCCTGATTGTGTTTCCACAATATTCAAATTGTTTCTTCTTGGCTGCTTGTAATAGTCTCTCCTTAATCTGGGAATTCTGGAACCTGGCTATAATATTCCTAGGAGTTTTCTTTTTGGGATCTTTTTCAGGAGGTGATGGGTATATTCTTTCAACCTCTATTTTGCCCCCTGGTACTAAAACATCAGGGCAGTTTTCTTTGAGAACTTCCTGGAGGATGATTTCTGGGTTCTTACTTTGGTCATGGCTTTCAGGTAGTCCAATAATTTTTAAATTATCTCTCCTGGATCTATTTTCCAGGTCAGTGGTTTTTCCCATGAGATATTTCACATTGTCTTCTATTCTTTCATTTGTTTGGATCTGTTTAACAGCATCTTGATTTCTCATAAAGTCATTAGCTTCCATTTGCTCCAATCTAATTCTGAAGCAATGATTCTCCTCATTGAGCTTTTGAAATTCTTTTTCCATCTGGCAAATTCGGCTTTTTAAGGCATTCTTTTGCCATTTGAGTCAGTCTATTTTGTAAAGTGTTATTTTCCTCAGTCAGGCTGTTGACTCTCATTTCATAATTTTCTTGCATTGTTCTCATTTCTCTTCCCAATTTTTCTTCCACTTCTCTTATCTGCTTCTTAAGGTCCTCTATGGCTTGTAACCAGCTTGTATTTTCCTTTGAAGCTTTTGGTGCAGGAGTTCTGACTTCACCGTTTTCCTCCTGTTCCATGCTTTGCTCCTTTTTTTCCCCAAAATAGGAGTGTAATGTTGGAATTTTCTGTCTGCTTTGTTTCCTTTGCCTGGTCATGTAACCCCTCAGTCACTTGACCCCTGGGCTTTTTGCCATGGTAGGACTCTGCCACCCGAAAGGGGAGCTTTTGTCCCAAATGCTGGGGTTTTCTCAGCTGCCAGAGGTATTAGATGGGTGCCCTCTCTGAGGTCTCCACTCTGGCAGGCTGGACACACACCCCAGGACCTCCACCCTAGACTGCAATCCAGATCCAAGCAGGTTAAAGCAAGAGTGATTACCCCTCAGACTGGTGCTTGGTCCCCCTACACTCTGCAGGCCAGGAGCTGTAGCTGCCATGTGGTACTGACTGTGAGGGCGCCTCAGCCTCTTCTTGCCCCAGGGGCAAAAGCCACACACTTCCACTTACTGGGTCCCAAAGTCCAGACTGCACTGACCCCTCACTTTGTCCTTCACATCTATTTTTTGATAAATCTGGAAATGGCCACAGATGCTGCTGATCTGGAGTCCCTCTGGCAGGTGGCTGGTCAGGCCTGCGCTGGGGCTAAAGCCTCAGCGTGGTGCTAAAGCCTCGGCGTGGTGCTGGGCTCGGCTCCCAGAGTGCTGCACTGGCCAATTCCTGCCAGCCTGCTGGGCTGTCCTTAGCAGGAGGTCAGCTTCTCTGTGTCATTTTGTGGGCTCTGCAGCTCCAAAGTTTTTTAGAGTCCCCTTTTTACATGGATTGGGGAAGGTGGAAGCTGGAGCAGCAGGGAGGTCCTACTTCTACTCCACCATCTTGTCTCTGCCCCCCACAATTCCTTTTTATAAAAAATTTTTATTTTAACATTCATTTTTAAAAATTTTGAGTTCCAGATTCTCTCTATCCCTTTAGCACCTCCACCACTCATTGAGAAAGCATGCAATATATCAGTTGTACATGTGAAGTCATGTAAAACACATTTCCATATTATGCACATTACAAAGAACACCAAAAATAATAAATTAAGTAAAAACATATACTTTAATATGCACTGAATTAATCAATTTTTTCTCTGGAGGTGGATAGCGTTTTTCATCATCAGTCCTTTGGAATTGTCTTGGATAATTGTATTGATTAGAGTAATTAAATCTTTCATAGTTGATCATCGAGTAATACATATTCCTTGAAGTTGTTAGCAAACCAAGAAAAAAAGATGCAACTTTACCTTCTTTTATTTTGCTAGTTAAAATAATATACAATGTAAGTTCAGGCATTCTGACATCTCATCCTATTTTAGAGTTACTATGATCCCTACATTTCTCTCAAACCTCAATCACATTTAATTTTTGTTTTAATGTAATAACAAACCTTTTATTTTTTGCATTGTCCTTGTTTCCAAATGAAGTAATCCTCCTTTTGTCCATTTGTTAGGGCCTCTCTAAAAAAAATTCAATACTACTATTGGTAATACTGCATATCACACTCTCACACAATGATAGATAAATGCAGACTGGCAACTTTGGAGCTGAGTATTAAAACCCTCAATTAGCTCAAACACATTGCATTAACTGAATTGTGGCTTACACTAAATGCAACATGGTATTATTTTAGAATTCACGCTAAATTGAATTTCACATTAATTGAACTCAAATTAATCATAGCCTAGGAGTATAGTCAGCCTTCAGACAGGAAACAAGAACTTATTTCAAGGGGAATTGCAAGTTGTGAAACAGGAAAAGGCAGTAGTTTGTTTCTAGACCTGGGAAGGGGTTGACCTGAGGTAGCTCGACCACAATAATAATTTTTTTTCCTTACCTAAAGCAGAGAATTCCATATTTTCTTGGCTAACCTTAAGAAGAGCTTCATCCTTCAAAAGATCATATAACCATCGATAGAAACTGATATTCTGGACCTGATTTTCCCCAGCAAGGTAGAAATAGTTGCTGCGGTAAAATGGCCAGGACCTTATGGATGATGGAGCAACTACTTTGTCTTAAAATTCATGTTAGATGAAAATAAAGTCAGGAGTAGTCTGACATATACCCTAGATTTTAGTGTAAATTACATCCATGGGTAATGAAGCTGAATTACATCCTAGGGTAATAAAGAAATGATATGATTGTTGAGCTACCATTATTGATGTTTGGAAAGATCATGGAGAACTGCAAAAATGCTATAGAACTTAAGAATGGTAAATGTCCTAATTAAAAAAAAAACCCAGGAAGTATGAAATCTACAAATGGTAGGTTAATGACCTTGACTTTGTTCCCTGATAAAATTCTAGAATATATTATAACAGAGATGATTAGTGACAATCTAGAAATGTGACAATGATAATAGTCAGCAAAATTTCATCTTATGACATTTAAAAAGTTTGAGAGACATAGTTTCTGGATAATTAATCATTTTATAAATAATTCTAACATTTTATCAATAAAAGGGATGGTCATTTGGCAGTCTCTCTTAGATAAAAAACAAATTCTGGTAGTGTGCTCACAGCATATAAGCTTTTGGAAGAGAGGGTGTTCCTGAGGGTGGTGATCAACTTTTATTGGTAAACAATTAGTGAGAGAGAATGAATATTCTAATGCTATGTGGACCTACTCTAACAATGTCAACTTTGATCATGTAATTTTCTTTCAAATCACCCCCAACGTGGGAAATCTAGACAAAAGTTCTATATCCCCCATCTAAGCCTGAGTAGAACAACACAATATCCTAGAAGTTTTGCCTTAGTGTAAATTCTTTGTGAGGTTTGGTGGGGGTAGTAATACCCAGATTGAGGAAAATGCTAATCCTATCTGCTATCATCAATCCTGTTCTTTGAAATGTGTACTTTAGAAAAAGGGAGAGAATTCTGGGTCTCCCCAAATCATTGGTTATTAATAATCATTTTTCTCAAACAACAGGTCATGCTAGACTAGCATAATTTCATTTTTTCCCCTGCCTTTTGGAGGGCAATTGGGGTTAAGTAACTTGCCCAAGGTTACATGGCTCATTTTTTCATGTGGGTGTAAAGTGTCTGAGGCTGGAACCGAACTTGGGTCCTCCTGACTCTGGGGCCGGCGCTTTACTCACTGCATTACCTAGCCACCCCTCTCATTTCATTTTTTGGCAGAGCTACTAGACTGTCATCAGAGGAATGCTAAAGATTTAGTTTGCTTAGGTAGAGCAAAACATTTGACAAAATCTCTGATGTTACCTTTCCAGACAATATAGACAGATGGAGGCTAGATGAAGCTACAGTTATATGGATTCAGAATTGGTAAGTGGTCAAACATAAAATGTCTGGAGCTTAGATTAAGTGGTTCTTGTGATATAGGATGGTGTTTCCTACTAAGGTGCTTCAAATATCTGACTTTCACCTTGTGCTTTTTAACATTTTTATCAATGAATTGTATTGTTGTAACCACCATTTTGTGAACATTCCCCATCCCTCCTGTCTCAGGCAAATTCACCTAGGAGACTTGCCTGAAACATCTTCCCAAATGAGGTGACCATATAAGACGTTATTTGTAAAAAGCACTTGGCACAGTGCCTAGCAGAGTAGGCACTTTCTTAGTATTTTCCAGTTGTGTCTGACTCCTCGTGATGGGATTTTCTTTTATTATATCATAATAAAGGGCAAAACTAGCAGTAAAAATGCAGAAATGCAATAGTGAGTAAATTTCACCACCCCTGATCTGTTTTTTTAAATTACTTCTCTCTTATTTTGCCCCAGGATTTTTAAATGTTCTATGATTTACATGAACACAAGCATTACTTGTTTATCTGGCCTCATTTAGGTATAGAGTCCTAAATGAATTTAAGTTTGAAAGAATTATCCTTGCTACAAATAGCACCCCAGGGGAACAGCCCTGAAGTGGACAGTTGAAGACTGTCAATGAGTAACAAGTACCACACCATAAGAGGAACTGGGGCTTTAAGGCCATGCCCACACTATTAAATTAGTGGTGACATAGAAAAAAAATGTCCCAGGGTGAAATCAGACTTAGGACTACTTGACCTCATTATCCAACTCTACAAAAGCAAATAAATTTTTCAAGATGCAAATGAGACCTGCCCAAACCTGCCACCTGGAACCCATAGCGCTCCCCCCTCCCCCACCTTCCGGGTTACATAGGGACTTTCAGTGGGGCAACAAATGGGTCATTAGGCAACAAACTGATCGCTACCTTTTGGCTTCTGTATTTTCCCTGCTTGCTCAAGTTGTGGTTTCCCCTTGGTAACAGTTATGTTGTGGCTGTTGTCTATAAAAGCTCTAAGAATATGCATCTTGGTGGCTGTCTGATTTGGGTACATGACCCCTGGCAGTCTCCAACTTCATTAAAGCTCCACTTAAAATGATTAACGGTCTCACTAGCTAATTTCTCATTACAACAGTATAACTTTATATAGGATATGTCTGACAAAATAGTAGCTAATATAAATATATGGGAGATAGCTCACATGTTGGATAACAGAGGCAGGGTCCAAAAAGATTTTGACAGGATAGAATATTTTCCCAAATCAAATAGCATGAAAACTGAGAAGGATGACTATGAAGACTTACATTTCTGTTAAAAGAAAGTAAAGGTCACAAGTACAAGATGATGGAGGTGTTGTTAAGTAGGTGTTTATGTAAAAAAAAAAATCTGAGGACTTAATGGACCCCAAACTTAATATACATTTTTAAAAAAGTATTCAGAGAAATGAGACTATTGCTCTCATATTAAAAACCAATTACTATTGGAGAGATACAGGATTTTCCCTTTTCTATTTTCTCATTCTCTAGTATGTCAAATCAGCCCCTGAAGAATAGGGTTGATAATGAGATTGGATTCAACATTCTCCTCAATCTTGTTCAGACCCCATAACCAGCGGAGCACATTGTGTTCTACTCAGGCTTGGGTGGGGGTGCAGATCCTTTGTCTAGATTGCCCAGGACTGGGGTGGTGGTGGTCTTGGAGTAGGAATGTCATAATTAAAGTCGTGGTCCCTGGCTCCTCATTAGAATAGGTCCAGGTCTCATTATAAAATTCATTCTCTCATTAATTGTTAGCCAATCAGAACTGACTGCCATTTGTTGGGAATACCTACTCTTCCAAAGGCATATAAGGGTCAATAGGCCACCGTGATACATCTTCAGTTTATGAGAGATAGCCAAATGGCCATCCTTTTATTAATTATTTGCTAGCCATAATAATAAAATGATTAATTACTCAGAAATTGTCTCTCAAACTTTTTATACATCACAGTGTGAAGTGGAAACCTGAAAGCTTATACTATCCTAGGTTGTGCTAGGAATAGTGTATTCTCAGCAACATGGAAAGTGACAGTGCTAGTATGCTCTGTTCTAGTTAAACCACAAATGGAGTACTGAGTTCAGATATGTAAACTGCAGTTTAGGATAGGAATGACCAGGTGGAGAATGTCTAGAGCAGGGTAACCAGGATGGTAAGGAGCTTTAACATATTGCTATAAAAGAAGCATTTGAAAGAAAGGAAATTATTAATATCGGAGAAGAGTTACTAAGATAAGACATGAGAGACATCTTCCAGCATTGAAAGATATTTACGTGGAAAAGGGATTTGCTTCATCCTGCCAAGCTCTAGAGGAAAGACCTAGGACAGCTATGTTAGATGTTGCAGAGAGTAGTTCAATGTGAGGGGAAAAAGCTTCCTAATAATTAGAGCTTTTGGAGAGAGGAATGGTTTGTCATGGAAGGGAATGAGCTCCATCTCCACAGAGATTTTCAAGAAAAGCCTGTACCACCCCTTATCAATTATATGGTGGAGTAGAGATAATTGTTCAGATAGAAGCAACTTGAAGTTGAACTACAAATGACCTCTGAGTTTGCTTACATCTTTAAGATTATGATTTCCTAATTTTCTCTTATTGTTTCATATCTTCTCTATTATAAACTCCTAGGGGACATATGTTCTGTGATACATTCCTCTCTCCCCTCAACCCCATTCTGAGACCTCCTCCCCTAGTACAGTGATAAACATAAACCAAGCACACTCAAAATCCACATCAAATAATTGACTTGTAGATTGCTGGTACCATAGAAAGTTGCCTGCACTATGCACAGATTCTCAAAATGTTAGAGCTATGATTGACTGAAAGATTCCTATATAACTAGCATATATTGTTGTCATTTAGTATTTTCAGTCATGTCAAACTCTTTCTGACCCCATTTGGGATTTTCTTGGGAAATGGACTGATTTGCCATTTGCTTCTATAGCTCATTTTATAGAAGTTACTGGAATAGTTTCCATTTCCTTCTCCAGCTCATTTTACAGATGAGAAGTCAAGGCAAGCAAGATTAAGTGACTTGCCCAGAGTGTCACAGCTACTTGAATTTAGAAAGATCAAGTCTTCTTGATTTCAGGTCATCTAGCATCCATATGACTAGCATATAATGGTCCAGTATAAACTCATTTATGGATGAGGAAACAGAAGTCCAAAGAGATGAAATGATTTGGTTAAGGTCATTCATCTAGTAAGAGGTAGACGTGGGACTTAAACCTAGCTCTTCTGATTTCAAGGCCAAGATTCTTTCTATTTATAATGTGCTATGTTCCCTTTGTGGCAATCATTCAACTTTACTGGAAACCTGTAGGGGAGATGGTTACATCAATTCAACTATGGTTACAGGTACATAAAATGTTTGAGTGTCTCAAGGCAATTCTGGAGTATTCATAATTAGATGGTTAGTGAATCCAGTGGGGGCAGAGAAGTGGCACAATTGACAAGGTGTTTGACTTAGAGTCAAACTTAGAGTCAGGAGAACCTGAATTCAAATCCTAACTCAGACACTCTTTAGCTGTGTGGACCTTGTTAATTCATTTAACCTATCTGAGATTCATTTTCCTCATCTATAGAATAAGGGGGTTGGATTTGATGGATTTTAAGGTCCCTTCCAGCTCAAAATTCATGCTGTGATACTATTATATTTCCTTTGTGTTTTTTTCTTTTTAAATAGCATTTTTTCCAATTACATGTAAAGACAATTTTAAAACATTCATTTAAAAAAAGTTTTGAGTTCCAAATTTTCCCTCTTCCTCCCTCAACTCCCCCTAACTAAGGTGGTTAGCAATTTGATATGGCTATATCTATGTAGTAACGTAAAACATATTTCCACATTAATCATGTTGTGCATATTTCCCTTGTTTTGCAATAAAGAATGAAATAAAATAATTAACTTCTGAAATGATTTTAGAGTCAGATAATTATAAGACCAGAAGGGATCTTAGAGATAATTTAGTCCTTATTCCACAGGTAAGGAAACAGAACATCAGAAAATGCTTTGTCTAAACTCACATAGCTAGTTGGTGGTAAAAAAAAAAAAACGAACCAAAATTTATCAAAAATTAATGTTTTTGGTACAGACTATGAATAACAGCTGCATGTTGTGCATGCAAGTTACTTAAGCTCTCAACGCCTTAAGGAACTCTCTAGGATGATAAGCTGCAGAGAAAGTGCTGGTCTGCATGCATGAAGGGAGTTTTCTCATCCAGGTGTTCTCTATAACACGAAGATCCAGTCTCTATCCTATCCCATCTCATAGTATCATAGGATTTAAAGGTTCAAGGATTTTACAAGTAACCTAATACAATCCCCTTATTTTACAGATGAGAAAAGTCTCAGAGTCATCAGTCAGGGGACTTGCCCAAGGTTGCACACATATTTATTTCGTAGTCAAGAATGGGAAGCAGGCCTCCAATCTCCAAATCAAAATCCTTGGATTCTCAGGGGGCTCACAGAATGTGTTAAGGTTTAAATATACTTTGAGAATAAGGATAAACACCAAATGGGACTGTAATAAACATGAATGATGTCATTTCTCTAGTGCCTTGAACTCAAGGTGCTATATTTCTGAAGCACTGCACTTCATAAGTGATATGCATTCTGGTTGTTAAAAGAATATGTATTAATCATGTTTACTACTTCAATTGGTCTTTTCATTTTTAAAGGGCTATAAGAACTAATTAATCCTCTTGAGGAGGGAGGTGGAGAGTGTGTCTGGCAATTCTCTATTATCTGAGCAATTTCTTTTTCTCATCCCTACTTACCAGCCCCTGACAGGCTTTCCCGCCTCACTTTAAGAACTCAGGAGTGGATGCGTAGGTTTGTATGTATTGAAGCATTAAATTTGATATAATTAAAGGTTATTAAGTGAGTACTAGATGCAGACACAAAGAGAGGTTTTGTGGCATAGAAGAGTAAGAGCTGACCTTGAACTGGAACCTTGGGTTCTAGTCCTGCTTCTTCTACCCATGTTGGTTTCTTGGGACATACACCATCTCTGTGACTCTGCAAACTACTTAACCTCTCAAGGCCCCAGATAACTCTCTAAAAGGACAAGTTGTAAACAAGATGACAAAAAAAGAGAAAGTTATATGATAATTTTATTATATATTTAAAAGAACTAGCAAGTTGTACATAATAGATTTGCAGTTTCACCCTTTTTTCTATTTTACTATGTTATGGAAATACTTGTTTTATTTTTTAAGTTCAGAATAAATGAAAAAATGTAAAAAATGAATTAGTAGAGAAACTCCTTGCTGTGAGATCTATGCTGATTAAAGCACAGAACCAGTTAAATATGGGAAAGGAAGTGCTAAATTAAGGGGATGCAATGAGGAAAAACAATCATTTTCCTGCTTCCAAGATTCTTACAATTTTGAAGATGGGGCAAATGGTATACACACAAGTATGATACATGGGAAGAAGTGATAGGGCCAAAAGGCAGATGCAACAAACATTTTAACCTATCATATGGCAGGTACCATGCTAGGCCCTGGGAGTGCAAAGATTGAAAAAAAAATTCTTGCTCTCAAGGAATTTATATTGTATTGAGAGAAACAATATGTTGACAAATTAGAAAATACTGTGTATGTGTGTTTATGTGTGCCAGTGAGGGCCTAGTCTTTAGACCATATACACTATGCCCTGCCTATGACAAAATCATGTGAAGATTTCTTGAGCCTTTCTGGAATTGTTTAATGGAGGCTTTCCCCTTCTTTGATTCAAAGCAAAGTACAAGTATCTGGACTGTTTGTTGGGATTAAGTGTGCATAGAAAAGTCTTGAATGGTCAGAATAGATAACCCTTCCCCAGTGGTGAGCAAATCAAGACCTGCAGTAACCTTCAGGTGGGGAGAGGCAGGTGTTGTCAGCTGCCCTGCCTCCCTGGACCACCACGGAAAAGAACTTTTTTTTTTTTTGTCACCATGTAGTAAACCAAAAAGAACAGTGAGAATGTCTGCATGCAGTCTAAAGTAGGAATGCAGGCCCACTTCATTATGCCTAAAGTGGATTGCAATGATTGGACTCTCAATGGGCAGTCCCCTCCATTTCATATGTAAGGTGATGCCCATTTTAGATTTTGACAATTTTACTGATTGAAATGGGGAAAGGAAAAAAAAATACACGTAACACATATATTTGAGAAACACTAAGAAGTCAGTCGACAAGAATTTATTAAATACCTGCTAAGAGAGGCTTATGTTTCAAATGGCTACAGTGTCTCATTTCCCAACATCTAATTTGTATAACACTCATAAAAGAACTTTAGCATTGGAAGTTGGGCAACAATGAACCCCGGAAGTGTTTTGTGATTATTGGACAAATGTTTACTTCTTGGTTACAGTTGATCCACCAGAAGTGATAATTTGGTTAATCACCAGGACCTAGAAATGAGCCCTCTCACTGAAGGGAATCAGTTTGGGACCAGTAAGATGGTCCAAGAACAGACACCACTGCATCTTAGAGGAAAGGATTTGCTTTTCTCTGCGTTGCTGTCTTCTGTATGGAAGAACAGATTGTTGAAAGAGGGGATCATTTGCCTGTCTCTACAATTCTACCTGTATCCTGGGAGGTGGAAACCCTTAGAACTCAGTGAAGGGAGCAGAACTTTAAAAAGCTCTGTAAATCCAAGGCTGAGGGTGTCTCTGTTTTCTGAAGGAGTGCAGTGGAGAGGAGTTAACAGGAACCAGAGAAATGGCTTCACCCAGTAAAGAAGGTAGCCTAGAAGAGGACAATTCGATCTAGCTATGGAGCAGCTGAACTTAGCAGTGAAGCCACCCATCATACACCAGGGCCATGCCTAACAATGAACTTCTGCACGGACTTTTCCTGGGGAAAGGAAGAACATTAAAGCCCGTAGTTCCAGAGTTGCGAGTTGCTCTGGGTATATGAGTTCTCTACTTATGAGCCTCATTAAAATGGGACTTTAATTTTGTATCTATTTTCTCCCAGTGGCATTGGGTTCTCTGGTGTGATTTTGTGCTGGTTCATGGAGAGAACGTTATGTTATATCCATTCAGTCTTTGCCTTCTGTTTAGTATGTTTTTGGTTAAGAATTA
>NW_027187361.1:21461548-21557619 GCF_028583685.1 Petaurus breviceps papuanus | reverse complement strand
TGGGTGAGACAACCAGCTCAAAGAGAAGGGAGCTAGAAGAGGGGAAGTGATATGTGAACTACATGCATGAAGTAAGTAAAGCTGATAAAAGTACTCTAACCAAACCTAAGAGAGAAATAGGAGGGAGGAAGGGAGAGAAAGAGAGAGGGAGGGAGAGAGAGAGACAGAGAGGAGAAGGAGGAAGGGAGGAAGAAGAGGAGGAAGCAGAGGAGAAAAAGAAGGAGGAGGAGGGGAATAAGAAGAATAGTAGAAGAAGGAGAATAATAGAAGAAGAAGAAGAAGAAGAAGAAGAAGAAGAAGAAGAAGAAGAAGAAGAAGAAGAAGAAGAAGAAGAAGAAGAAGAAGGAGAAGAAGAGTAATTATTTGCAGCTAGAAGGATCAGCGGAAGCTTCATGGAGGAGGTAGCTTGGCCATTGCATGTCACAGAGATGACCACATTCCCATAGTCATCTTCTTGCCCCGCTGCACCTCCCAGCCAAACCTCCAGCTTCTACCCCACAGCTGTGCTGCTTTGCCTGCTGTGTGTTCATCACATCCAGGTCCAGTGCAGTCACCCAGCCTTCTCCCTGATTCTTCTTATCCTCTTCCACCTCTTGCTCTGAGAACTGTATTCAAATCAATACTAACCCTGCTTCTGGAAAAGGGACCATCTGTCAATTGCTCTCTGGCTCCACTCACTGATCTGTGATACCTCAGAGCAAAACACCCTTTCTTGGCCACCACTCTCCAATATGGGCAGCTATATGGTGATAGACAGTTGGTCTTCACATCAAGACAACCTGAATTTGAATCTTACCTCAGACACTTACTAGTTATTTGACCCTGGGCAGGGCTAAAAAGAATGTTTGCTCCTTAAAGGCAGGAATTAGATGTCTTTTTTTTATTTGTATGCTCAGCATTTAGTGAAAGTGCCTGACACATGGTAAGCATTTAATAAATGCTTTTTCATTCATTCATTAAACAGGTAGGAAGACATGTGAAGAGAAAGTTTTCTCAGTATGGGAGAAATCATGAAGAAATGAGAGATGGGAAAAGGAAGTAGGAGATTTGGAAAAAGATAGCAGTGCAGTTTGTGTGGAATACAGGAAATCAAGCATTGTGAACTCAAGCTGGAAAGAGAGATTGGAGTCAGTCTGTGGAAGGCTGAATTTCCAGGCTAAGGAACCTAGCCACAATTATTGTTACTGAAATAGGTAATCTGATTTTTATTTGTTGTATTTGTAATTTATTTATATATTTTTATTACACATATTTATATATAATTATATTTAATCTTTCTCGTAGTATTGTGACATGGTTAGACTTAGGCATTGGAAAAGTCATCTGAGAAGCTCTGTGATAAATCATAGGAGACTGCTTGTGTAGGTGTTAGTGTCTCTGATATCATTTCAAAGACAGAAACAAATGATTTTCTGAATTTTCTATTGTTTTGAAATGACTTCTATTAGCCCAGATATTTGGGACCTGAGTGTACGTGCATTGAACAAACGTGCAAAGTTCCAGGAGAAAGCACAATCCAGAGCTACCAGGTTCTTTCGCCCGTGTGTGGGGCTTCATTGGGCATGCAACTGAATTTCATCCCTGTTAACTCTACAAATCATGTTAAAACTGGGTGCAGAAATTCCATTTGGAAAGAATAATTTGCACAGGCCACATACACAGTTGTATCGCCATATTCTCTCCCTCCTAACTGGCCTTGCCAGTTTCTCTCGAGCCCCCTCTTCCTCAGGTATGTAAATTGAATCATCTTCCTGGAGCCAGAGAACTCTGAGTTCATGTACAAACAGGATTCCCATGGTAACTGAACAGAAAAGCCACTCAAAGCAAGGAGAGGGAAAGAAAGGAATGAAAATGGAAAAAAGGGAGGGGAGGGGAGTCTTGGCTATTCATGATGGCTGGAAGGGATTTTTATTTTGATGACCTGATGATAGAGGGGGATGGCTGGAGGTAGAGAGAACAAGTTCTGAGAATGGGGCATCAGAGCAGGTAAAGCCATAGCTGACTTATGGTGCATGAAGTCAACAAATGAAAGAATCTAAAACTAGAGAGTTATGCAAGAAAAAAGGGCATGAACTGGAAAGCCAGCGCAGGCCTAATAGATATGTAGGGGTAGAATTGGTGAAGCATCAGTCTCCATAAAGCTCTGATAGACTAAGGGTGCAGGGAGCAGGATGGTCCCTGAATGACATTTTCATTCTTGCAGACTTGAGGCATGTTCTTTTAAGGCTTTTGCTGGGTTCTTAGGTAAAAAGTGCTGTCAGAGCATCGTTCCTGGAACATAGCTGTTATTGTTCAGATGTTCGGTTGGGCCTGACTCTTTGTGATCCCGTGACCACATCACACCGATGCTGCCCATGGCATTTTCTTGGCAGATGGTGGAATGCTTCGCTATTCCTTCTCAAGTTCATTAAGGCAAACAGGATTAAATGACTTACCAGAGTCACACAGCTAGCAAGTGTCTGAGGCTGAATTTGAATTCAGGTCATCCTGACTCCAGGCTCAGAACTCTATGCCTCCTTCTCCCATTTATTGGCACACAGTAGGTACTCAATAGAAGTATGTTGATTTGATGAATTGGTTCATTTGCAAAAGCATTGGACTGTGTCAAGGAATCTTTGAGTCGCAATTCTGCTTCTAAATCTGTGATTTTGGAGAAGTTGAGAATTTATTTTACTCCTCTCAATCTCAGTGTATTCATTTGTCCAATAATAGTGTTTGGGTAAAAGAGAATACTTTTAGCTCTAAAAATAAATTAATTCAATAGTATTGAATTAATTGCCATTGAATTGCTTATAAAATAAATAGACTACAATAGAAATTATGAAATTAGATCTACTATCTTATTTTCATTAGGTATATTGTTTCTTATTAGGTCTATTCTAATTTTTTCTAGGGCACTCACTGGCAGAGAGGCCATGGCTTATTTTCGTGGAAAGGATGAAACAATTAGGCTTATTCAGTATTTGTTAATTTATTAATTTAAAAAGTATTTATTAAGTGTCTGCTATGTATGAGAGGCACTGGGTTACATGGTGAACATATAAAGAAAAAACAAAACAACATCCTTCCTCAAGGAATTTATTCTTCTGGGAAGGGGAACAACATATATGTGAATAATTACATACAAAATGTGTACAAAACACAAGTTAATTTCAGAGAGGAGAGAAACACTAAAAATATGATAAATGTTATGGAGGTAGAACTGGCAAATGATTAAATATGGGAGAAACGGTTAAGCGTCAAGAATGACAACGAGGCTGTGAACCTTGGTGACCTGAAATTATGATTGTGTCCCAGACAGAACCAAGGAAGTTAGGAGGTGGAGCAGGTTTACAGAGACAGATAATGAATCCTGTTTTGGATATGGTGTTTCAAATATCTATGGGTTATCTCTAGGGCAGCTGGGTGGCACAGTGAGTAGAACACTGGGCCTGGAGTCAGAAAGACTCATCTTCATGAGTTCAAATTTGGCCTCAGACACTTACTAGCTATGTGAGACTTATCCCTGTTTGCCTCAGTTTCCTCATCTGTAAAATGAAGGCTCTGGAGAAATGGCAAAACACTCCATTATCCATCAACCCCAACAATGACAACATGGGCTATCTAGTTGGAGACATTCCTCTGATAGCTGGTGATGTATAAAAGATCAAACAAATGATGAGGGGGTACATATCTGGAAGTCTTCTGCATAAAAATAATTATTGAATCCATATGAGCTGATGAGATCATTAGAGAGAACAGAGAGAAAAAAATGAGAAACGAATCCAGGATAGTCTCTTGAGGAGGAGAGATGAAAGCTCAGAGAGACAGCAGAAAGCTAATGGGGCAAGTTCCTGAAGGAGATGGGAAGAAATCCAAACAAGGGCATAAGTAAAGGGGTAAATCTTGACTATGTAAGGGACCACTTCTGGTTCAGAGACTGGAGCAAAGGAGGAGAGAGTGGGGGATGATGGGCAGTTGTGAGGTGTAGAATTGGGGAAAAGAGGGAGCTCAATAATCTCTATTTGTTTCAGTAAAGTATGAAATGAGATTTCTCTTCTTCTGAGATTCTCTTCTTTCAAGAGGGAGGAGAGAAAGTACTGTGGGTTACCTGAAGAGGGTAATTCTAGAACAGCCACTGTGGGAAGGCTGAGAGAACATGTCAATTGGGAAGGAACCCAAAGATTGCCTTGTATCAGTGAGGGCCCAGCTGAGATTAGGTAGCAAAGCTTTGGAGTGGACCCATTGTCAGAAAAAAGAAGGAGAGAACATGGTCTATCAAAAGCCATTAAATATAAGTGCTTTGTAAACCTTAAAGCACTACATGAAAACTTGCTATCATTATTAGTAAATAATCAAAGAGTCATTTATATGCAGAATGATACCTACAGGTTAGCTACCATACTGTTATGCTTGTGGAATCCTGGGATAACTTAAAGAGGGATGCTTGAAATTTTAAATATGGGAGAAATCCCCACCTTGAAGACGATGATGATGATAGCTAGCCTTCTATAATACTTTAAAGTTTGCAAAGCACTTTACAAATATTACTTCATCTTACCCTCCTAACAGCCCTGCAAAGTAGGTTGTATTATTAAACCCATTTTATAGATGAGGAAAGTCAGGCATATAGAGACTCAGTGACCTGCCCAGGGTCACACAGCTAGTAAGTGTCTGAGGCTGAATTTGAACTCAGTGTTTCCTGACTCCAGGCCCAGCATTCGATAGAAGTGTAATCCTACCAAGAGTGTGAAGAGACACACTGTATTTCTAATAGAGTTCATTTCTAGCTTTAGAAAGTGCTTTGAGCTCAGCCAAATAAAGCTATTCTATGCATTCAAATGATTATTGCTCTTATCCTGCCTCTGACTCACAGCAGGCATTACTGTTCAGCAGACGTGCACTGCTGTGGATGACGGGTCTTTTGCCACCCCCTCTGACTAGAGGCAGCTATGATTTCATATGGCTGAACAGACATGTGCAAGGCCACATTATTAAATGTGACTCTGGATTCTGTCTCCAGGCTCCCACTCACATTGCAGTAGAGTGCTTCCTTTTGCCTAGGGAAAGTCAGGTCTTTCCAGAGAACCACCATTGTGCGGTGCCCTCCACAGACAAGGGGATGTTTTAAGGTCTCACTGCTAAGGGGTTCTGCTTCTGACTTCATTCTGATTGCAGGCCTGGTGCTTCAGATCTTTGGATGTAGGTCCTTGTGGAGGTGGGGTCCCTTCAGTCCCCAAACAGAGATAGCTCCTCCAGTGCTTTACACAGCATTTACAGGTTGCCATGCCCTATCGCCTCATGGCCTCAAAATCAAAATGAGGTTAATATGGGACACTCTCCAACCAGTGAAGAACCGTCGGAATGTAAGGTTTTCTCTTCCTTGTCCTTCTCTCTGTTCTTCTTTATCCTTCTCTTCCTTAGCATCATAAGTGCTTTCATCTTCATCTTCATCATCATCATCATCATCATCATCTTCATCATCATCATCATCAGGAAAAAATCAGAACCATGGGGCTAAAACTACAAGGGACCTCAGGAGTCACTGATTTAGCACCTTTGTTTTACACATGAGGACACTGAGGTTCTGAGAGGTTAGGTTACATGTAATTAGCAGCACAGCTGGTATTTGAATCAGCCCCTCTTTCCATGAAACCACAATGAAGCTCCCTGTTTCTTTCAGAATGTGGCTGTCTTGTGGCCTTTTGCCCTATAGAAATTCCAAAATCCTTGACCATCACATATCTATTATTTATGCAGATAAAACTCTATGTAGGATTCTGATGTGTATTATGGACCAGTGATGCCTTAAGTAGAAATGGGGCCTGTTATTTAAGAAGATATATATACACACACACATATATATTTTAATTTTAAAATTTAATGTCCTCTGTGTTTTATTGTGTTTTTATTTGTTTTACTGTATATTTCCCTGTGATATCTTAATCTGGTTCTGGTAGGAGTATTGTGGGCCTTGTGCAGCATGTGGGTCTCTGTTATAGATAATCATATTTCAGCTGGCTCCCTGCCATGATCGTCTTCATGTCACCCACCATCTGATATCTTCCAGGGTCAATGCTTCACACTGAGGGGCAGGAGTAACCCTACTGATTTTTGGGATTTTTCTGTGTCTTCTTAACCCTTTTAGTGAATTGGCTTAAAGAAGCCATAACACTCCGGAACTTAAAAGGTTACAATAAATAAGTAAAATTAAATACATTTTTAAAAAGTTTTAAAAAAGAAACTACAACAAATTAGATAGGTTCTCTGGGGACAGTTTAACTAATATATTCCTTGAGGTGTGGAAAAAGAAGATGGAAGCAGCTTTCTACTTACAAATAAAAATCAATACTACTCATTCCTTTAGCCAAGAACATAGCCAAAAGGAACTGACCAATTAATTGTTCCTCCTACAGTGATGTTGGTAGCAACTTAGCATTTCCCAGGGAACAGTTTTTTGCACATTCAGTATCATAAACAAGATTTAGGTTCATCACATGCTAACAGTCCCCTTGGAGTCAGAAACCCTCATGGAATCCTGCCTTGCGCTTTTGTTCTTTCGGCAACTTGGGTTACAAATTAGTTCAGAAAGTACTTCCGTGATGTTATGAAATATTCCATTGTGATATTGCACTAAGTGGCTCTGGAGCACATAACAAGGAGAAACCCTCAGTGAATAAGCTTTCCACATGGCTTAATGAATCCTATTGAAGACCAGAAATGCATATTTCTATTCCACTTTATACAGTATCTGGAACTTAATGCCAATTTTTCTTTTCAAGCATGCTCTGTTTTGTCCCTACACGAGCCTCTCCTCTCTCCCGTACTTGCTGAACCCAGAGCTGGAAGGAACACGAAAACACTGGCTGCTTGGTCTTTCTCGATGCTTCTCTTTATCCCTCTTTTGGTCTTAAAAAACAACCAGGCATTCCACTCTTCCTAATCTTCCCCGACATTTATTTCACATCATCACCAGACATCTTGACTTGTCTTGCCAGTGAACTCAGATGACTCTGGAGGAAACAGTGCGGCTGAGGACGGGACAGCCCTGCCTCACTTAAATCCAATTCACATGCAAGTCACGATGTCATCTGTGATGTCATCGGTCCTCTTTGAGATTGAAAGATGAACAAAAACATTTAGTTAAATCCATCGATCACCAGACATTTCCAATGGAGCAGATACCTACCCAGTGGTAGGAATGGCCCACGTTCCCTTTCCCATTGTCTTCTCCGGGACAACTCCGGGTTAATAAGTATCGTCTTGAGGCTTGTAGAAACCCCAGAGCAATTTTCATGGCTCTGGCATGAGTTTTCAGAGACATGATTGGATTTCAAAGGAATGTGCTTACCCCAACCCAAGTGTCAAGGGTGCCTGGGGTATTCTTTTTTTTCTTTGGAGCGGGGAAGGTAAGGCAATGGGGGTTAAGTGACTTGTCCAAGGTCACAAGCTAGTAGGTGTGTCAAGTGTCTGAGGCCGGATTTGAACTCAGGTCCTCCTGACTCCAGGGCCGGGGCTCTATTCACCGTGCCACTTGGCTGCCCCTACCTGGGGTATTCTTAATGGAGGTGTACAGGGTCGTTTGTAGTGCTGTCTCCCTCATCAGATTCTGAAAGCAGGGGCTGTTTTAGCATTCTTTGTACCTGGCATATAGTAAGTGCTTAATAAATGCTTGTTGACTTGACAAGGCAATGGGATTTCCTGAGATGATATTATAAGAATAATGTTAACAGTATGGAACCATTCCCCCATAAATATGGTTGTATTTTCTCACAACTACACATAGAACCAGTAAGAAGAATAGAAAGGTGAGGCAGTGGATGGAGCAGTGGGCCCAGAGTCAGGAAAGTCTGCATTTAAATGTGACTTCAGATATTTACCAGCTGTGTGACCCTGGGCAAGGCACTTAACTTTTGCTTGTCCCAATTTCCTCATCTGTAAAACGGAAATAGGAATAGCACCTACATGCGGCTAGGTGGTGCCATAGTGAGTAGAGTGCCATGCCTGAAGTCAGAAAGACTTCTTCCTGAATTAAAATCTGGCTTCAGACACTCACTAGCTGTGTGATCTTGGGCAAGTCACTTCACCCTGTTTGCCTCAGTTTCCTCATTTGTAAAATGAACTGGAGAAGGAAATGCAAAACACTCCAGTGTCTTTGCCACAAAAGCCATTAAATGGGGTCAAGAAGATTGGGACCCAACTGAACAAAGGAACAACATACCTCCCAGTTGTGAGAATCAAGTGAGAAAATGACTGCAAAGAGTTTAGCGCAGTGCCTGGTCCACACTAAGGGCTAAGTAAACGTTAGCTAAGGTCACTATCAATAGAGAAGTCCATGAATGGGGAGGCCACATGGCCCAGCCAGCTCACACCTCCAGCACTGCAGGACCCAAGGCATTTCCCTCCGCGTGACTTCCTCATGCTGCTTCCCTTGGATGGAGTGTCTCTGCCAGGATGGCTGCTCCTCTGGGGTCTCTGGGCTTGCTCCTCACGGTAGCTTGGCTTGACTTCACAGCGTGGCTCTCTGGGAAGAAGCTCGAGGGGAAAGGAAACGATCAATCCCTGCTCCCAAGCTGGATTCTTTGTCTGCACGTTGCTGCATTCTCTGCTGACACAAGGCTGACTCCTCAGAGCTGTCTTTCATCTTGACTCATTCCTCAAAGAGTGTGCCTTGCTTTTTAGGGCTGCTGAGGACTGGGATGAGCCTTTGGACAGATGCTGGTTAGTCATTCTCTAATACTGAAATTACATAACAATATTTGTGAAGCACTGAGTGCAATGCCTGACACGCAGCAGGTACAATGTAAATACTGGTAATAATTATTATTTTTACTATTCCCATAAAGCTTGACTAAAGGATTTCTTCAAACCTTCTAAAAGAGTAACTGGTTACAGATATTCTTTGTATTTCATTAACACATTTTAATATCACATTAAAAGAAATTAGTTGCCCCTTAACAACTATGCTTTTTTCATTTGGGTTTTGGGGAGGTCAGTCGGTTGGGGTGTCCCAATATCTTATTCCATCCATTAGATCACTGGATTTTTTTTCAACAATACTGTGAAGCAGACACTGTAAGTTACAGATGATGAAGCAGGCTCAGAAACTTAAGTGATTTGCCCATGATCATGAGAAAACTGAATGAACTGAGGGAATTAGAACAGCAAGTGTTTAATTGTGGGAACTGAGGGAATCGCACTGCCTCCATCTTGTGACTCAATTCTGGAGCTAGCTTAGTTCCTTTCTATTCAATTATGGGTCTAGTTCAATTTCTTTCCCCTGACAAAACTTTATTCAATTGTGGGAGTTGGGAGAAAACCTTATTGTGTGGTCTGACCCTGGCCCAGAATGGCTGGGAAACTGGACCACCTTCCCCTTCTGTTTAGAGACTCTTAACCAGGGCCCTACATTACACAGACCAGAAACTCAGACATAAAGATTGAGTTTTCTCACAATTGCACGTAAGACCCATAAGTTGTATCTGAAAATGGCCCTGTATTGGCCAATCAGCTATTGTTTCCATGTTCCTTTGACTGTTCACAGACACTTGGGGCCTCTTTTTCTGAATTCAGGGAATTGTACCTTTTACTCTCCGCCTCCCTACTTGGAAGGTCCCTAACATTTCCTCTGAGTAGGCATAAGATGATCTAATGTATTGTTTTCTTTTAGCTAATTGGCCTGAATTGATCAATTATTTTTAGTGTATAAAAGCCTATCTTGCCCTGTATCCAGAGTCCAGGCCTAAGCTGAGAAGGTTTGGTCCTGCTTTGTTAGGCAATTGCCATGCATTGCTTAATAAATCAATATAATCAGGAGAACAAACCTTTGCTTCCTTGGTTGTTTCATCTTTCACCCACCACGTCACCGGGCTAATAAGTGGCATAAGCAGGACTTAAACCCAATGCTGTATTCATTATATTACAGGCTGTATTCATTATTTTACACTGCCTCTATAATGAGAAATGCATCAGTTACAAAATAAAGGGCTATATCAGCTTCCAGGGGAAAATCATTACTGAACCAAATGATCAGAAAAGTCTTCATGGAAGAAGGAGCCTATGAGCTGGGACTTAAAGGATAGTGGAAATTCAGCAAGTGAGAAAGGAGAGGAAGGACATTGCAGATAATAGACTTTCAAAACCAAGACATTTGTTCAAACACCAGAAAGTCAAATCCATCACAGTAACAAAGAAGTCTGCATGCATTGCCAATTCAGGGAGCACCGATATCCCAAGCCTTCCCTCTGTTAGGCCTCCCCACAAAGCAAGTTCCCTTAGGTAAGATCACTCCCTCTGTCACTCACATGAGCTGCTCTGCTCCCTCTCTCCCAGCTCTGCCTCAGCCTCTCTCCACAAGGCCTCATCTACACCTCTGCTCTGCCCTTTGGCAAACTCCTCCCATCACATGGGCCTGTTAAGGGGCAAGGAAGATCTTTAAATTCCTTTAATGTGGTAAAAGCATGAAACTTTGGGTTACTATGGTCAGAACCAGCTTTTGAAGTTTTACATGTTGGAATGACAGGAGGCAGAAAATGTATGTAAGCTTTAAGGAATGATCCCTCAATGGCCACCCACCATTCATTTTATGTATGTGTATGTGTGTGTATGTATGTGTGTATGTGTATGTGTATATGTGTACACACACATACATACCAGATTCATTTTGTATTTATTATATACACATATATTCATGTGATACACATGTACACATGCCATATATCACATAAATACATAATACATTAGTATATATTCTATACCTATATATGTAAATACATACATAAAAATACAAAATGAATATAATGTAGTTAGAGTGCTAGCGGTTAGTTGAAAATCAAGAAAGAAGTTGTACAGAAGATGATTCTGGACCCAAATCTTGAAGGAAATGAGAGATTCTGTAAGGGACAGGCAAAAATAGAGGGCATTGTAGGTATGGGGAATGTCCGGATCAGTGGTATAAAGATGAGAGATTGAACACTATTTACAAGGACCAGAGAGAAAACCTGGCTGAATGGCCAATATGAGAAAGGAAATAATGTGCAATTGGCCAGAAAGATAGGTTGGGGATAAATTGTGCTTTAAAAGTCAAAAAGAGGAGTTTATATTTCATCCATATAGCAATAGGGAGCCAGTGAATTTTATTGAGCAGAAAAGTGACTTGGTCTAATCTGTATGTAAGGAAAATCACATTGGCAGCTGCATAGAGGATGGTTTGGAATGGTGAGAGACTAATTAGGAGGACATTGCAGTAGCCTAAGTGAGAGGTGACAAAGACTTGACCTCAAGTGATGCTTATGTGAGGATGGAAAAAAGATCAGAAGTAAAAGATGCAGTGGATGTCGAAAGGGCAAGATTGGACAATAGAATTGTAAGGAGTTGAGGAACCCTACTGGGATTGGAGAAATAGAGGAATTTGGTATAGGCTTGTGTCTAAAGGGAAAGAAGGGATAAAAAGGAATATCAGCTATTGCTGTTATTGTGACACTTAAAAAGGTTCAAGAGACATAGTTTCTGGGCAATTTAATCATTTTGTTAATAAGGCTAGCAGATTATTAATAAAAGGATGGTATTTGACCATCTCTCTTTAGACCAAAGACCATTATGACTCCTAATTTATATACCATTTTCAATGAGGGGCTAAGGTCACTCAGCATCATGTCACCCTTTAACAGAGAAAATACATCAATACTAGACTATTCTCAGTCTTGGGCTATCTAGAACAAAGGATCTGTCTCCACCCAAGCTTGAGTAGAATATGATGGGATTCCCCACCATAGATTACATTTCTTATAAGGTTGGGTGGGGTCTGACCAAGATCAGTAGAGTTAATACAATCTCATCAGTAATGTCCTTCAAGAGACTGAACTTTTGAAGGACTTTAGAAGAAGGGGCTAGCTCTGAATCTCCCCAAGATATTGGTTATTAATAATCATTTTTATCATCATCATATTTCACCTTGTTCTCATTTTTTTTTGAGGTGGTTCTGAAGGGAAGTGTTCTAAGGACAGATTGGCATCTGGTATCATCCATTTCTATTCAATGTTCTTAGGGCTGTTGTACAGGTGGATAAAATAGCTCCTTTTCTGTAGTTAAATGAAAGTATGAGCATGTCAGCTCATCCTCTGTGGGCTCGCTGAAAACATCCACAGCACAACATCAGTAGCAGACAAGTGGGATTAGGTATCATTTCTGGAGTTTGTCCTAAGTGAAGCTTTTCAAGGACCTGAGGTCTTTCTACTTTTTCCTCTTGAGATTTTTTTTTTTTTGTAGTTTCTCTATTTCGTCTTTTATCCAACGCCACATAAGCTTGAGGATGGAGTTATTTTTTTGATTGCATGGTACTGACAGGTAATATGTTGTTGTATGACATGGAGCTAAGGGTGCCATTGATAAAAAGCAGCATAAAACCCTGGTCTGTTGCTGGAGAGATCTGTTATGAGACAGTCTTGGTGCATCATGAAAATATTCCTTCCTTCAATCCATTTCATGTGCACCTCTGGTCTGCCTGCCTTAGTGATTAGCACCATCTGCAATGCAGCGTTTCTCGTGGGCAGGGTGTGTGGTGGTTCTGATTTGTTCCAGTATTCCTTGCCCTTTTGTTTTATGAGGATGCTAAGGGGGGCTATTTGTTCGGTTATCTTCTATGTCAAGCTGATCGCTGTATCGATTTCAAAGAGCCAGTAGCCTCATGCTGCCTTATCTATTTTCTTTTCTAAAAATAACTTTTTATTGCTGTGTTTTGTTTTTTAAACCATAATAGTTTTCCTCAGTATTCTTCCCCTTCCCCTTCCCGAGAGCCCTACCCTATAACGAATGCTATTAAAAAAACCCCAACAAAACCCTCCCTCCTCTCCTTCATAGAGGGAGAAAATCAGCACAACTGATCAATAAATTAAAAAATCTGAAAACATACGCAACATTTGTGCATCTCCCACTTCCATGAAGAGGTGGGTGGGATATCCTCTTGTATCTCCTCAGCTGAGTCATGCTTGATCTTTTAAATTTCGTTATATTCACTTTGGATTCGTGTGTGTGTGGCTGTTCTTTTCTTTATATTGTTGTCTGTGTATGTTGTTTTCTTGCATGCTGATTTCACTGTATCAGTTCATATAGATCTTTCTATGATTCTCTATCACAAACATTATTTCTTGTTTTGTTTTGTTTTTTGTTTGCTCTTTGGAGGAGGGAAGGCAGGACAATTGGGGTTAAGTGACTTGCCCAAGGTCACGCAGCTAGTAAGTGTTAAGTGTCTGAGGCCAGATTTGAACTCAGGTCCTCCTGACTCTAGGGCCGGTGCTCTATTCACTGTGCCACCTAGCTGCCCCCACATACATTATTTCTTACAGCACAATAATATTCTATTTCATTCATGTACCATAATTTGTTTTTTCCATTCTCCAATCAATGGGCATCGATTTTGCTTCCAATTCTTTGTTAGAAAAAATGCTGCTAGAAATATTTTGGTATATTTGGGCACTATCTTCTTATTGATGGCTTCCTTCCAACTATTTCTTTTACTCTTAGGAGCAGTTACATGTGAGTCATAGGATGACCAATTGAAAGCCAGAATAGACCTTTAAAGATTGGTTGAACCCTTTTTATAGAAGGAGAAATTGAGGCCCAGAGAGGTTAAGGCCCAGGATCACATAGTATCTGACAAGGCGTTAACAATACATTGGGGATTCAGGGTTCCTTTTACAGCTACTGTAATGATCACAAGACAGATGAAATGCCTAGATGCTTTACCTCTGCTTGTTTTCCCCTACTTTGCTGATGTTTCTCTCCACCTCCCTCCTCCTCCCTTCCTCTGCCCCTTCCCCTCTGGATGATGGATTGAACTTTAAGGGGGTTAGTGTTATTAAAATTGTGATTAACTTGTAATTTTGTTGATATTGGAAACTCCAGGATAAGGAAATCTCTCAATCAGTACAGGTCAGCACCTTCTTTGCAAATTATAGGCTTAGAGAGATGCCTAAAGCACTGGGAAGTTTAAGTGACTTGCCCAGGGTCATATAGCCAGTATGTGTCAGAGGTAAAACTTGAACCCCAATCTTCCTGATTCCAAGCCAGACTATTGTTCCATGCTCTGACTGTTACTGCTGTTGGTGTTTGAAAGTATAAAAGTGAGAGAAATCACCAAGGGAAAAGTAGAGGCAAGGGAACACATTTAAGTTTGGGCAGCCAGATGGTACATTAGATAGAGTGCTGGTCCGCAGTCAGGGAGACATCTTCCTGAGTTCACATACTTACTACTTGTAGGACCCTGGGAAAGTCACTTAACCCTGTTTACCTCAGTTTCCTCATCTGTGAAATAAACTGCAAATAGCAAATTGCTCTGTATCTTTGTCAAGAAAATCCCAAATGAGGTCATGAAGAGTCAGACATGACTGAAAAACAAGAAAAGGTTGGAAAGAATATAAGCAATTGGAGAAGCATTGGTTAGAGAAGTAATAGATGGGTTTTAAAGTGAGGGGAAGAATATGAGCAATTGGGTAAAACCAACAAGTTAAAGAGAACGAAGGAATGAAAGAACATTTTAAAAGTACTTGCTATAGAGTAAAACCAAATACGAATCCCTGAGAATATAGACCGAAAAGACATTGTCTGCTCTGAAGGAGTTCCCATTCTAATGGGGAAAGACAACACATGTGAGAAGTTTCCAGAAGACAAAAGAAAGTGACTGAAAAAAGACTCATCCAATAGTAGATGACATCTTTTTCTGAGAACAGTTTCAATAGTGATAGGGATAGAGGCCAGGCTACAAGGAGTTAAGGACAGAATGGATTGTAAGGAAGGAGGGACGTTATTTCTATAGGAAAACAGTCTTTAAAGTTGGGAATACTCTGATGAATGCAAATGGGGGAAACATTCCATTTTTTAAAAAAATCGCCTCTGTGTAATTACAAACTTAGTTTTATCAAGGAACTTTTTCCAGACCTGATTTATTCTTCAGGGATCAGATTTCCACTCTATTTAATCTCTAATACTCCAACTCAGTGTACAAATGATGTTGAAGTTATAGGAAACACTTTTTATGGGGGGAAAGGATGGGGTAGGGGTACAATCTGTAGTCTTAGTATTCTTTGTGATTGGAGAAACTGATTTAGAACAGCTTAGGTAAGGCTGGGGGAACTTTGGCAAAAGAATGCTATGGAGAGGAATGAAAACTCAGTAGTGTTTTGTATTGCAATAGATTGGCACCAGATGACTTAAGATTTGGAAAGACTGTGTGTGCCTTCTTGAAACTACTTTAATTTTCTGTTTCTGCTTCAAAATTGGTGGAGAGCGTAGGCAGGAGGATTAGCCTACATGGTCATTGTGAGAGGCTGGACCAGTGGTCCTAAATATTTTTTATTCTGTGAACACTAGAACTTAAACAACAAAAATAAGACAAAGTATTATGAACCCCTAGGGTAATTTAATAAGCTACTCATAATGTTCTTTTTAGATTTATTAATTAAGCACTTATGTGTGTATGTTTCAAATCATTGCAGAAACAAAATTATAATGCTTCAAACATGTATTGTTACCACAGAAGAAAATGCAGTTGTAACATAATTGGGCAATTATTTACTTCTTAAGGCACCATGAAAGCACTTTTAGCACTAATCATTGGGCCACTATCATGAACCCTCAAAGGGTTGGCAAGCCACTAAATGGGCACCTCTGGGCTAGATCACCAAAAAAGAGAACACAGTAGCATCTGGAAGATTTTTAAAAGTTTGGTATTAATATTTCTTACACTTTTCCTTATGTCCTCTCCCTCCTATTAAATCCAACTCAATGAACATTTACTAAATACCTCCTACATGTAGTGTGTTAGAATAAGGTTAAAGATCCAGGAAGAAGTGGCTGTGAAGTCCTACTTCTGACACATACAGGGTACTTTGGCTCCGGAAAAATGACCACAGTGCTTGGGGAGACTTTAAGAATAATGTTTTTGGGGGGTGGCTAGGTGGCGCAGTGAGTAAAAGCACTGGCCCCAGAGTCAGGAGGACCCAAGTTCGGTTCCAGCCTCAGACACTTAACACACACACACACACACAAAAACTAGCTGTGTAACCTTGGGCAAGTTACTTAACCACAACTGCCCTCCAAAAGGCAAAAAAAGAAAAAAAAGAATAATGTTTTTTGAGGGGCTAGGTGGTGCAGTGAATAGAGCACTGGTCCTGGAGTCAGGAAGACCTGAGTTCAAATCCAGCCTCAGACACAATACAAATACTAGACCTTGGGCAAGTCACTTGACCCCAATTGCCCTCCAAATAAAAAGAATAATGTTTTTGAGAAGGTGCAGATCTCCATTAGTGCAGAGAATTTCCTCACCCAGGGGTTCCTTTATTAATAACATCACAGGGTCATTTCTTATCTTATTTCTTTATACAAGGGGTTACAAAGATAAAATAACAGATGCTGTACCCAAGGAATTTAGGATCTAATAGGCAAGAAGATATACACAGATAGCTGTGATTGTGTTTGTCCTTTGTTTTTGAAGAGGATCATGGCATCAGGGAAATGATGACATGACTTGCAGTTGACTTTGATTTGAGGGAGGGCTGTGCACAGTGTCACCAGCCTCACTTTCTCCTCCAGAGCCATCTGGATCCAGTGATCAGATATTCATAAGGATGACTGTAGATACCCAGGATGCAATGGGAGACCCTGGCCCTTTTAGGCTAAGGCCTTTTCAGGTACTCACTGTTCCTGATAGCTGTAAAGGAAATAATGGAGAGGTGTGGGAACAGTACTTTTAGAAATTTGAGAAAGGAGAAATCACGTTCATCTAGGGGGAATAAGGGGCATATTTTCTGGTGGAAGGGGCCCTTGAATTGAACCTAGAAGAAAGGAGTGGATTTTCAGAGGCAGAGATTGAGGAGGGATGGATCTATTCTGAGAATATAGGAAAATATGAGGAGAGGCACAGAGACAGGAGAAATGAAGGGGAGAAGAACAGCAGGTGTGTTTTCCACTATGACTAGAAAGTAAAATATGTGAAGTAAAGTAGCATGAGATACATCTGGAAATGTCAGTTGGAGGCAAGTGGTGGAAGGTCTAACATTTGTGCAGGAGTAGGCAACAGGGGTTATTGATGGTTTTTGAAGATCAGTGATGAAAAAGGAGGGCAGCTAGGTGGCACAGTGGATAGAGTGCTGGGCCTGGAGTTGGTAAGGCTCATTTTCATGAGTTCCAATATGGCCTCAGACACTTAATAGCTGTATGACCTGGGCAAGTCACTTAACCCCATTTGCCTCAGTTTCCTCATCTATAAAATGAACAGGAGAAGGAAATGGTAAAATAATTCCAATATCTTTTCCAAGAAAACCCCACATGGGGCCACAAAGAGTTGGACATGACTGGAAGATTGACTGAACAACACTACATAAAGGTGATTAAGCTGGTAGCAGTGTGAAGCATGGTTTGGAGATGGGGGGAATACTGAGAAAATGGGGAAGTGATTAGTGTAGTGCCAATGCAATATTCATAGCACCGACGATGACTATGAATATTCCGGCACAGTTCTGAATCTCAAAATACAACAGACTCTCCATACAGATGACAGAAGTAGAACATTTATTCAGATACCAGAGAACCAAATCCCAACACCAGGAAACCAAATCCATCATAGCAAAAAAGAAGTTATCACTCCAGGAAGCAGCACCATCCTTTATATTTCCCATAAACAAACCCTCACAAGCCTAACTTTCTCCTTGAGTGTGTCCTCTCCTCCCTGTAGTTCTAACTGCTCTAATGCCCAACTTCCTGTGGGCTCTGCTTCACCCTTCATCAACCTCCTCCCACCACAGGCTCCATGTGAGTACATTCAGTCTATTGGGGCAGGGAAGTTCTTCAAATTACCATTACAATTAGTCACGGAAGAACATAAAAAGCTTAACAAAGTTCAGCTGTGGAGCTCTGGTTACTGCCTTTTGTTTCCTTTATGGACAAAGTGGCCACTGTCTCTCTGGGGAAGACAGTGAGGAGCTTCTGTGGCATGTCTATATTCCTCCAGGTGTCCCCGTTTATCCCCTATCAGGCCCCAAGTTGCTCTGGAGCCAGGACATGATGCATCTAAAAGAGAAACTGAGGGGTGATGATGCATCTTGCAGCTTTAACCAGAGATCTATGGAACTGATCCAACATGACTCATGGCAAGGCCTATTACTGAAGAAGATTCCTTGGGCGTCTTCATGACCCAAGAAGGGGAGGCAAGCCTCTTATGTGGCAGAGAGGCATGGCAACAATAAATGGCCCCTAGTGAGGGAAAATGCTTTCAAGCACATTTATGATCTTTGGCATTGTTTTATGTCCATCTTTGTATTCCCCGGCTTAATCATCTTTGCAGGGTTACCCCTGGATGATTGCATCTCAGAATCCTTGGTTTCCTTCAAGACTCACCTTCTGGTGGTGGCCTCTCCTGTCCTTTCCTACCCAGAAGCTTTTGCCACACTAAAACAACTGCCCTGTATCTATTTTGTATAAACCTATGCATGACTATACATTCATATATCCTCATGAGATGAAAGTTGCTTTAGGGCTTTTGTTTCCCATATCCTAGAAACTGGAACATAGTAGGCACTTAATATTCATTGAGTGATCTTGTGAAAATTCCTTTATAAGATCCCTTACCTCTAATCCCTTGGTATTCATATTCATTTTTCACTTTACAGAAAGGTAGAAATGTTTTATCCTAATGATTAGACAAGAAATAAAGAAAAAAAATCTTAACTTTTATTTTCAAACTTACTTATTATATTTCCCTGGGGAAAAATGGTTTCCTGTTCCTCTCAGTTATTGTTTCCCTACCTATGAAGTGGGATTTATGTGTCCCTCCCCAGCAAAGAAGTATTATTATTTATAAAGGGATCTGAGAATGTTGGGAGAAAAAAAATCAAAGTATTTTCTGTTGCTTGCATTTGAGAATTTCCATTTTATTCCTATACAAACCACTTTTTAATCTTCTTTTTTTTTATTATGGAGACTATATTGGTAGGTGATTATATAAATACACTACAATTAAAAACAAACAAACAAAAGGATCATTAAAAAGAACCGCATTCTCTCAGATCAGCAGCTGTTAAAACCTGCTGACTACTTTAAGACATTATACTACTTTTAATTAACTAACAACAGTCTTTGCTTTTATATAGGATTAAATCAAGTCTATGTTAAAGTAATGGCAAGAATATCAGTTAAACCCACTAAAGGCAAGAAAATGCCTTTAGGCTACTATTCTTGCAAGTACTGATACTGTACTACAAGCAGGTGTTTTGTTTTGTTTTTTAAATTACAATTCCTTGAAGGACTTGATCTAAGTCACCCTCACAACATTCTATTGAGGTAAGGAGGAAACTGACAGTAATCTCCTTTGCTTTATACAGAATAAAAATATAGCACAGAACAAAATAAAATTGAACTGCAGAGAGCAGATAATCAACTTCTTCAAGGTCACAGAGTTCTAGAGGTAGTATTTAATTAGTTCTGATGCCCTCCACTTCTTTGCCTTAAAAACTGATTATAATTTTTAGGCAGTTTTGGAAATATCACTCTGGGGAAAAGTACAAGATTCTGGGTCATTGTCATGGTTAAAATATCTTATAAATGGGGCTGCCAGGTAGCACAATGGGTAAGAGCACTGGCCCCAGAGTTGGGAAGACCTGGGATTGAATTGGGCTCTGATACTTAGCACCCACCCAGAAACACCTGGCCGTGTAACCTTGAGCAAGTTACTTAACCCCAATTGCCTTAAAAAATGTCTTATAAATTAGGTATGATAGTATACTTGATATAGAGAAAGGAAAATCTGGGATTGAACTCTGTCTTTGACAGGAACTAGCTGTGTGATCTTAGGCAAGTCACTTGACCTCTCTGTGCTTTAGGAACCTCTCTAAGAATTATCTCCTAAGTTATAAATGGGTTTCAATCTGTCTTGTGGAATGAATTCTATAACTAATACTCTTAGTATACTAAGCAACTTTTTAAGAGGATAGCTTTCCCGGGGAGTTACTGATTTGCATCAGTGGATAGTCAAAGCTATGGTTTTTCCAGAAGAAATGTATGGCTGTAAGAGTTGGACTATATATTGTGGTGCTGGAGAGGACTTTTGAAAGTCCCTTAAACAGCAAAGAGATCAAATCAGTCAGTACTTACATGCATTAATTCAGGTGATTTCACTGGAAGATCAAATATGGAAGCTGAAAGGCAAATATTTCGTCAACATAATGAGAAGATCAAACTCATTGGAAAAGATGCTGATGTTGGGAAAGATTGATGACAAGAGGAAAAGAGTATGGCAGAGGATGAAATAGTGTCATGGAAATAATGAACGTGGACTTGAACAGTCTTGGAAAGATAGTGGAGGCTAGAAGGGCCTGGCATGCTATATGTAATCTGTGGGGTCATGAAGAGTTGGATATGACTGAACAGCAACAAATGATTTGCACACCCAAAGTTCTGCATCTTCCTGCTCACAGAAACAAGTAAGAGAATGACATTATTTTCAATCACAGTGACTTTTAACCTAAACCAAAGAATATTAAAGTAATATTGCTTAGAGTGTGTGGGCTAGCCAATGGAGTAGAGTAGATTCTTTCACATGGATAGCATTATAAGTCAAGTAGAGATGACTGGGCATTGAAAGATCCTCTTTCCTTAATAAGATGATCACTAACTTGTACAATCATAGTTATTAGATTTAATTTGGTTTCTGAAGCTGTGTCAAAATACATTTTTAGTTCTTCTGAATGCACTTAACAAAAGACAAGCATTCTCAATTAATTTCAGAGATGGAAAAATACATTCCTGAGAATCAATCAGGACTCTGGTCAAGTCCAGATGACTCACTTCAAAGCCATGGTAGACTGACTAAGGCATTGATGACCCTGTGATACAATTAGGGGATGTGAGCAGGCTTAGGACTATCTTTAGAGCTACGTATTCCACACTTAAATCTTATGTAGTTATGTTGTTAAGAAAGGAAAATGGGTCAGATCATTGTTAATTTAAAGTCAAATGGCCTTTTGGGGTCCAAGGATGTCTCCAAATCATAAAGTGAAGTTTGTAAGTAAGATATAAGGTCAGATGTAAAGACTAGAGGTTCTTTCTTGGGACAAACAACTTCAATTAGCTTTTACAGGGACTTCTGTCCACTAAAGCCTCCTCCTCTGAGTAGCAGACATTTGGCAAGGTGGCACACTCCAAGGAGAGACCAGTAGCAAAGTCTTCTGAGGGAAAATGCTAATTTTATTTGTCCTCATTAGCCTTTTCAGTTGTCCTTAGGAAATATACTAACATTATGATTATCCTCATTATGGGTTATTTGAATTGCCTAATTTTTCTTTTCAAATTTCAAGCAAAAATAGCTATTTTCAAAGCAAGATAAAGGGTAATGCAATTATAGTGAATGTTTCATTCTACCAAGGGATTGGTGAGTCTGCCAACTGTCAAATGGATCAGAACTGAAGACTGTCTACAATGTGGAACACTTGACCCCTGACAGCCTTTTGGAGTAGGCATCCAGGGAATGAATGGAAAGTGTTGTTCAAATGATGATATCCTCTGTTGATGGTCATTGTTGTTATTGTGAGTCATATCTGTCTCTTCATGACTACATTTGGGATTTTCTTGGAAAAGATAATGGAATGGTTTACCATTTCATTCTCCAGTTCATTTTACAGATGAGGAAACTGAGGCAAACAGGCTTAAGTGATTTGCTCAGTCAGCTCATTTGAACTGAACAGACACAGCTAGTGTCTGAAGCCAGATTTGGACTCATGAAGATGAGTCTTCCTGACTCCAGGCCAGATACTCTACACATCAGAGAGCCCTTACAATGGTATTTGCTGTTAGACAGTTTTAGCCACTGTGAGGAGAGGTTTCCATTAAGTGCATTAACATTATCTTCCCATTTCTCTGTCTCATGTCATTCTTCTTTGCAGAGTTTACTGCTTCACTCTCAAAGACATCATAAAACAGAAGAGAACAGAGCAGAACAGGAACATGGAGGTGGTCTGCATATCATGCTTTGGGAGGAGAAGCTATGGTAGGTTGTCAAGAAGACAGGTAGCATGAGGGAGGGAAGGTGAAGCACAGTCCCACTGGTAGCATTAGCTTTTGGGACCTTCACTGTGATTGAATTAAGGGAGGGCAGGATGAAAGGAGCTGGGAGGAGGGAGGGCAGGATGAAAGGAGCTGGGAGGAGGGAGGGCAGGATAAAAGGAGCTGGGAGGAGGGCTGTATACAGGCATAGTGTGGAGATATTGTGGATTTGGTTTCAGATCACTGCAATAAAGTGTATATCACAATATTCAGTGAGCTGGTGGAGGGTCTTGCCTTGATGTTGATGGCTGTAGACTGAGCAAAGTGGTGGTTGCTGAAGGTTGGAGTGGCATTTCTTCAAATAAGAGAACAATGAAATTCACTGCATAGTTTGACTTTTCTTTTCATTTGAGCACTTAGAGGCCATTGTAGAGTTATTAATCGATCTAACTTCAATATTCTTGTGTTTTAGGGAATAGGGAAACTGGAGGAGAGATGAGAATATGGCAGATTGGCGGAGGAGTAAGAATACACACAATATTTATTGTTTGCTGTCTGATATGGGTGTGGTTCATGGCATCCCCAAACAATTACACTAGTAATATCAAAGATCACTGATCACAGATCACCATAACAGATATGACAATAATAAAAAAGCTTGAAATATTGTGAGAATTACCAAAATGTGACAGAGAAATAATGTGAGTACATGTTGTTGGAAAAAATGGCACTGATAAGACTTGCTCGATGCATGGTATCCGTGAAACTCAATAAAGCAAAACAATAAAATGAGACATTCTTGTAATGTCGTACAAAGGATTCTCTATCTCCTTGTGTTTCCATGGTGTTCTTCTGTAGACTTCCTGCATTTCAAGGGTTTCCTGGCATGCTCTCAGCTCAAGTTCAATATCAAAATAGCCAATCAAAGATCACAGTTAGAAGAATGCAATTACAACAGATCACTTGAAGACCGAACCCACATCTCACCATATCTCTCTTCGGTTTGCATGATGCCTTTTTGGGGCATCACATTCTCTCCAAGGCTTTGCTTAATTTTAATTTTAACCACATTTCACATATTCTCCAAAAAGAATGATTTTTTGGAATTATTTTTGGATGTCAAAACCAGCATAAAAAAATTGCCTATAACTTAGGCAAATAGGCTGTACAACTTGCTTCTTCATTTGGATTGTGCGCACATACACTGCTGAGAAAAAAATACAAATGACAGTGACAAGCTGGCATCATCCCTGCCAATAGACATTCATTAAGTATCTTTTGGATCTAGGCACTGGATAGAGGTATTTAGACAGACTTGTCCTCAGGGAGAGCAAATTAGACCAAGGGCCAAGCTGGTCCCTTGGCAGCTACGAAAGGACTTGGGACAGTTGCCAGCAGGGATGAAATAGGCTAGCATACATACAAATGTATGATATATTCTATGATATTGATTGTTTCTTGAGAAATAATTGTGATAAAGTATCATCAATCAATCAAGTATTTTTAAGTGCCTGCTATGTGCCTAACACTGTGCTAGGTATTAGAAATATAAAGACAAAAATCAAACAATTCCTGTCCCTGGAGACTTTACATTCTATAAAGGAAAACAGTTTTGTACATGTATGAGAATATACAAAAGATTTATATACGTACATAGTTATACACACATATACACACTCACACAAACAAGATAGTTTCTTTAGGGGCAAGAAACAGCAGTTGAGGGGTAGGGTGGGCATAGAGATAGGCCTCACATAGAAGGTGATGCTTGGAACTGAGTGCTGAAGAAACTTAAGGATTCCAACAGGTGGAGGTAAGGAGGGAGTGCGTCTAGGCAAAGACATGGAGGAGGGAGATGGCGCAGGAAACAATGAGAAGGACCATTTGGCTGGACTCACAGAGCACCTCAAGGGAGAAATATGCATATAGGTTTTCCCAAAAGTCTTGGTTTGATTTTAAGTTAGTAAAGCTTCTTTGTACTATTAAAGCTGAAAACTGCACAAAGGCTTTTGGAACACTCTCTGTAGCAGGGCTACAAAGGTAAGTTGAAGTCATGTTGGGAAAGGCTTTCAATAATAGGCATAATGATGACCCCGCACCATTGGCATAATGGGGAGCTACTGGAATTTATTAAGTAGAAGAGTAGCATAGGTAGATCTGTGCTTGAGGAAAATCACTTTTGCAGCTGTGTGGAGAGGATGGTTTAAAGAGAGCAGAGACCCTGGGTAGGGGGGCCAAATAGGAAGCTATGGTAGCTGTCTAGAGGAGAGATTAAAAGACTTGGCGTGGGCTACCTAACAGGAGCAGCTCCTTTCCCTATTTCCACATGAGGCCCTCGTCCCCATGGCCCATTCTGCATGTCAGTCTTTTGTGACATAAGTGACTCAGTGGAGAAAACACTAGGCTTGCAGTCAGGCAGAACTGGGTTCAAATCTGGCCTCAGACATTTGACCCTGGACAAGTCACTCAACCTTGTTTGCCTCAGTTTCTTCATCTGTAAAGTGAACTGGAGAAGGAAATGACAAACCACTCCAGGATCTTTGCCAAGAAAACCCCAAAGGGAATTATGAAGAGTCTGATTTACCTGAAAACTATTGAACAGCAAAATTCTTTTAGAGCTGGACACACCTGGAAACTACCAAACAAAAACATTCTTTTAGAGTTGGCCACACCTAAAAGCTACCGAACAACAGCACCATTCTTTTAAAGGTTCAGCTTGTGTTCATTTGAAACCAGATTTCTACTGTATAAAAATGTCGGGCAAAACACAATCTCTTGGTTTCATCCTGGCATTGTCTGTCTTCTAGGCTTTCACGATTCCATGTGCAGTGACGCTGTATGTTATGTGTGAGAGTGGGGGTCATATATCAGTCAGCATCTTGCTTCCCATTTCTGAGGGAAAATACAATGTACGTTTTATGGGCAAAGTATGCACTTGTAATTATCTTATGGTGCCACTAGATGGCACGAAGATGTCTTGGTCTCTATTAAGACAGAAGTCTTTCACTCTTTAGTTAAAAAGCTTCGGAGAGAACTCAGACGCATTGCTACTTTCTTAGCCAAATCAACATTTTTATTATCAACAATGACTTTGTAATTCTCTCTCCCTCCCTCCCCCATCTTTTTTCTTCCTCTCTCTCTCCCTCAATAACTGAACTCTTTAGATATTACTTTCTCTCTCATACTCTCCAAATACTCTGATGTTCAGTCAACAATTACCAAAGAGCTTTGAGATCAACTTTTGGACAATAAGTTTTCACAGGGTTCCGATGACCCGAATGCACTTTCCATAGTGTTCATTGCAAACCTTTTCCTTAAACTCCAGCTTGTTCCCTTCCCACCATCCCCAGTGGGGGAGAATATTAACACCTACTTCTGTAGGAGGTCTTTTTCTGGTCCCTGCAGCTGGTGTAGCCTTTCCCACTAAGGTCAGATTATTTTAAATCTACCTTGCACATACCTTTTATAGACATCTGGGATCTACCATTAGAATGTAATTATAAGAAAAGGCTGTTTTTGCCTGTCTTCATATTGAAAGGGCTTAGCATGATGTCCATCACATAGCAAGTGAATTTCTTATTGATTGATAGATTTGATACTTTACTGAAAAGACGGGGGCCATTGAAAGGATCCTCATCTCCTCTCCTCACTTCAGAATTTCCATGTTGTTCCCCATCCTCTTCTTCTTTCCTCTTATCTCTATGGATTGAATGAATGAAAGAGCAATTATTAATCACACACCGTAGGCAATGCACTAGGGATAAAAATAGAAAAAAATAAGACAAAAAGCAGCTCATATTCTAGCTGAGGAGACAACACATACTGAAAGTTTCAGTCAGATGGAAAGATGTCACGGTCTTTAGTGTGCAGTAGGAAAGTTGATGGTGATATATTTTCCTTAATGTGATTTCCATTGATAATATTATATCAGTTTCTGATGTTGACCCCTTTAATGGTGCCAACGACTTTTCTGGATCTTGAGTTGCTGTGGCTACAGCATCTGAAGAATCAGGCTCCCAGCTGTACCTCTAACAGTATTTGGATAAAGGCTGTAGGGGCTTTGTTGAAAGCCGATCACGTTGTAGGGGAGGTAGAGCTACAGTAGGGTTCTTGGGCTTACCCGCCAGCCAGCCAGATGATCAGCAGTTGGGTTTGGTGGCGTTGAGAAAGAGGGACTCCTTATCTATAATGACGATCTCCCCAAATGATGGTTGCAGGGTCGGGGCTAGGAATAGGACTAATTGTTCTAGGGCGTTCTGTTCTTCCCAATGATGTTGGGCTCCAGGTCGTGAGTTATCTCTTTTGGGGTCTAAGGAAGAAGTGACTCTCCTAGCCAAGGCTAGTTCCTCAAGCCATACTACCGGTATTGATGACATTCCCATGAGTGAGGGAATGGCTTTATTGAGAGAAGAGGTCATTTCACTTTTTGTTTTTGTATTCCCAGAAGCTACCACATTACCTGGCAAATACTAGGTGCTTAATAAATGCTTATTGCTTGTTTACTTAATTGAATGAAGAGGAATTATGCCGTAACCAGGGCAGTGGAAGCTTTACCCTTAGCTGGGCCAAGGGGATGCAAGCAACCTGTGCAGTTGGGGACACACCAATAATTAATTTCCCATCCCTCTTCTGTGAATTAGTGACCTATCAAAAATTAAGATTTAATGAAGATTTTAATATTCTTTAATGATCTGAAACAAATCCTACTTATTTCTGTGCAGAATATTCTGATGAGCAGATCAGGATCGACAAGTCTCCTTGACACATATCTGAGGACCTTAGCTTGCCTTTTTATTTGTGTGATTTCTTGATAATTTGGGGGGAAAAGGTCCTCCTGGGATCCTGGACACTTGAGTTAGTTCTTGGATGACCTGATAAATGTGTGGCACCACAAAAAGGAAGCCCTCTAGCCTCGGGTCTTCAGTGTATGTTCACTGGTCAGAAGGCAGGAAGAAGTCAGAGCAGATGGCGCTAGGCTAGATTGCCTGCACTAGACATCATGACAAGGAATAGTCTGTAGGATAGGATAATGGCTTCGTGTTTACTTTTGTTGTTCAGAGACTTCTCGCGGTCTCATAAGAATGCAATCGGGAGATGCTAATCGTTCCAGAATAGCAGCACCTTCCTATGTTTTTGCTCCAACAATCATATCTTTCCCTAGCACCTCTCCACTCCCCTGGCTCTTTTTCCTTCAATCAGGTCTCTCTTCTCTTAAAAACAAAAACAAAATCTACCTTATTTGGATTCTCCGACTCTCTGGATTTATTATTCTAATTCCTTTAGATGGAAAAATTTCCTGAAAGAGCAGTCTGTACTACTAAATCTACTAAATTATTGCATCATTTTTGAAAATCTTTTTTTCCTAAGGCCTGGAACAAAGGCTTATATGTATTTCCTTAGACTTCAATAGATCTGTGATCTCATTGAGGTTTATTTGGCATCATGGGCTCACAGAATCAAAGAGGAATCCCTCCAGCCATGAAGATTGCAGCTCATGCATGCCTCCCCATGACGTGTGCTTGTCATTCTTCTCTCTTATAAATTTGCTACAAGCCTGCTGCCCAGAGTGGCAGTGTCCTGTGTCCAATACAGGTCACCAGGTGCCATCCATCTAAAAGTGCAAATCATTCCAGTGGATGAATGGAAGGTGGATTGGAGTGGGGAGAAGACCCACTGGTGGGCTATTGCAACACCCAGAGCTCTGGTACATCATCAGAGCAAGGGGTTTTTCTCTCCCATGGACGGTTCCACTGTTTCAGGGCAGCTCCTCCCAGATTCCAGATCACACCAAAGTGGATGAAATGTTTGGGGAGGAGTCCAAAGGCTGGTCAGCACTGCCCTAGAGGGAAAAAAGAAAGGCTTTCATATATAATATATATATGCATATATATTATATATGAAATTACTGGTGATCCCAGAGCAGCTAGTATCAAGTATTACCTGCACAAAGTGACCTTGTTACTGTAATAGTTCAGTTGCCAGCGCTTGGAAATCCTAGGTCTGTTCCCTCGGGCTCTGCACTATCCCCATCAGCCAATAAGAAATGACAGTGTTGGGGAAAGGGGGGAGGGATAGATGGAGGATATTATTATGCCTCTATTGCAGAGATGGAGACCTGTGGCCTTGAGGCTACATGTGACCCTCGAGGTCCTCAAGGGCCCTTTGACCAAATCCAAACTTCACAGAACAAATACTCTTTTTTTTTTTTGCCTTTTGGATGGCCATTGGGGGTTAAGTAACTTGCCTAAGGTTACATGGCTAATTATTTTCTGTGGGTATTAAGTGTCTGAGGCTGGAACCAAACTCGGGTCCTCCTGACTCCGCGGCCGGCACTTTACTCACTGCACCACTTAGCTGTCCCTACAAATACTCTTAATAAAAGGATTTGTTCGGTAAAACTTAGACTCAGTTGAAAGGCCTAGAAGGCCACATGTAGCCTGAAAGTCACAATTCATTGTAACTGTGAGGCCAGAGGCAGTGCACCAAATCACGACAGTGATAGACAGCACTCATATAATGCTTTACAATTTGCAAAGATCTTGATGTATATTATCTTACTAGGTCCTAACAATAATCTTATGAGGTAAATGTTATTATTATCCCCATTTTACAGATGAAGAAACTGAGGCTTATAGATATCAAGTGACTTATCCAAGGTCACACACCTAATAAGTATCTAATGCTGGATGTGAAAATCTAGTTTTCTGTACTCTAGGTTCAGTCCTCTATCTATTGAGCCATCTGGTTCTATCTAAGGATAGAGAATGTGTCTCACCTGGGTTCAAGTCCCATGTCTGACATGCTAGCTTTGAGATCCTGGGTGACTCATTTCAGTTCTGAGGTTTCCAACCATTTCTCTAAGACTATAAGATGCAGAGAAGGTTCCAACTTCATTGGCAGAGGGACTTTTCTATAGGGATAAAATCACTGGGCCAGTTCCCTACCCCATTTTGGTTAGCTTGTCAAATTTCCTTAATCCCCTGCTTTCCAGAACAGGTGAACAGTATCCTTCTCTTTCAGATTATTGGTAAAATGATGATGGAATCTAATCTTTTAGTCTCTCATTTCTGTTTGTGGGGGAGAGCTGTACACAAGCAGGTAGGCCATGTGACTCTGTGTGTCTCTGTGTGTGTTTTCTTTCATTTTGAGCACTTACTGCAAGGAATATTGTTGTTTAGTCATTTTTCGATCATGTCTGACACTTCATGACCCCATTTGTGATTTTCTTGGCAAAGATACTGGAGGGGTTTGTCATTTCCTTCTTCAGTTCATTTTCCAGATGAGGAAACTAAGGCAAACAGGGATAAGGGACTTGCCCAGGGTTACACAGCTAGTGAGTGTCTGTGGCCAGATTTGGACAGGGAGATGAGTCTTCCTGACTCCAGGATCAGTGCTTTATCCACTTTGCCACATAGGGATATAGTGAATGTTCAATACATTCTTGTTGACTCATTGATTGACTGACAACCCTAAGCATATACTATAATGCCCTTGCAAGGGAAGGAGTTCCAGGGCACTGCTCTGTAGTTTCCCATTCTCACCTTCTGCCACTCTCAAGTCCTCCTTAGGTCACATTTAAACCTCAAAGGTGAACACTCCTCTGACACATCCTCTTGCTGGAGCCAGTCTCTCTTCTTCCATGATGCTATGCTCACAATACCCTGGCCAACCTCCAACTTTTCTTTTTTTTTTTTTTTTTTGTTTTTTGGAGGGCAATTGGGGTTGTGACTTGCCCAAGGTCACATGGCTTGTTTTTGCGTTAAGTGTCTGAGGCTGGCTTTGAACTCAGGTCCTCCTGACTGTGCCACCTAGCTGCCCCCAAACCTCCAACTTTTCAAAACCACATTTACCAATATTCAGCCCATTTCCTTGTGCCATAACATAGGACTGACAGGATGAAAAATCAGAAGTTTGATGATTAAATAGTCATTTTGCAGATGAGGATATCATAGGGTAATAACTATTGTAATAATAGAAGCAATGCTCTAAGTTTACAAAGTGCTTCACACATATTATTCCATTTGTTCCCTACAACAACCCTGTGAACTAGGAGACTATTATTATACCTGGCTTAGAGAAGACAGAACAGTCTGATAGAAATTAAATGGCTTCCTACTGTCAAATAGTGACTAAAACAGAATTTGAGAATTTGAACTCAGAGCTTCTCAACTCCAAGCCTAGACCTGTCCTTTCTTTGCCACCTACTTGCCTATCATAGGATGCTCCCTACATTGACAGCTTGAAGGCTTGGAGTCATCATTTTACATATAAGGAAATTGAGGTCCACAGTGGTAAAGGGACTCACTCAAAGTGACACAGGGCAAGTCACACAGGGCACTCTTGCAAAGGCAGGATTGGAACTTATGTCCCTAAACTCTAAATTCCCTTCTATTTCTATTACACCCCACCATCTGGTGATACTCTGCATTGCTTCTCCGGATGCTAAACCTGTTCAAAAATCACCATTTGAGTTTTACTTTGAGTAAGTTAGTTAATATTCTTCAAGATGGGGTATTCTTATTCTGTTTGGAAGATGAGAATTTCAAAAACGGATTCCTTTATGGTCATGATCTAACACTAATTTGTAAAACATTGTCATTCCCCTGCTTAATTTTTGCCCAACTGACTGCTTGGTCCAATTAATTGGGAGAGGTTTTTGATCCAGAACCAGAGGTAAATCTCATAAAGAATGCACCTAAGACATTCCTAGGGACTCAACTCTATCTATCTGCTTTTTCTCATTTTGGAGGCTGGATGACCAAGTGGTTACTAGATCACCACTGATTTATTATACCCAGAAAATTGAAGGGTATATAAATCGCTCAACAATGAACAATATTGTTCATCCTTTTTCATCTCTACTGATAGTAACCACCTTCTTCGAACACAAAGAATAATGAGAATTCTACTCTTTATTTTGGAATATAACTTCTGGAGGGCCTACCATATACCATGCCTTTCAATTCAACTTCAATATAACATCTATTTGTTAAGCATTTGCTTTGTACAAGGTACTGTGCTAATTTTTATAGGAAGCTGCTAGGTGATACAGTGGATAAAACATTGGACTTGGAATCAGGAAATCTAATCTGCATGAGTTCAAATCTGACCTCAGTCACTAGCTAGCTCTGTGACTGTAAGCAAGTCATTTAACCAGTTTGCCTCAGTTTCCTCATCTGCAAAATGAGCCGTGGAGAAGGAAATGGCAAACCACTCCAGTATCTTTGCAAGAAAACCCTTAATGGGATCATGAAGAGTCAGATAGGTCTGAAATGACTGAACAGAAACAACAAAGTGAAAAACAGGATAAACCCTGCCTAAGGGAGCCTTTATTCTAACACAAGAGAGTGTGATCTGTATACAAAGGTGTATGCTATAAGGTAGACCATGATAAAGACAAAGGAAGGGTTTAATTTTGAAAAGGTTCATAAGAAACACGAGGAGAGAAAAATGACCTTCATATGGGAGGTCAGGAGATGGTATCATCTAAGCAGAACCTTGAAGGAAAAGCAGAATTTCAATGGGTAATGTGGTGTTGAGTGCATTTCTGGTGGGGAAGGGGAGCGGAGAAAGTCAGCATAATTACACAGAGGTATGGAGTGTGAGGGAACTTCACAATTGAGGAACAGTTAGTAATCTGGGTTAGTGGAGATGTAAGGTGCTTCAAGGAGAGTAGTGCAGCCATATACATCTGTATAAATATGAAACACACACACACATATATATACCCATATATAACATACATAGGTGTATATGTTTATGTTTGTGTGTGTGTGTGTGTGTGTGTGTGTAGCTATTTAATCTACACACACACATCTAGAAAGATTAGAGTCAGATGGTGGAGACCTTAAATTTCAGGGTGAGCAATTTTTTGCTGCTAGGTATTGGAGATTGCAACATTTGGAGAATATTGTAAAGTTTACAAAATTTCCATGATGTCATAGTTCTTTGAAAAGTTGTGTTGCATAATGAATAGAAAGCTACACTTGGATTTAAGTGTTGCCTCTGATACATCCTGGCTACAGGTTCCTGAGCAAATTATTTAACGGGGAAACTCTCAAGACTATATACATTGTAAAGAAGGTGTTAACTTGCATTGGTAGAGAAATTACCTCACCTGGGGAGTTTCTCACATCCGTGAAATCATTGGTCCACTCCATATCTTACTCATTCTTTAGAAATGTAACTTATTCAAATAGAATATTCATAAATTGTTGGCACTCTCTGTTATGTTTGAAAGTCACTTTTTAAGTTAAATTAATTTTATTTTTAATTTATGAAATAAAACAAGCACTTTCATAACATGGTATAATAAAAAAAATATAATTGCACACGAACCTGCAAATCCACTAGGTAAAACTTCCTACTCCTTTTAAATATACCACATTATCATGTAAATTCCTCTTTTGCCCCTTTTTTCTTCCTCCCAGATGATACACACACACACATATAATTATTCTATCCATCTATTTATCAGTTCTTTCTCTGGATGCAGATAGCATCTTTCTTCATATGTCCTCTATATGTTTTTAATAGTTAAAATAACTTATTCGTTCAAAGTCATTCTTAAAACAATATTGCTGTTACTGTATACAGTGTTCTCTTGGTTCTGTTAATTTTGCTCTTCCTTGTTCCATGCAAGTCCTCCCATGTTTTTTAAAATTAGATGTGAAGTAGATTTTCAGATTTTCTTTAACGAAGAGTTAGAGAAAAGTATACCAAAATTTACTACTAGAGTTGATAAAAAAGGAAAATCGATAAGAATTTTCCTTCTATCCCTCTCAAACTAAGGAATCTAAGACTTCTCTCTATCAAAAGGTGCATTTTTAAAAAATTGTAGAACTCTGTACAAATCCCTAGTTTAATTACCTAGACCTTGATAACATGAATACCAAGCTATTGCCTTAGCTGTCTGGAAAGGGACAAGTGCATCTCTACATTCTTTCTGCATTTGATCTTGCTATCCAGTCATGTGCTTTGCTACCCAACAGCTACTTGAAAAATGTATTAGATCAAAATTGGGACAAACATAAATCAAAGCGTGCCCTGCTGAGGGTTTCCTGCACTGAGCAGCCGTTAGAATAGACCATTGGATAGCCAGGGTAGCTGTTTTTTTTTTTTTTAATAATGAAATATAAGACAGGTTTAGCTGGAAAACAGCTTATTGAGCGAGTCATGGTTTCACATGCCATTTGCTCCCAGAGGTCATTTCAATCCTGTAATCTCTGGGTGCATATTTTGTGGAGGTCTGACGCTTTTTCTCTGTCGTTTTTTTCAAGTCTGTCTTTGTTTAGGAGCTGTTGCCCCCTGCCAATTGAGATCTGTCTTTGCTTTTTGTAACAAACCCAAAAGCCCTTAGATGCACCTCAATCCTGACCCAGATCAGAGAGGTGGAAGCTTCTGAAGCAATATATGCTTTCGTCAGCTCTCTTCCTCTGCCGCTATTCCTGCAGCGCTATCTCAGCAGAAACAGTTACAAGAGGAATGGGCCACAGGAGTTCCTTTGGCTACCTAGTCATGTGTAACTAAATGCTCAATGACATGCCATGCCTGAATTCTCTTCCTTCCTCTCTACGCAATTAACATATTAGTTTCTCCTTAAAGAAGCCCTTGCAGCTGGGCAGCTGGGCTGATTTGTGCCCGTTCCATTCACCGTGACTGCAAGCAGCCTGGGCTCTTGGTTCGTTCCTCTGATTTCCATCAAACTCGCTTACAGTGAGTGGAGTCCCTCTCACACACAGGCTTCATTGCTAAAGAAAGGGTAATAGCAACCACAACCCATTTAACTTTGGATAAAACAGAAGGGTTGGCTATGGAAAATAACAGGAATAAAATTCCTTCCCATGAAAGTGAGATATTTTCATTAACATGGCCCTGTATCCTCTAAAAGTGCAGCGAGGTGGCACAGTGGATAGAATGCTGGTCTTGGAGTCAGGAAGACCTGCGTTCAAATTCAGTCCCAGACACTCACTAAATTTATGACCCTAAGCAAGTCACTTAATCTGTTTTGCCTAAGTTCCTCATCTGTAAAATCAGTTGGAGAAGGAAATGGCAAACCACCCCGGTATCTTTGCCAAGACAACCCCAAATGGGTTAAATATTTGTTGTTATTCAGTCATGTATGAATTTCATAACCCTATTTGGGGATTTTTAAAGATCTTTTAAAAAAATTAGATTTAAATACTAAAACTTAAACAGACAAGAAAATAAAAAGAAACAAATTTAAGTACAAAATAAGAAAAGAAAAAAATTCATGAGCACAGCAGAACATGAGAGGATTCAGAAATAAAGCAATAAATTTCCATTTCAAGAACCTGTGCAATAAATTTTACATGTTGTGTTGAGAGCTATCCATCTTTACTTCTGTGTAAGTTTTCTTTTATTTTCTGCTGTGCATTTTTTACTTTGTTCTTTTCCCACTTCCTCCCCCCAACAAGGCTACAATTAAGCATGGATATGTGTGTGTGTGTGTGTGTGTGTGTGTGTATACACACACATATAAACTTATCTTTATCTATACATATACACATACATACTTAAATATACACATACATATATAAATGTATACTTTCCCTAACACATTCTACTCCTCACCTTAGTTTTGTGTTTGTACATAATTCTTATTTCCTATCCCTCCTGACTCCTGGACTGCACTTCTACCCACTACCTAGCCCTTCTATTACTAACTCTATCTCCCCTCCAAGTACCCCTCCCTTATCCTCCCATTCCCATTAATCTAAACACCCTTCAATATCCCCCTTTAACCTATTCCCTTGCCCTCCTCTCTAGAAATCCATCCCTTATCCTTTCCCCCCTGCCTATCCTCATTTCGTTTATTTCTTATGTTATTGTGTCGATTCTTTTTTTTGATAATAGTTTTAAGATAGTCTTATTATTCTTATGTTTTCTCTTCTTGATCTGTTCTCCAGATAAATTGTTTTTCTTATGAGACATTTAACATTCTCTCTTTTTTTTTCATCCTTTATATTTTGTTCTATTATTTCTTGATCTCTTATAACTCTGCTGACTTCCCCAGCTCAATTCTGATTTTCAGGGAGTAGTTTTCTTCCTTAAGATTCTGGATCTTCTTTTCTAATTGGTTGACCTTCTTTTCCCAATTTTATTTTGCTTGGATTGCTCTCTCTTTTTTCCTTAGTCACTCTCATTTGATTTTTAAAATCTTTTTAATGTTCTATGAATTCTCTTCGGTATAGAGGAGGGCTTCTTTGCTTCAGTCTCCTCCTCTGAAGATGAACCCCAGTCTTCTCTATTCCCATAGTAACTACCTATGGTTGGATTCTTTCCCCTTGGCCTGTGCATTCTTTTTGAATTTGAAGTAGCTTAGTTTTTGCCATGATCTCTAGTCCTGGGGTGTGGGGGATGGTGTCTCTGGCCTCAGATCCTTCCTCCGTTCTCTCCTCTGACTTGGAACTGAAACCAAGACCTCCAGCCTCTTGTAAGTGCCTACAGTTAGTAGTTTCCCTGGCCAACTCTTTCTACGCTCACTGGGCATGTGCTGCTTCTTTCTTGCATCTGGCCACATCTGCACAGCACAGCTGGGTCTGGCTTTCCTTGTCAGCAAAGGTTACCTCAATCTTCCCTGGCTCTGACACCCAACACTCCTTTGTGTCCCTGGGAGAGATATTCTTATGGTTAGAGCTGAGGCAGCCTCCCAACCTAGGAAACCCTAGGGCTTTCCTCTTGTTGTTTAAGATATCCCTAGCCTGGAAATGTTTAATCTTCATAGGGACCAAACCTCATCCTGGAATTTTTCTTTAGATCTCTGGTTGTGCCATAAGGACCACCATTCTGCTTTTACTCTTATTTATTTTTATGTTTGCCCTGAGGAATTGTTTTATCTCTTTTGTGGGGGGAAATCTTGAGAGCTTAGAATTTTCAGAACTATTCTGCATCTTTCCAGATGGGAAGATTTTATGGATGGGGAAACTGAGGTAAACAGGGATAAGTGACTTGTCCAGGATTACACGCTAGTAAGTGTCTGAGTGCTCTAGCCACTGTGCCACCCAGTTGCTCAAAAACCATAGATAGATCTAAATGGTTGGAAACAATAATCTATCCTACTTTTCAACTCAGAGTTTCTATGAACTGAAGGTATGGGTTTGAAACAAGTGTGGGGAAATATAAATAATACTTACCCAGCTCTGTCACTAACTAGTTGTGAGATCTAGAGAAGTGGCCATATAAAGAGAGAAGGTCACCAGTCTTAGAGTCAAGAGAGAGAGATCTGGATTCAACTTTGACCTCTGATGCTTTCCAGCTATGTGATCACTATTCACATGCAAGTCATTTACAGAAGGCAACACCTCCATGCCTGAGCAGATTCACTGGTGTGGAAGAAGAAAAAACAAATATCACCAATGTCTAATCTTTTTATGAATGGCTTCTCCAGACTTAACAAAAATCATCCTTGGACTGTGGAAAAACAGAATGGTTTGTTGTCCCAAATAGGCAAGAAACCTTTCCAACATGGTAGGAAGGTAAAGTTTGAATCTAGCTGGCAAATCTTCAAGAACCCAGGGTTACTTTCACTGACTGCCTCCCAACTCTCCTCCCACCCTCCCTAACCCATGCACAGACCCCCATCCCCCAGGAAGTACTGGGATAAGATTTGTATGGAGGATGCTGGGAACAGTTTTATAATCTAAGAAATGAGTATAATAGTACCTCACAGGAAGTTGTTAAGTTCAAAGATTATGAGGTGTCTAAAATACTTTATGAGGAGTAGTTAAGTGGTGCAGTGGATAAAGACTCATTTTCCCAAGTTCAAGTTTGGTCTCAGATATTCCCTAGCTGCATGACCCCAGGTAAGTCCCTTAACCCTGTTTGTCTCAATTTCCTCATCTGTAAAATGAATTGGAGAAGGAAATAGAAAAACACTTCAGCATTTTTTTTTTGCTTTTTGGAGGGGGGAGGGCAGGGCAGTTGGGGTTAAGTCACTTGCCCAAGGTCACATGGCTAGTTAGTGTTAAGTTTCTGAGGCCAGGTCCTCCTGAATTCAGGGCTGGTGCTCTATTCACTGCACCACCTAGTCACCCCAGACACTTGAGCATTTTCTTTTTGCCAAGGAAACACCAAATGGAGTCACAAAGAGTTGAACATGACTGAAATAACTTAATAACAACAACTTTACAAACCTTAAAGCACTTCAAAATACCAGCTATTATTGTATCATTATCACTCACTTTGATCCTTTCTGATGAGGTTCACACAGTTCTGAGGACAGTTTATTATCTGCTATTGTTCTTTTACATTTAATGGTCTACAGGTAGTTGCTCAGGTGGTTAAAATGACTGCTTTTGCCATTATTCTTGAAATCACTCTCATATTGTTTGATGGAATTCAGATATAGTTTTAAGACAAGTCCCTATTCTCCTATTATTCTTTTAAATTTCATGTTCTGCAGACTGTAGCACAGGTTTATACAGCAACTGCTTTTTTTTATTGGTGAAAAAAGCATTAGGATGCAAACTTATATTCTCTAGGCTCATTGAAAGCATACTTTCAATTCAATACAATGTTCAGGACAACTCCAGTAGTAGACAGGATGCCAGGGATGATATGGAACTTATCCCCTTTCTGTGTAATTTTATTTTATTCTTTTCTGCTAGGTCTCTAGCTCTGCAGACTTGGAAACCTCCAAGGATGGGTAATCCTCTCTTGAGGAAGCCCATTCCAATTTTGGACAGCTCCGACTGTTAGGAGGTCAACTAGCTAGCGCAGTGAATAGAGCACCAGTCTTGGAATCAGAAGGACCAGAATTCAAATCAGTTCTCAGACACTTACTAGCTGTGTGACCCTGGGCAAGTCTCTTCACCCTGCTTGCCTCAATTTCCTCATCTGTAAAAAGAACCAGAGAAGGAAATTGCCAAGAAAACCCCAAATAGGTCACAGAGAATCAGACACAACTGAAAAGACTTAATACCAACAACTGTTAGGAAGCTTTTGCTGACATCAAGCCAAAATTTGCTTCTTTGCAACTTCTAACCAGTGCTCCTGGTTCAGTCCTTTAAGTCCAAACAGAAGTCCAATCCCTCTTCCACCACCTGATAGTTTGAAGACAGATATCATGTTCCCCCAACTCTTCTTTTCTGTAGGCTAAACACATCCAATCCTTAAACCCATATTCACAAGATATCATGGATTCAAGGACCTTCACCATCCTGGCTGGCTTCCCTGGAATATTTTAGTCGATTGAACCTTACTGATTTTTCCTCAGAACTTTTTCAAAACTGCTTTGCCAAAATTAAGATTGCATGTCATTCTATGCCAGGATTTCTTTTCCTTAATAACAAATTCTAGGATGGAGTAGTTCTCCCCAAGATTTGTATCATTTTCCCCCAGCAACAAATTACTCTGTTAGTGGCAATCACAAGCACACAAAATATACTTTTCCCTTGGTACTTCCACTTTCTGAATGATGAAATCATCACTAAGGCACATTGATGTTACTCTGACCACTCCCTTCCAAAATATGGGTGATAGGTTGGGTGATGAGATTGTCTTCAGTGCTGTAGTTACTATTATTATTAGGGTAAACACTGTAAAATGTGGTAGTTAGGGTAGATGATCTCTCAGATCTTTTCTACTTCTGCAGTCCTATGATTCTATTATTTTGGACATGTTAAATATTCAAAGAGAAGGAATTTTGCATGCATGTGTGTGTGTGTGTGTGTGTGTGTGTGTAAAATCATCAAAATAATAACACAGCAGATTCCATACCCTCCGATCTCTCAAGTCACCATTTAATAAACCTAAAGTCTTAGTTTAGCTGTTGGTCAAATAGTCTGGACTGAAGATCAGAAGGCTATTTATTTATTTATTTATTGTTGTGGCCAAAATAATAATACCATCTATCATCCACCGCTACTGCTGGATGTGTTCTAATCATTCAAATATCTTTGATTTCATCCATTTGGACTTTTTTTTTTTTGCATATGGCAACCTTTTAATGACTGAACATAGGAATAAGGGTGATGCATACAGAAATGTATATCTATATCATCTATAGCTACACAAATATATAATTGTCTGATCCTCCTTAATATTAGCATCTACATTCTATTGACCATCTCCAATTTATCCTGTACCTATCTTGTTTTTACCAATTTTCCCCCCTTTGTTGTCTTTCCCATTGGAGTGAGCTCAAGGAGAGCAGGGACTGTCTTTTGCCTTTTCATGTATCTCCAGGGTTTAGTACAGTGCCTGGCATACAGAGTGTGCTTAATAAATGCTTATTACTGAATCGCTATTTATATTTGTATATGTGAATGTGTTCGCACATTTGCATGCATATGTGTGTGTGTTACAACAGCTGGCTTCCAACCTTTCGGTAATGAGTTCTCCATACCTAAAAAGCATGCTTCTTGGACTATGGACATACTTAACAATCTTTTATGTGGCCTGTGCTAGAAGCTTTTCTGGGTGAGGTAGAAAGACAAAACTTATATTCAGTTAACAAAACTTTCAAGAACCCAACGTCGGTCTTACACTACTGGAATAGAACTCTTCCTCACAGAGAATGCTGGATATATGAAGAAACAGCATTCAAGTCTCATAATCCTTCTACGTCTTCTGGTTTCATTGGATGGAGTGTAATAGTGGGAAAACAGATCCCGACAGTCAAGCATAAATGATACGGTCATAGATTTACAACTGAAAGGGAACTTTGATTTCATCCAATCAAATATTATTGTACAGTTGGGGAAACTAACGGCAATAAAAGAGAAGTAATTGGTGCAAGATCTTATCCATAGCAAGTGGGAGCACCAGGATTCAAACTCAGGTCCTCTAATGCTGAATAGAGAACTTTTCCACACCATCTCTAAACCAAACAATTCAGAAAGTAATATTTAGCTTGGAGTGTTAATAAGAGTTTTGAGTAAATGTCTGAAGAAAAAATGGCTTGAAACATAGATTAATGAGAATTAGAAATACCAGGATCCCAAATAACTAGACTTGTGGAGTTAATTAAAGGAAAACACATGAAGCAGCATAATTCAAGTAGGGTGTGAATTTGTCTAAAATTAAGAGAAAGATATGGACATTAATGCAAATGCATTAATAAAGGATCAGTATTAAACCTTTGCCAGTGTGAAGGTCTAAAATCAACTCTCCAAGTGCTCATTAAATGAATGAAAATGATATATAACTCTGCCTTTTATTTTGGCCACATATTACCAGCCGTATATATCCTTTTGGTATGAATAAATGAAAACAAGCTAATTTACTCCCCATTAATATGTTAAAATCAATTTAATTGAATTTTGTCTAAAAAGCACACTTTTAAGATGTTGAAATTGCTATATGCCCTCTCATAGATTATATCTGTGACATTATTTGGGGGTTTCAAAAGACATAATTTTTTCTTCTTCCTTTCTCTTTGCTACAGTGTCTCTACTAAAATGATACATCTGGGGAGCTGAGACAAAGTGGGTTCTGGGTTGCTCTAAGATCCCCACACAGTCTCTTAACAGTTTATTTCAGCACAAGTGTTGAGAATTTGCTATACACAAAGAAGAGGAAAAAGTTCTCTGGTTAGTTTTTTTTCCTATCAACCTCTTGAGGCCATCTTCCCTTTTTAGAGTCTCTAGCTATGGGTCCACACATATTTTATCTGCAGTCTTTGGAATCTACTTCTCTAAATTCTAAGGCACATTTCTGAAAATGCTGAGGGATGATGTAGTAAGTAGGTAAGTTGAGAATTTATCAGTTGCACTGTTGTTTTTTTTTAGTAGAATGAAAGTACCAATAGATATGAGAGCAATTTGAAGTCTCCTTCCACTATATTTTGCTTCTATGCCAGTTTCGTGGTCTTTAATAGGAATTCATTATCCATTTTCTCCTCTGGTTGGGTGGTATGTAGCATAACTTAGGACAAGTCTTACTTCCTTTTCTCATTTTTTTCATCCTTATCCAAGTACTCTGGCCGTGCTTTCCTACTAATGCCCACAGAATTCCATATAAGGACTTACCTTATTGATGGAAAATTCTCCTCTATAACCCCTCATCTATTTCTCTACTAATGAATGGGCTAATTGCTCTATCTTGTTTAAAAAAATTGGATCCTTAAAAAAACCCATGTAACATTACATAGATACTATATATATATATATATATATATATATATATACATATATATATATATATATATATATATATATACACACACACATACACACACATGCAGTTTAAAATATCCATTATCTAAAAACACATTTTGAGGTTATAACAGTCCCAGAATAAATCACTTTCTACTCCAAAATCTATTTTTCAGTAAACACATCAATGGAAATAATTTAAATGGAATAAGAAAATGGCAGTTATTAACATTTTCCATAGATAATAGTCTCAGAGAAGCAAAGATAAAGATTAAAGAAACATCAGCTAGCATTTTTCTTCTATCAAATTGCTTCAAATAATTACATCATACAAGGTATTGGAGAGGAAACAGTCAAGCCATCAGGAAACAATTTAGTGCTATTCAGGGGAGGGAGAGAGGGAGTTGTTGAGGGGCAGTGAGACTGGCAGTGAGTGTGTGTGGAGGGGTCGGTGAGGATAAGTCTGGGCTGGATACTAGAGTAGATACATCTGGCTTGTTTGCATTTTCTTTGTTCTGAAAATACATTGGGAATTTTTGCATGACGTAGCTAGCTGTTTTTAGTCCCCAGCAAGGCTAACATGCTCATGGAATTAATATATTTAATATTCAAATGCATGCCTCTCCTTATACTTTATATTCTGAATGCTAGGTAAGTACTTTGTCAACATTAAAGCATTTTTTAAAATGTGAGCTATTTTGGGGGAGGCATAATGGTGTTTTAGTAAGAACACTTATCAATGTTCTAAGACCCTGGGACAAATGATAGGATCATAGGACTAGAGAGTTATAGCTGGAAGGGACTTTAGGGGCCATCTATAGAGTCCAACCACCTCATTTTGTGGATGGGGAAACTGAGCCCCAGGGAGGTTAAGTGAATGCTACCAGGTCATATGAGTAGTAACTGTCAGAGACAGGGATTAGATGAAAGATTATCTGACTTCTGAACCAGTCTTTTTCCTTTAAGGCTGCTCTGTAGTACCCAGAATAGACCTACAGAATTCTGAACACCAAGAAATGAGTGCCTTCCTAAAGCTAGGCAGAAACCTTTGGATGAAAGTCACTTAACATCTCAGAGTTTCAGTTTCCTCTTTTATAAAATGAAGTGAAAAATATTTGCATTTCCTATCTCTTGGTATTGTTATGAGGAAAATATTGTGTGTGCTTTCAAATGCTATATAATGGTGATTTGCAGTCATACATATCACAAAGGCATATGTGACCAGAAAAGTAGGGGATTCATGCAGAAAATGTGGTGGATAAGAGAAGAACCTAAGTGTTTTTGGTACCATATTGCTATTCACAAAATATGTAAAAGTCAAAATGAAACATCCACACATTGTATGAACTTTCTGTAGAGAATTTATGGTAAAACTTGAACAAAAATTGTACAGTGTGAATAGGCATGGGTGGATTGCAGTCTGCGCCTGTGTCAATGAGATCACAAATTCATTAATAATATTCTTTATAAGTCATTGTACTTGGTACTAGGGATCTAAAAATGGGCAGATAGTCCTCAGAATGATTGTAATTTAGTAGTGAATCCAAGACCTAGATACACAAAAATACCAGTTACAACATGATAAATGCATGGGAAAGTTTCAAAGAGGAGGAGAAATTTGAAAATGGGTAGATCACTTCTACTGGATAGCCTTCTACCTAATGGAAATATCACAGTCCTATATTCCAGGTATGAGAGGTGGGATGGGTGAGGTCATGGAAGTGAGAGATGACAGGACTAAATGAGGGGGCAGGAAGTTGTCCAGTCTGGCAGGGGCTTATAGTATGTGAAGGGGAGAAACATGAAAGGAGACTGAAAGGGTAAACTGAAGTGACAGTGAGAAGGTCTGTGACTACATGGTATAAAGGAATAAGCCTCACATTCTAAGTCAAAGGACCACAAAAACCCTTATTTTGCTGCTTGGTGGCCTTGAACATTTCACTTAACTTCTCAGTTTCTTCACTTGAAAAATGAGAGATTTGAATCAGATAATATCTAAGGTCCCTGTCTGTTCTACAATCTTTGAATCTGAATTTTCATTCAGTTGGAAATGAGGAGCTATTGAAAGGTTTTTGTTCCTTTAGACTGTAAACTCTTCAGTTTGGAACTATGCCAAGAGGGCTATAAAACTGTGCATACCTTTGGATCCAACAATACTACTGTTATGTCTATATGCCAAAGACATCCAAAAAAAGGGGAAAAGGACCTATTTGTACAAAAATATTTATAGAAGTTCCTTTTGTGGTGGCTAAGAACTGAAAATTGAAGGGATGACTGTCAATTGGGGAATGGCTGAACAAGCTGTGGTATATGATTGTGATGGAATATTATTGTGCTGTAAGAATGACAGGCAAGGGACAGCCAGGTGGCTCAGTGAGTAAGAGCACCAGCTCCAGTGTTGGGAAGACCTGGGGATCAAATCCAGGCTCAGATACTTATTACCCACCCAGAAATAACTGGCCATGTAACCTTGAGCAAGTTACTTAACCCCGACGGTTTAAAAAAAAAAAAACATAAATAAAAAAAAAATGACAGGCAGGCAGATTTCAGAAAAACCTGGAGAAACTTACATGAACATCAATGCAAAGTGAAGTGAGCAGGACCAGGAGGATGTTGTACACAACAGCAATTTTGTGCAATGAAGAACTGTGAATGTCTTAGCTATTCTTGGTACTACAATGATCCAAGACAATCTCAAAGGACTCATGATGAAGAATGCTATCTGCCTCTAGAGAAAGAACTGATACTCTCTAAATACAGATGGAAGCATGCTGTTTTTCATTCTTTCCCTCATTCTTTTTTTTTAATTTGAGTTTTCTTATACAAAATGACCAATATAAAAATATTTTTCATGATTGAACACATATAAACTATACTGAATTGCTTACCATCTCAGGGAGAGGGGAAGAGATGGAGGGATAGAATCTGGCACTGAGAACTTAAAAAAATGATTAAAAAAAAGTCTTTTAGGGGTGGCCAGGTGGCTCAGTGAGTAAAAGCACCGGTTCCAGTGTTGGGACGACTTGGAGATTGAATCCTGGGCTCAGACACTCAGCACCACACCCAGAAATAACTGGCCGTGTAACCTTGAGCAAGTTACTTAGCCCCAATTGCTTAAAGAATAAAAAAAAAAGTCTTTCAACATGTGATTGGGGGAAAAAATGAAATATTACAGAATACATTCATCCTCTCTTCCCCAGTGTTTTAGCACAGGGCTCGGCACATAGTAAGTGGGTCCTTAAGAAGCATTCGTTCATTCATTCATTCATTTGTCATTTTTTTTTTGGTGGAGTGTGACAGTGTCATCCTTAGACTTGTGCATTAAGAAGATGACTCCAGCATCAGTGTGAAGGGTGGAGTGGAGAGAAGTGGAAATGGAGGCAGGGAAACCAGTCAGGAGCAGTCACAGTAGCCCAGGTGAGTGGACATGTAAGTCTCAAGTAGTGCTAATGTAGGAATAGCACTGAAGGGGCACATGAGAGGGATATTTTGAAGGTAAAATCAATACAACTTCATAACCAAAAGAGACAATCACTCTTCAAATACAGAAATATAGCAAAGGAGATCAGGATGGCTTGGAGCGGCAAGCTGGGGAAGGCACTGTGGAGAAAGTAGAACTTGGACTCAAAGGGGTAGGATTCAGAAGAGGCAAAAGCACAAAGGAAGGACACAAATCTCTTGAGTTCCCAATCCAAGTCAAACCAATATCCAGGGAGATTTTCCCCAAACCCTCTGGATCCCTTCAGCCACTGTCATGATATTGCTAAATTGTAGTTTGTTTCTAATCATTCCAGAGAGCACATAGTTTAACTCAAGAATTTTTCTGCTTTCCTTGTGAGGCAGGAAAAACAAATCTAAACCACAAAGAAAGATTCTGAAGCAACTGAATTTATATGACTTGCACAAGACCTCTAGAACTGTCAAATTCACTGTATGAATATGAGTACTAGATAGGGGAACTTGAGTCTGGAATGTTCCTCTGAACCTGACTCTCATGGATCCAATACCCAGAGATTCTGGAATTGATTTAGAACTTAGAAATAGAATCTGAGCTGGAAGGTTCCAGAGAAGCCATCAGCTAAAAACTGGCTGAGTATACCAACATTTCCCAACATGTTGGAAAATCAGGAATTGTGGGAGAGTGCTACCTCTGTAAAGTTTCCAAATACTGACTTGCCAAAGAACAAAAGAAGCCACTGACTGCCCTTAATGACAACACAGGCATTTCACACAACATTGCTAATGCCCCCCCTGCTTGAGTGCAAGGTGGGACAGAGTTGAATATTGTGCCACTGCATCTTAGAAACCTGTTACATGGTATATATTTCAATGGGAACAAAAGTTATGTTTCTCCTCAGGAAAGTGTTTAGAAAATGAACAATAATAAAATGTCCGCATAATCTGCTACCGCCATGGTCTTATATGCCCCTCTAAAAACAGAGCCTGACTGAATTGTTCTGCAATTAATCATGTGTGATATCTTGAATTCCACACAAGAATTTGAAAAATCTCTGGTGTCTGCTACATTTGGTGACTGGAAGACAGCTCACACCTACTGAGCGAGTAAGAAAAAGGAAGTGGTGGTATGTTTGGCGTATTCTAAATGTCAACAACTGTCACTATGTTTCTGTGTGGCCTTTGTTATATCGTTTTATGTTGTTGAGGCCAGTAAATGGTAGGATCTGTGTCACCCCACCTGATAAAAACGAACACCTTCTATCCCCACAGTTGTCACTGAAATGAGGGAAATGAGTACAGGAGTTACTTACCTGAAGTGAGAGATGGGATACATGCAAGGCTCAAAATGAGCCCTGAGGCTGATGCTTGCAGTGATTAGCCATTCTTTTCTGTGGGTCAGTATCCCCTCCCAAGAGTTTGAGAAATTTCATGTATATAACTAAATCTAATCCTCACGTAAGAACAAAATTCATCATCTCAGCATTATAGAAGGGGAAAAGTGGTCTTTTGGTTTTTAGTCCAATTTCCTTCTCACTTGGCCGCAGTGATGATAATTAGGTTTTGTAGTTGGTAAATTATTCCACAGAACATTATTCATGTCAGGAATCCTCTTGAAATCCTTGTGAGACTGGAAGGGGAGGTCTATTAGGCCTTTCATAAAGAATAGAGAGTCTCGAAGCACACAGAGGTGATAGGACTTCCCCTAACCATAATCCCTCAGATGCCTTGTGTTCTAGTCTCATGCTTAATGCACAGTCATCCTCACTTAGAGAAATGAGTAAACCTTCAGCCAGGAAAATGGAGGGGGGCGCGAGGGGGGGGGAGAAAGAGAGAGACAGAAAGACAGAGACAGAGACAGAGACAGAGAGACAGAGACAGACAGACACAGAGACACAGAGAGGGAGAGAGAGACAGAGAAAACCAAAGTATATACTGGCAATATGGAACAGATAAAAAATTGTGATTCTTTTTTAAAAAGTCTCAGAATAAAATTATTGTTTAAGTTGAAATGAATAAAATTAAATACATCTCACATAGTGTTCATGAAGGGGGAGGTAAGAGAGGGGAGACAAGAAACAGACAGTCATAAAATGAAACAAATAGGACACTGTAATTCTAAAGTAATATAAGAAAACATTCATTGATCTCTACTTTTTCAATAGAAATTGGTTTACTTCATTTCCTAAACAAATATATATATAGGGCATCTATAATGATAAGGAATCAGGGAAGCAGCAATTCATTACCGTTGCCCTGTTTACTGGAAATATTTAACAGTATAAAATAATAGCTATGACAGGAGAAAAGCACCACCAGGGCACCAAGAAAACATCAATGCCTGGAAGTGTCTAATTTGCTTAGAGATAGCTGACATTTATATAGCTCTTTAAGGTTAATAAAGCACTTTGCATGCATTTTCTCATTTTTTTCTCACAACAATTCACAGAAGTAGGCCCTGCAGTCATTATTATCCTAATTTAATAAAAGGGAATAGAGTCTCTGAGGTGTTAAATGACTTGTCCAAGGTCACACAACAAGTGTTTGAAGCAAGATCCAACCCTGTCCTCATCTGACTCCAGGTGCAGTACACTAGGTGTAACTGATTTTATTTGTGTGCAATAATATCCACTCCACCCCACTCTCACCCTCACCCCACATATATACAATACAGCACAGACACACACCCTTCCAGTTTTAGGAAATTTCACTTGTCTTGGACCAAATAAGCCATGTGACATTTATAGTGGGAAATTTGTATTTACCATCTTTCTGAGGGATATTTTCTACCTAGTCTTCTTATTCTGTAATAGTGTCATATCTCTAGGATCTGCTTCTTCCTGGAAGGTAGATGAAAAGAAAACATTCTTTCATTCATTTGAAAGGAAAGGAAGGGGAAGCAAGAAAAACGTTTTGGGGAAGATTTTAGAAATTTAACTGTTTTTTAAGGTTACTTCCATAGTTTGGCAGAGAAGTCAGAGAGGGTGAGAAAAAGGGAAGGGTAATAGGGGAAAGCACCATCAATTTTCAGATCACAAGACTGAAAACAGTATTAAGAGTGAGTTGATAGTACATGCCTACATGGTTACTTCTTTACCAGCAAGGGAAAGAAGAAACACAATGCTTTCCCAAAAGCAGGACCCTGGGGACATGGTATGAATTCCCCACTCTGGGCCATAGAGTAGTTCACAAATGCCCTCATAGTACAATTAATTACATACAAGTTGGAGAAATGAAGGGAAGAGTCTTGCAAAAAGAATAAATGAAACCTAGACTTAAGGTTCTGAATCTGGAATGACAACTCTTGTAGCCCTAGGACCCTTGGAAGAGAGTCTGCCCACAAAATTATCAGGGTCTTGGTCTGTGAAGAGACCTACAAAGCAAAAGAGAGTAACAAAGGAAGAAAAAGAAAAGAGGAAGAAGAGAGGAGGCAAATGGAAGGAAAAAAAGGAGAGAAAATAACGAAGGAAAGAGGAAAAGAATAAAAGGAAAGAAGGAATGGAGAAAGGAAGGAAAAGGAAGAGGAAAGAGAATGAGGAAGAAAGCACATAGAAAATAATTTCCCAGATCTCTAGCTAGAATCAGTTTCTGTTCATGGAATCCCACTTTTTCAATGGAAGCTTTCTTACTGATAGAAATATGGACAGCAAATTTCTATCACAATTTCTTTGAAACACAAAACCTTCATAACTTCTCTTCTCTCAGTCTCCCATACTAGTCATTTGCTTATTTTGTGTATGCATTTTTGTCATCCTTTTTTTGCTTATTCCTTTCTGTCACCTGAATAATTGAGAAAGACTGCCTGTATTTGTTGAATTATCTGGACAATTGATCTCTTAGTTCCTTTGTCCATATCTAATCTGCATCTTTTAAAAAATGCTTAACTCTTAATATTTTTTCTATTTCCCACCTCAGTTCTTTTTTTATCTTCAGTATATCCAAATCACTTATCTTATCCACTTTTTTTCTTCCCCTTTCTATTCATCTCCCCAGCCAAGTTTAGTCTTATTGCGTCACCTTTGTTTGACTACCGACAGAAGAACATGACATTTGTGTATGTGTATGTCTGTGTGCCTGCAGGATTTCCTATTTCATTTAGTCTTTGTTTCTACTCGGTGTCCCCAGATAATTTAAATTCTAAACATAAAACTCCTGAGGGGGGAGAGAAACATTTAAAAAAATTAACAAATTTCAAAATAATTTTCTCACATCTTTGGGGGCTCAAACAGACAAACTCCCATCTGTGATACAATCTGGAGAAAATGTTTCCTTTTTATCTAAATGCTACTCTGTTAGATTGAAAATATAGATATGGACCAAATTTCTTTGTGCTTTTTTTTTTCTGCAACCCTTCCCCCTTTAACCCTCCCTTGTCTTTTTATGAGTATTTCCGATCATCTCTGTGAACTTCAGGTTTCCTCTATTATTCTCTAGATAATCTTTCTAACATATAACTGCTTCTGGAGTTTGATCTTTTCCTGTAATGTTTCCCTTTACATTAATTCATTGATATTTAATGTTTAACATTGAGGCATAGCCTCATAGAGCTAAAAGGGACCCTACAGCCATCTCCCATCCTCAAGTCAGGACTGCAGAGAAATCCCAGAGCAGCCTTTAACTATACTAATAAAAGACATACAATAAAGTCCCCAGCATTGACTGTCTCATTTAAGACTCATTACGACCCTGTGAGGTAGGACTATAAGTATGATTATTCATTCTACCAATTAGGAAAATGGTACCCAGAACTTCTTGGCTTCAAGTCTGGTACATAGGATCATAGAGTCAAAGTATTGTAGATTTACAGCTGGTCTTATTTCAACACTCTTTTTTTCAGATGAGGAAGTAGGCTAAATGATTCATCCAGGGTCTCACAACTAGTGTTAGAAGCTAGATTTGAACCCAAGTGTTCCTTACTGTAAAGCCACTAGCTGCCATATTACAATAGCAAAAATTTGCTTTTGATTTGCCCTACCTCCTCTTTCAGGAGGCAGGCAGCTAGGTGGCTCAGTGCATACTGAGTGTGGAGTCAGGAAGACCTGAGTTCAAACCTGGCCTCAGACACTTTAGCTGTGTGACCCTGGGTAATAAGTCACTTAACCTCTGTTTTTCTGGAAAAGGAAATGGCAAACTATTCCAGTATCTTTGCCAAGAAAACTCCAGGGACAATGTGGTTCAATGGCATCACCAAAGTTTGGACGTGACTGAGCTACAACCTCTTTCAGTGCCCTCCTCCTCTTTCATAAAATACTTCCTGCTACCCATTTTTTGTCCTTATGCCGCCCCAGTCAAACCCTTTATTAACGTTCTACCTAGGCCAACTTTCTAAGGAAGCATCCCACTCTACTGTGGCTATTTCGCTTTTCTTATTCCAATCAACATATACGTGTTCTAAGACCAGTTTCCTTCATGCTCTAATCTACTTTAGGGAACCAATCTGGGCTGAGGTGTTAATGGTTGTTACAGTTCTAATAAAAGTGTTACATTTCCTAGAGAAGAAATTTGTACTTAACACTGACTTATAAAGTAAGTAGGGATTTAAGGCACATAGCAAACTGATGAAGGAGATATTTTAGGGACAAATGACACCATTTAGTTGGTTTCCACACATCCAAAGCTCTATCTTGCTTTAAAACTTAACTGTGAAAGGATTGTCTTTCATCCTTCATTCATTTGAAAGATCTTGCCCAGAACAAACCAAGAGCAGACCATTACCCAAACATGCCTGCACATGGAAACTCTTTCCCTTCTACCTCAAAGCACTTGATAGAATGCTTGGCACATATTATGCACTTAATAAATGCTGTGTCATTCATTCATTCATTCATTCATTCCCCTAATCCTTGTCTCCGCTATCTGATCCAGAGTATGTGATATTCTTAAACATCCCTTTGCCTCTTACACTAGTCCTCATCAACATGACAAATTAAAGGCAAACTTACGACTATTTGTTAGTAGTATATGAACTAAGTGCCCTTTCACTTGGAGCCAGGAAGTTAAGTAGGGAGCTGGGTAAATAGTGATATTTGTTACATGAGTTTATTGAGGAGAGAAATTTTTAGTTAGTGCTGAGCAATGATTGCATCCTCCCTACTAGATTGCAAGCAACTTGAAAGTAAAGCCATTTCTAATTTAATTTTCTTTCCAGAAAAATTCATTTCCTTGTACATAAGAGAATGCAAGGGGTGGCCAGGTGAATAGTGAATAGAGCACTAGCTCTGGAGTCAGGAGGATCTGAGTTCAAATTTGGCCTTAGACACTTGACACACTTACTAGCTGGGTGACCTTGGCCAAGTCACTTAACCCTAATTGCCTTTCCTTTTCTCCTCCAAAAGAAAACAAACAAAAAACAACCCATAAGCGTGTACAAGTGCTTACTGAATGAAAAAATGAAAATATAGTCTGATATGATGCATATCAGACTATAATATATATTATGTAAATATAAAAATATAATATAATGATAGAAATTTGACACAGTAGACAATCCTTCAGATCAGACAGCACTCAGGTCAAATTAGGCAGTAGGTAGAAAAATGGGGGGAAATATAAGTAGACTGATCCTTTTTAATGGACACTAACAGATCTTTCTATTTATTGTACCTCTGCCCTTCCCCTTACATAAAATAATCTAGTGGCTTCCACTTATATTAAATATTTCACTGGATAGATATGCATCAGATGATAAATATATGACTGGGAAACATAAGCATTTTATTTATTCTTCCTCTAAAGAACCATACTAATTATAAAATAGTACATTCTACTGTTTGTTTTTTTTAAGAATTCAATTTTATCTGTATATTTTGAAGGGAAAGATGTGATGTGTCATAGACCAAAATGCAGATTGTAATAGTCAAAGAACAGTAAATTCTTCCTTAAACAGAAATATTAAATTTTGGGTCTTTAGTTTAATTGAATATTCACTTAACCATATTGACACCATACTAACTAATTATACCATATAGAGATCTCCAGTCTTAAAATAGAAGACAACAGAATGCACAGTGATATAGTGGTTACAGGAGCCATATGGGTAGTGATATTTATTGATGACATAGCATGCTGGATTGTTAATGTATTTTTGCTTAATGGGAAGGTCTTTCTCACCCATTAATAGGCCCATGTGGCCTGCTTCAGTCACATGGAAGCCTAAGTCACATGAGCATGTGGTGGGAGGAGCTTGCTGAGCAGGTGGGGCAGGAAGGGTCGAGCAGAGCCCAGAGGATGTTGGTCAAAGCAGTTAGAGCTGAGGGAGAGAGAGGAAGCAGGCAGCAAACTGTGAGGGTTCATTTGTGGGAAGGCCCTACCAGGGGAAGGCTTAGGGATGGCGGTGCCCCCTGCAGTGTTATTGTGTATGGATTTCTTTGTTGCTGTGATGGATTTGGCTGTCTGGTATTGGGAACTGGCTTTCTGGTGTTTGAATAAATGCTTTGGTTCTGTCTTCCATGTGGAGAGTCTGTTATATTTTGTGATTCAGAATTATACTATGCATTCAAAGCTGCTGTAGGCTATGAATAAATCCATTGCTAGTGGGATTCTATAGTGATATCAAGCAGTGCAGTTTTGTGAATAGATGGGGCATTAGGAAACATGGGTTTAAATCTCTGCTCTGCTACTTCCTTCTTTTGTCAATCAACCAATTACTCAGTGAGCATTTATTAAGCATCTACTACATGCTAGATAGTGTGCTAGATACTGAAAGGACATTGACTCTGTGTTCAAATAACTGGCTTAAGAAAAGTCATTTTAAATCTCTAGAAATTAGTTTCATCGTTTGAAAAAATGGGAGGGGAGAGTAGTGATAAAACATGTACTACCTACCTAACAAGCTGATGTAGCACTGAATTTAAACAGTGTATAAAGATTGCTTTGAAAGTCTGAAGTGCTACTTAAAAGGAAGGCACTCACTGATTCTAGATGACAAAAAATATCCCCATTAGTTTGGGAATGGCTAAAAGAATTGTGATAAATGAATGTAATGGAATGTTACTGTGTTGTTAGAAATGATAAATATGAAGAATATAGAGAAGCAAAGGGAGACGCATGAACTGATGCAAAGCGAAATAAGCAGAACTAGGAAAGATACACATAATGACTACAACAAAATACATGGAAAGAAAAATAACATCAAAACAATTGAAACAGAATGTTCTGAAACATTAATGATCTAGACTAACTTCAAAGGAAGGATTCAAAAATGCACCTTCCTTTCTTGTTTGAAAAGGCTGGGGATTGTGGGTGTAGAACATTGCCAAACTGCCAGACTCACCTCATGTTGCTGGTTAATTTTGCCAAAATCCATGTTCTTGTTCTTGTTTTTGTTCTTGTATTCCTCCTCCTCCTCCTCCTCCTCCTCCTCCTCCTCCTCCTCCTCTTCCTCCCCCTCCTCCTCCTTCTTTTCCCTGTTCTTTCTTCTCCTCTTTCTCCTCATCTTGTTCCCAGACTAATTCTTTAGCCTCCTTATTGGTCTCCCTGCTTCCATTCTCTTCTTCATTGCAATTTACACTCAGCTGCTGGATTGATTTCCCCCAAAATAGGGTCAGAGAAGGTCACTCTCCCTCTCGATAAGCCTCAGGACTCCAAATGTCATTTAGCATAAAATAAAATCTCCTATTTGTGGCATATAAGGTTCTTTTCAGTCTTACTACAGCCTCACTTTCTAGACTAAATCCATATGACTTCTTCTTTGCATAGTCTATATTCCAGTCAAGCTGTGCTATTATTGTTTGCTTTATTCAGCATTCCATATCTTGTTTCATACCTTTTCACAGGTCCTGTCACATGCCTGGAATGTTCTTCCCCTGTATTTGCTACTCTCATAATCCCTACCACCCTTTAAGGTTTTAGTTCAAGTGCTACATCTTCCATTTTACCTTCTGTAATGGGAATGCAAATTTAAAGATCTTCCCTGCCCCTAGGCTAAAGTGCACCTGGAGCCTGGGGTGGGAGGCTTGTTTTTCAGTAGATACTTCTTGATTGGCCAGTGGGTCAATAAGGTTGTTACATTCTCTGAGCCAGGAGAAGGCTATATAAGCCCTGATGTGTAGCTTTGTTTTGGGGGTTCACTTTGAGAAGTGTTCTGTGATTTGATATGGATTCTGGGAAACCGTTGTTTGGAGCCCCCCCGGCTTTGAAAAACCCAGATGTTGAAACCCAGATGTTGACTGGGTATGGATGTAATGGTTGGACAGTTTGAAATCTGTCTACTAGATCTGTTTCTGTCTTGATAATTCTGTCTGTATACTTTGAAGTTCGGGGTGCTGACCTTTTCCCCTGAACAAGGTAAACGATATATGTCTGACTGATTAAAGTAAGCTTGTTAACCCATTTTGAGTTGCTTTCCTTTAACAAAGCAGATCCAAGAACCTGTATGGGCAGCCACCCTGAGGACACTTGGGGTGCTTGCTGCTACACCTTCCCAGACTACTCCCACCCTTTAATTTCTTAGGGCTCTTTGTCTCACAAAATTACTTTGTACACATACTTGAATGTACATATATATGTGTATATATGTCTATCTATCTATCTATCCATCTCCTATGTAATTTCTAGGTAGTACAATGGCTGGATTGTTGGACCTTTAGTTAGGAAGAACTCAGTTCATATCTAGCTCTAACTTAATAACTGTGTAATCCTGGGCAAGTCACTTCACCTCTGTCTTCCTCAGTTTATTCATCCCTAAAATGGTGATAATAATAACACCTACCTCCTATGGTTATTTTGAGAATACAACATGTATAAAAGTATCCTTCTATAATTATCATCATCACCATCATCACCATCATCACCATCATCACCATCATCATCATCATCATCATCATCATCTTCTTCTGTGTAGATATTCCCTTCTATTCCTGTTGGTTCTTGTCTTTTGTTCTCAAAAAGAACCAAAATCACATCACTATGTTGGGGTCAAGCTATAATGTATCACACGGAGGATGGTCAGAGACATATGAGCTCAGAAGGCTCTATCACAGATCAAGCACAAATAGTCCACATGAGCATTTGGAGCGAAGATGTCTCTAGATTTGTACATCTCATATTTCTTTTGTGCTACTTCATTTCTGCTTTGCTCATAGAACACAGCACCTTCTTTGATATGGGCACACCATGCTGAGGGGTCCTGTGCCAGTGTCTCCCATGTCTCACTACTGATTCCAAAGTTCTTCAGAGAGAACTTGAGAGTGTCTGTGCATTGCATCTTCTGACCTCCATGTAAGCTCTTGCCTAGTGTGTGTTCTCTGTAAAATAGTCTTTTAGGCAAATGTACATTTGGCAATTGAACAATGCAACCAGCTCATCAGAGTTGTGCTTTCTGAAGAAGAATTAGAATGTTTGGCAGTTCAGGGCTTCAGTGTCTGGTACCTCATCTTGCCAGGTGATCCTCAGAATCTTTATAAGACAATTCAAATGGCAGTGACTCTCAGTTTCCTAACATGGCACTGGTAGATTGTCCAAGTTTCCCCAGGCACACAGCAGTGAGGGCAGTACAATGACTTGGCAGATGTTCAGTCTGGTCATCAGTTTAAGACCTCTTCTCTCCCACACTTTCCTTCAGAGTCTCCCAAACACGGAGCTAGTTCTGGCAATGTGTTTGTGTGTGTCAGCCTCAGCATCTTTTTGTATATCCCTGAGAAGTATACTGCCAAGGTAGGTGAACTTATTTACAACCTTTTGGTGTAATTTCTCTATTTGGTGTAACCAATGGTTTCATGTAAGGATGGTGTGGTATTGGTTGGTGGAAAATTTCTGTTTTCTCGGCTTTAATTTTTAGGCCCAAATTAGCATAAGCAGCAGAGTATTGATCCGTATTTTGTTGCATCTCAGCCTCAGAGATTGCATTGAGTGCACAATCATCTGCGAACAAAAAGCCATGTACCAACTCTCCCTCCACTTTAATCTTGGCTTGTAGCATTTTTAGGTTAAATCAGTTACCATCACTGTGGTATCTATTCCTATATATTGATGACAAGGAATTTTTTCCCCCTTTCTGACCATAGAACTTGCCATCATAGTTGGCGCATATTAAATGCTTAATAAATGTCTGCTGAATTAAATTGAATTGAAATCTATTCAAGAAACATTTGCAAAGTAGCTATTCTGTATAAGGTGCTATGGTCCACACAAAGTTTAGAAGCAACATTACTCCTTTTCTTAGTATAATCAGGAACAAAGATGGAGAGTAGACATAAATCCAGGTAAGTATTATACACAATTAGATATTTTAAGAACTATTTAGGTATTCTAGTTTGCTTAGGTAAACTTTGCATTTTTCCATTACTCTTTGGCTTACATATAATTGAAATACTGGAGTTCTATATAGCTCTATCTATCTATCTATCATCTAGCTATCTATCAACCTATCTATCTATCTATCTATCTATCTATCTATCTATCTATCTATCTATCTATCTATCTGTCTGTCTGTCTATCTCTCTATCTATCATCTATCTATCTATCTATCTATCTATCTATCTATCTATCTATCTATACTGCTATGTATCAGAACAAGAAGAACATTGATATGTTTTTTTCTGAAATGGTCTTTTTGTGATATTGAGCAGTTTTGGAACACAGAAAACACAGTACAACTTATCAAATGGGATATAGTCAAATATCCTTTTCCTAACCAGTTTGTGGTCTATCTGTAGCACCTGTCTAAGGTTCTGAATCATTTCAATGGACTGCCATCAAGGTACAGTAAGAGTTTTGTCCCATGCACTCTTCATTCCCTTTGTTTTTGAAGTGTGGATGGTTAGACTGATAACTTTCATATTTCTATGGATTTCACAGAAGAGTATTTGTAGTGTTCGAAGGCTCAATGCTATTAATGCTATATAAACTGTGAATGCAAATTGCTTCTTTCTCATAGTAAATGCCTGAAAAATGTGTTATCTGTATCTATTCAAGTAAAATGATGAAAACCATATCAATTGTAAGCCCAAAGCATTTCAAATTACTTTACCAGAAGACAGAACATCAGTAGTAGATTTAAGAAGACAACTGATAATTTCTCAGTCATAGTTTCATCACTAACTCAAGCAATGTTATAAATTTCATTCCATATTCTGTTCCTGAGGCCACATTATCTTAAGCTACTTGTACTGGTATCAAAGAGCAAATCTAAAAGAAAATCTTGCTCTTAGCCTCCACAAAGATTTCTCCCTTTAAGATAGTTAATTAACCATAAGTTTTGAGGTAGATATGAAATTGGATATTGATAAGTTCATTTTCATGCTGCAGAAAGCCTTGTGTGTAACCTGAAGTTATGAAGACATTTCAAGGTAAAAGAAGATTTTGAAAACAAAGGAAGGTATTGGATTTAGTCATTTATACTAAAGACCTTTTTAGAGAACCACTTTGTGATGAGATCCACTGATCTAATTTTATATCAATGTAGAGTCAGAGAAATATGATCATGATGCTTTTGATGAGTTAAATAGTTTAACTAACATAGGGAAGAAAGCTAAGATTACTGCCGCATCTCCACACTGTTTCAAATGCCATGCCTGTGTCTCCCTCTGGGCTGTTTACAGGATCTCGGTTTAAAAATTCTTCAGTTTAAAAAATATTCTCAACTACTATTAGAGTTTTTTTTCCAGCACTGGAATTTGAAACTTTACTGCTGGGATTAGTAATTAGATTTGGAACTGATCTGATCTGGAAGCATGGCACAGAATGGAGTCATTTGTTCTGGCAATAGGTTAACATCAAAGACATCAGACTCATGATAGTATAAAATTGTTGTTCTCATCATTCTTGATATAAAGAAACTCATAGGGATGATACTGGCACTAAGTGGTACCATTCTGAAAACAGCAGTTTCTTTATATCCTCAGTACTTAGTGGTGCCTAGCTAGAACATACTTGACAAATATTTATTGACTGACTGACTAAAGCTCTTGGTGAAGGGCTAAGGAACCTTCCTATTCACAAATATAATTGTTGGGAGTTGGTTGAACAGTGACGATCTGAAATAAATGGGAAAATCTACTTAGCAGTTCCCCAGAAGGTCATTAATAATAAGTGTCTCAAATAAGTGTAATGAGCTATTTTGAATATTTGATGTTTCTTGTATTTGTCCATATGTACCAGTGGTTTTCATGTCTTAAGAAGCTTTCTGTGGTAGAGAAAAGAAAAGTTATTCCATACCTGATTTTTTAAAAGAAAGAAATCATAATGCAGATATAAATAGAACTCTAGTCTAGGGAAAATTGAAACAAATATTTACCCAAAGGTCCATTACTGATTTGATCCCATAAACTGCTACAAAAAGTGATATATTTCCCCCATATTAGAGGAAGACTACTTTAACATGTACACAGGGTGGAGAAATGTAGTATAATATTTGTTTTTTTTTGTTTATTTTGGAGAGGGGAAGGCAAGGCAATTGGGGTTAAGTGACTTACCCAAGGTCACACAGCCAGTAAGTGTGTCAAGTGTCTGACGTCAGATTTGAACTCAGGTCCTCCTGATTAGAGGGCTGGTGTTTTATTCACTGTGCCACCCAGCTGCCCCTGTGGTTTAATATTTGGAGGAGAAACTGATAATCAGAGACTGCTGCTGTAACTAATTAGGATGGCCATTAGATGTTTGCCCTGGGAATTAACTGTCACCTAATTTCTACCTTTGGTATCATTTTAAAGAAAGAACAGAGAGGAAGTAAATGGCAGAGTGGAGAGCGGAATGGGCTCCGATTCCTTGACTCACAGAATCACATCATTTTGTCAGAGTACATAAAGCTCTGTGAACTGTGTGGGTGACTTCTCTTGAGTGAATTGGAGACAGAGTAAAAACCCAATGATCTCTTATGGCCCCTTGTATACCATTAGAGCCCACAAAAGCATAAGATACAACTGTCTTCATGTCTGACAATGATAATGCAAATGATATCTTCCAACTGTAGAGGTGTGACTGACAGCACTCACAGCTGTTTTCATGTATATGTGAACACTGTCCTTGGGCTTGTGATTGTGGCAGTTATTTGAAAGGTGTTCATTGGTAGTATTGGCTCTTCCTCTTCCCTTCTTGGTCCTTGATGAAAAGGACCTTGATTTTCTTCTTATTTTGGCTTACCAGGTGAATCTCTCTTTCACTTTCCTAGAAGTTTGCAGCCAGACCTCTCCACCTAACCTTGAACTTTGCTGTTATTGAATAAGTCAATAATTTAATTTGCAATTACTTTACAACAGAATAGAGTGTGTCCTATTCTCCTCCAACTTCTACACTTATCTGGTCCAGAAAAAACTCGGGCATGGATCCAATATTGGTCGATCATCTATATTCTCAGATTTCTTAATTAGTAAATCTAAGTTAATGCTGACATTTGATGTCAGATAGCAGGTTGTTTTCTCCCATGCATATGTTAAGATCATATAAACATTCTAAGACAGATGCTACTTTGTTTGAAGATATGCTGAATTTAGCACCAAGTGAAGCATCAAATGGGAAGATGCATGTTCACTGAAGGCATTCTCTATGGTTAGATAAGATGCTCTTACAAATAGAAGAGGGATTTCTTATTCACAGAGACTACAAGTGCTTCTGTTTTTAGATAAAAATTGTGAGGATGGTTTAAGTCTTGAAAAACTATAGTATCTCATTGATGAGTCCAGGGTTATGCAGAAGAGATTTGTCCATTTATCCACTTTAGAAAAACAAGATGAAGAACGTGTATTGTTTGTTATAGGACATTGGATGGGCAATTCATTGAGTTATTCCAGCACTATAGTTGGACAGTCGGTTGGACCTCTTATTGTATGAGAGAAGACTGAATTTCTTCATTTGGAAAATCATGCAGCATTTTCAATGATTTCACATTAGATTATTATTATAAAAGCTCATTAAATTGATAACTTCCTGGTGATGATATATCCTGCAAATAAAGACACAACATGATCTCAGAAGACCAAAAGTCTCCAATGACCTAAAGGGCAATGGGAAGTTGCATTATAGATATAAATAGGCTATAACATATCATCCATGATGCTTCAAAGAAATGACACAAAAGACAGCACAACAGCTTTGTATGGCCAGAAAATTAGGTGAGATATTCACACAGGCAGGGTGAGGAATGATAGAACCCAAAGAAAATCTCCAACCTGCTGGATAGATCCTTCACAAATGACTTACAGAAGGCTATGAAGGACAGTTCTACAGGACATAAAGGAATGTAAAGCATTCTTCAACAATGGAGAGATGAACCACAGCAGTGGAATGAGATTCATTTAATGTATTGAACTCATAGGATATACTGGAAAGAGAGCTGAACTCAGAGTCAAAGGACCTAGGTTTGAATATCACTTTTGCAATTTATTACCTGTGTGATTTTAAGAACCTCATTTGCTCTCTTCAGGCCTTATTTTTCTCATCTATAAAATGAGACAGTTGGATTAGAGGACCTCCAATCTTCTAAGGTTCCTTTCAGCTTCATTGAATGACAAATATTGCTAGTTCCTTTGGGAGCAAGGTGCATATTTTATTCATCTTTCATGCTGCTTTGTAACCCTAGTTATACCCAACACCGTAGCTAATATATTTTTCACAAACATTTATTGAATATTCAAAGCTAAGACTACATAAGAAGCTGGACGGGTATCTATAGGAAGTTGTTTCACAATCATTTATAGAAATTATGTGGCGTTAATTGTAATATGTTGTTAAATGTCCTTAGTATCTTTTATATAGTAGGTGCTCAATAATTAATTACAATCCATATTCACAGTGATGACCTGTGGGTGCTAAAATTCCTTCTGAAATCATAAAAAAATTCTCAGTATAATTTTAATGTCATATTGTCGTATTTCACTGTACCACAATTAATTTAATATTGGTGATTCTTTTATTGTATACTTATTTAAATTCTATTGGAACAGAATATATGATTAAATAGAAAACCTCATTTCCCAAACATGCCAGATAAGAGAATTCCCTGTAGAGAGTTGGAAGTGACTAGTTTCCTCTCATTCTCATTTTAGTCTAAATCTCAGAAGTACATTTGCTGCTACTTTCCATCTGCCTGTCTCTGGAGGGATGTTTTCTGCACCTGTTAGTCAATCATTCACTACACATCTGGATAGAGGATGGCCCACATAATATTTTTATTGGTGGCTTTGAGTTCTGTTTTGTTGATGAAAATCTTCAGCTGTGTGGAGAGTTTCCTTGAAGCAATATAGTTGAGGATCTCAGTTGTCTTTAGCTTTCTCCTAATTGTGTCTTGCCATATGCCCTCTGGAAATTTAGCTACTGGTAGTGAATGAGTGATGAAGAAATAAGAGGCAGGTGAAACATGATTTATAAAACATGTAGTAAGAAGGCTTATTGGGTGATACTTGTAACAATGGATTGCTAAATATGATAGGATGATATAACAATCGAGCAATTCTTTTCAGTTCTTAAATTGACTTTGCTGTTATTGGCTCAATTTGCTAGCTATCATATATAAACTGATGAAGCAAAGGCTTTTAATTGAATTGTGGGAAATTGTACTGAGCAAAAAAAAATCCAAACAAACCCAGAATAATCACTGAAGCAAAGTGTAGGTGAAACCTCTCACGGAAGACTCAGGAAAGCTCTCAGGGACACTTGACTCTTAGCATGCTCTGGATGCCATATGTTAGACAACAAAGGAACAAGCTGACCTGCAGAGCTAGTTGATCAATAGGTTTAGGCACTGAAGGAAGTTCAGTTCATAGAAAGGCATTTTGGAGTGGCAATTGAAATCCTTTTGAGGCAGGAGATCAGTGGAGGCATACATCATTTTTTGGTAGCTACCTAAACATTCACAGAAGATGGAGTGTGAGATAAGAAATACAAGGAATGGATGTGTTTGAGAAGAAGGCATTGGTCAGCGCGAGGCTGACTACAGGTCAAAATAATTGGTCAACAAAAATTTTTTAGGTATTTATTTATATGTCAGACTCTGTGCTAGGTACTCAGAATCCAAAGACAAAAGTGCAACAGTTCCTGCTTTCAAAGAACTTAAATTCTGAACAGGGGGTGCCCCTCTTCTTTAAGGACATCCACTCTATATTCATTGCTTTCTCTCCTGTCTTCTCAGGTAGATAACCTTCCCTAACACTTCCCTCTCCTTGCTGACCCTTACCCCCACAATCTTTAATCTCTCTCCATTTACCAGGCCCAAAGCCTCCTCATTCTTGAAAATAAAATTCCCCAAACCCTTTGTTAAACCCTACCAACCCCTCCAACTATTATCCTATATTTATATTCTCTTTCACAGCCAAATTCCTAGTAAAAACTGTCTACAATTTTTGTCTCCATTTGACTTCCTCTCATTCTTTTCTCAAGCTTTTAAAATTAGGCTTCAGATCTCATCACTCAACCTAAACACTTTCTCCAAAGTTTCCAGTGATACATTAATTGATAAATCTGTTTTTTCCTCCGTGTTCATCCATCTCAATCCCTTCGAAGCATTTGGCACTGTTGAGCACCTTCTCCTGTATATTATTTTTTTGGGGGGGGGGGCATTTTCATGGCTCCTCTCTTTTGGCTCTCTTTTTTTTTTGACCACCATTTCTCAATCTCAGTTGTTGGTGCATCATTCATATTATGGCGCCTCACTGTGGATATACCCCAAAGCTCTGCCCTGGTACCCACTTCTGCTCTTTCTCTGTATTCTCTCACTTGGTGATCTCATCATCTCCCATGGGATTAACATTTCCATTTAGATGACTACTCAACCCCCCCCCCCTTCTCCCACTCTTTCAGTTTCTCTCTCTGTCTCCATCTTTTTCTTCTTTACCTCACTCTTTGTATATATACATATACATATGTATGTATCCAAATATATATACATATATAAACACACATTTATAGCTATATCCATATCTATCCTCTCTTTTGATTTCCGGTCATGCATTTTTAGCAGTCTAGTGCATATTTCAAACTTCATGTCTCATAGGCATCTCATACTCGACATGTCTTAAACAGAACTCATTACTACCCCTCTTTCTAACCCCCTTTTGAGGCTCTTGGTGTCCTTCTAGTCACTCAGAGTTACAATTTTAGTATTTTTCTTAACTCTTTGCTTCCTCTCACCTCACATCTACAATCAGTTGACAAATCTTTTCTTTTCATATCTAGAACACTTCTAACTTTCATCCCCTTCTCTCTACTAATATGATTACCACACTAGTCCAGGCCCTCATCACCTTTCTCTTGCGCTATTGCAGTAATCGCTTGTTTGGGCTCCATGCCTCACATCTGACTTCAATTCATTCTCCACACAGCTGGAAAAATGATTTTCTGAAAGTGTAGATGTGATCCTGTTATTCTGCTACTCAATAAACTTCAATAGCTCTCTGCTGTATTTAAGATAAAGTAAGAGATCTTATTTGTCTTTTAAAGACCTTCACAACTTGGCCTAAACTACCTTTTCAATCTTATTCATATTGTTCTTCATTCCATTTCATATCGGCCAAATGGATTTCCGTGTAGTTTCTCACACATGACACTCTCTCAACTCTGTGTCTTTGCATTACCTGTTCATTGTGTCTCACCTCACCTCTTATATTCAGTGATTTCCTCCAAAATTATTCACAATAATTTCCATAAGAAATTCTTCCTGATGTCCCTGGCTGCCAATGTCCCACCTCAAACTTCCCTTTATTTTGCACACCATAATTTATATACAGCTTGTCCTCCCCAGTAGAATGAAAGCTCCTCAGAGATAGGAGGCATTTATCTCCAGTGCTGACTGCAGGATCTGACACATCTGACACACTTCTTGAGTGATTAATTAGCTGATTGATATGTGTAGAAGGTGGCTCGAGCTCACTCTTTGAAAGGAACTGGGAATCCTAAGAGATGGAATAAGAGGGAGTACATTCCAGGCAAGGTGGATAGACATTGAAAAGGCATAAGGACAGGAGATGTAGCAGCTTACATAAAGAATAGCAAGAAGCCCAGTTTGGTTGAGTAAAAGGGAATAATCTTTTACCTAATATGGAAAAGTAGTTTGGAATGGGATTGCAAAGAGTTTTGAATGACAAAGAGAAGTTTATATTTGATTTCAGAAAGCATAGGGGTGGGGCTAGAGTATACTGAGCATGGGAATGACATGATAAGACCTGTTTTTTAAGAAAATAATTTTGAATCAAATCAGGGGAGTATGGAATAATTTACCTATCACATCTATGGATAAGGTAATAATTTAGAGCCAAACAAGATAGAGAACATTATAAGATATAATATGGATAATTTTGATTATGTTAAATTAGAATGTTTTTGTACAAACAAAACCAATGCAACTAAGATTAGAAGGAAATCAGAAATCTGGGAAATTATTATTATTATTTTTTTTATAGTTGGTATCTCAAATAAAGACCTCTTTTCTTTTCTTTTGCTTTTTTGGAGGTGGAAGGTAGGGCAATTGGGGTTAAGTGACTTGCCCAATGTCATATGGCTAATTTTTGTGTTAAGTGTCTGAGGCCGAATTTGAACTCAGGTCCTTTTGACTCCAGGGCCAGTGCTCTATGAACTGCGCCACCTAGCTGCCCCTAAAGACCTCATTTCTAAAATATATAGAGAACTGAGTGAAATTTATAAGAATACAATTCATAAATGGTCAAAAGATATGAACAGGGAATTTTCAGAAAAGAAATGAAAGCTATCTATTGTCATATAAAAATGTTCTAATTCACTATTGATGAGAAAAATGCAGCAACTCTGAGGTACTACCTAATAGCTATCAGGTTGTCTAATATGACAGAAAAGGAGAATGATAAATATTGGAGGGGATGGGGGAAAATTGGGACACTAACACACATTGGTGGAGCTATGACCTAGTCTAACCTTTCTGGAGAGCAATTTGGAACTATGTCCAAAGGGGAATCAACTGCATACCCTTTGATTCAACAATACCATTACTATGTCTGTATTCCAAAGAAATAAAAAAGGGTGGGGTAAAGGACCTATTTATATAAAAACATTCATGGCATTATAACAGTTCTTTTTGTGGTGGCAAAAGATTAGATACAGAGGAGATGCTTATCAACAGAGGAATGACTGACAAAGTTGTAATATATGAATATAAAGTAATACTACTGGTATATAAAGAATGATAAGCAGGAGGATTTCAGAAAAACCTGAAAAGACTTATATGAACTGATGCAAAGTGAAGTAAGCAAGAACCAGGGGAACATTGTACACAGCAAAATTATATGATAATCAACTGTGAATGACTCGGCTGTTTTCAGCAATACAACAATCCAAGACAATTCCAAAGGATTCACCAAGGAAAATGATATTGACCTCCAGAGAAAGAGCTGATGGCAACCTAAATTCAGGTTGAAGCATACCACTTTTCACTTTTTTTGCATGTGTTTTTTCTCCTTTCTTTTGGTCTGTGCTTTCTTTTACAATATGACTAATAGGTAAATACATATCTATAACCTATATCAAATTATTTAACATCTCAGGGAAGAGTAAGGAGAGGGAGTGGGGGAGAGGGGGAAGAAGATACGTCCAAATACATCAGCTTCTTTGTGATATCACCTTGCATTCCCTTAATAAACGGTTGTTGATTCTTTCATCACAGTTAAATTATGTTGCAACATAATTTAACTGTGATGAAAGAATTTAGTTAGTCCCATGGTGGTCATCTGCATTCATTCATTCAACAAACGTTTGTTAAGGGAATGCGAGGTGTTTTCACAAAGGAGCTGACGTATTTGGATCTGCTAGATATCATCAGAGCAGAAAATACTGCTGATATTTATATTCCTTTTGCTCCTTTAATGTGGTGGCATCGTTATGACTTCATGCACACGTGAATCAACCGTTTTGATTGAATCATCCCCCCTGAAGCTTTTCCCACTGTGCACACTTTCTACAGTGAAACACTGTTGGGGTCAAAAATAACGGACAGAATTTCCAACCACTTACAATGCTGCCAGAAGTTATCATTTTCCCCCTAGCAATGTTAGGCTAATTGCTCTTCATAAATGTCTTCCATGTATGCATTTAAGGGACAGGTGAAGCCACTGGGGAGAGGTGGCATTTAGAGAGTTAGTGCTGCTAATTAATCCTCCCACATAAAACATTCTTTTCTTTTCCCTCAACAACCATTTAAATTATTTCCTTACTGAGATAAATTCTGTAAGGCAAGCAACAAGTAGAGAATGAGGTGCTTAGTTAGCCTGCTGATATGAAGGAAAGAAGTTAGAAATGCTCATGTATGTATATACAGATACACATATACATACATGCATGCATACATACATACATACATATATGTGTGTTATCCGCATAGAGATAGCAATTAAACTCATGGGAGCTAATGAGACTACCAAGTTAGAGTTCAGAGAAACATGAGAAGAGGGTCCAGGACAGAACCCTGTTGGCATATTCATTGTTACTAGGTGTGACATGGATGATGAATCAGCCCACGAGACTGCTGAGGAGCAATCAGACAGGTGGAAGGAGAACCAAAGGATGAACAGTCACGAACCAAAGGATGGCGGCATCATGAACAGTCACAAACCAAAGGATGGCGGCATCATGAACAGTCACAGAGAAGAGAGTTTATCCAGGAGAGAAGGCTCTCCATTTTGTCAAATGCTGAAGAGCTGTTAAAAACAAAACGATGAAGATTGAGAAAATGCCATTGAATACAGAAATGATGAGATCTTCATTTTGGAGAGAGCGGGCTTACTCGGGTGCTGAGGTCTGAAGCTAGATTGCACGGTGGTAAGAGCGTTAGAGGAAGAGGAGTAGAAGTAATAGATGTTGGGTTTTTTTCCATGGAGTTTTGCTGTGCAAAATAGGAGAGACATAGGATGACGGGTATAGTGACATAGACTTGAGTGCATTTATAGCCATCAGAAAGGGAAGGAGATTGTAGGAAGATATTGGAGATTAAATAAAGATAACAGATAGTGATAAGGGCAATATCCTGGAGAAAGTTGGAAGGGATGGGATCAAGGGTGCTTTGTATAAGTATACAAAGAGGGGTTGGCCTTGTAAGGAGAAAGGCCACCTCTACTTACAATGCAATAAAGGGGGAAGTAGTTTGGGATGATGCCAACATGTGACAAGAAAAGGACGTGTTGTTAGATAAGGAGGGGAGAAGAGGACAGAGGTCCTGGAGAACTGCTTCAATTTTCTCAGTAAAATATGAGATGAAACCTCACCTGATCGTGTGTGAAGAAGCATCATTGTGGAAAGCCTGAGGAGAGAAGAAAATCTTTGGGACAGCTTCCAAAGAGTTTGAAACATAGAATCAATTATTGTTTAGTCATATCTGACTCTTCAATACCCCATCTGGAGTTTTCTTGGCAAAGATACTGACGTGATTTGCCATTTCTTTCTTCAGTTCATTTTCCAGATGAGGAAACTGAGGCAAATAGGGTTAAATGACTTGCCCAGGGTCATACAGCCAATAAGAGTCTGAGGCCATCTTTGAAGTCAGATCTTCCTGACTCTAGACCCAGCAGTCTATCCACTGCACCACCTAGCTGCCCAAGAATCTAACTAGGGAAGAGTAAAAGAATTGTCTTGCTGCAGTAAGGGTCCTGTTGATATTAGATGACAAAATTTTAGTAGACCCACTTGCTTAATTCCTTCTCATATGAGTAGGTGGGTGATGGAAGTGATGTGGGGTTGGGGTTTGGCAAGGTGTCAGTGCTGATTGGAAAAAGGAGAAAGGGATTTGATAATATGGGAGGCTGTAAGAATAAAGCTGGTTTTCTGGGGTTGAGATAGGGAAACAAAATGTAGGCAGAATGGGGAGATGGCCTGTCAAAGTACTCAGTGCTGTCGAGTTTACATATCCCTGTGAGGATGAAAATCAGGCTTAGGAAGGCTAAGTTAGAGGGAGAGATGAAGAGTGTGATCTGATGAGGGAATTTAGAACTCTGGAGCACAGAAGTGGAATACATGTGGGTCACGGCAAGATGAAGGAGGTGAGGGAGGAAATAGGCACCTACTATGTGCCAAACACTTTACAAATAGTAATTTGATACGATAATCCTGGGGAGGTAGATGCTATAATGATACTCCTTTTACAGTCAAAGCAACTGAAGCAGATGGAAGTCAACTGGCTTGCTAAGTCCCATGTAACTGACTTAGACTTTACTGACTCTAGGCTCAGTGCTCTCTCTCCTCCACTACCTGGCCATCACATCTCTTTGTGGAACTGAGGTGGAGTGTCTTTTTCTTTTTTTAACTGCTTGACATATTTAAATATGGTTAACCTCAATACCATCTTTCATATTGACTCTTTTCTCTTACCTTGCTCACATCAAAACTCACCTGGACCACCGCAATAACTTTTTTTTTTTTTGCTTTTTGGAGGAGGGACATCAGGGTAATTGGGGTTAAGTGATTCATCCAAGGTCACACAGCATAAGTGTTACGTGTCTGAGACTGGATTTGAACTCAGGCCCTCCTGACTCCAGGGCCAGTGCTCTGTTCACTGGGCCTCCTAGCCGCTCCTGCAATACCTTTGTAGTTGTTCTTCCTGCCTCTTTCCTCTCCAATCCATCCCCTCCATAGCTGTCAAAATGAGCATAATTTTGTGTTATTTGCCTGCACAAGAAACTTCAATGGCTACCCATTAATAGTGGCCTCAGGAATGAAGGATAAACTCATCACTTGTCATTTTCAGTACTTTAATATTTGGCCCCAGGCTACCCTTCTAGACTTATTAGATATGTACTCTATCATCCTTTTGCTTTTGCACAGCCTATCGATCCCCCATGCCTAGGATGCATTTCATCTTTTGTTCCACCTCGGAATCCTTATCGTTCTTCAGAACTCAACTCAAGCACTATTCCTGAGCTCTCAGCATGCCGGGGCCCTCCTCCTCTGATGTGTTACATTTATTTTGCATGTATTTCATACAAACCTGTTAGTTTTAATCACCAGGACTTAGCAGATGGTGACAAATACTTGTTGATTCATTGATAAATTAGGTAAGACCTTAGACATTCACTAGCCATGTGACCACAGGGCAAGTCACTTAACCTCTATTGCCTCAGTGTTCTCATTCCTAAAATGTGGTTGTGATAGATGCACTATTTGGAATAGTTTAAATCTACAATCCTATGACCTATCATTTTTTTGATTGATATTAGAGGCAACGTTGTTGTTGAGTTGTGTCTGACTCCTTGTGACCCCATCTGTGGTTTTCTTGGCAAAGATGCTAGAGTGTTTTGTCATTTCCTTCTCCAGCTCATTTTACAGATGAAGAAACTGAGGCAAACAGGGTTAAATGACTTGTCCAGCTAACACACCTATGAAGTATGACTAGGACAAAGATGAGTTTTCCTGAGTCTAGGCCCAGCACTCTATCCACTGTACCATCTAGCTGAAACACACACACACACACACACACACACATCTATTGCTTTAAGGCTTAGAAAAATATTTCCCAAATATTATCTCATTTTGTCCTTACAACAACCCTGGGAAGTAGATACGGTTATTATCCCCCTTACGCAGATGAGGAAATTGAAAGTTCACATAGCTAGTAGTGCCTAGGGTCAGATTTGAGTGCCCCATCAATGCACCACCTAATATTCCTCTAAACATGACAAGGATCAAAGTTGTTGAAGCTTCGATGGTAATCTATTCACTTTAGTCACGACTAGGGGGGCTATAACAATTATATCCTGCCAATTCAGTAATGAATATTCTTTATGAAGAAATAAGGAGAAGATGAAGTTGAGAAACGTGGTGGGAGCAGTTCAAATATATAAAGAAAAAATTCTATGCTTCAAGTGACAACATTTTGAGGACTCTTAGGGACTGATTTTCAATGATCTCAAATTTTGCTTTGTAGATTGCTAAGTTGATCCCTTCTATATGCATATTTTCTCACCCTTGTAAAATTTTTATGAGAACAATCTACGCAGGCATCAGGATTGCCTTTGATGAAGACATGAGAAGGAAACAAGGGAGGCTTTTACTATTCATTTTCTCAAATAAGCTTTATCTTCATCATGACACATCTGAGAGGTTTTGAGAATAAGCTCCTGCTTTTTGTTGATTTCAAAAAACATTTGGATTGCTAGAACAAAATGTGGCCTGCAAAGCTCCCCTCACACAAAGTACATAGCGTAATTTTGTTAAAATCATGCAAGACTGCATTGCAGATAACCTTGGTTCTGTGATCCAACAAACATCAATATCAAGTGATGCATATCAAGGAGACTAATATTTATTTCGATTGATTGCCAGTGTCGTGGTAGATGTCACATGCAAAATCCAAATTCAAGAAAGAGTCTTGATCAAGGCAAGGTTCTTTGTATACTTGTGTTTTCAGATAATATTTCATTGGCTGTGTCAAGTTGACAGGCATTGCAGACATTCCTCAGTCAGGTTCACTGTCATTTGGAAGCAATCATCAGAGTCATCCACAGTGGAAAAATAAGCTGGATGAAAAACACATATTGCCTGGGTTGTAGCACTTAGTTGGATGAACAGCCCATTGAAGCTCTCCACTAGTGTATAATTCTTGAATATGATACTTTTACATGGTACAGTTAATGGTCTTAGCCTTGAGACTTCCACATCAAAGACTTTTAGGCCCTTGAAAACAGCTATCATGCATGCCTCACCCTCAGGTATTTTTAAAAAATCAAGACTAAACATCCTTAATTCATTCAGTCTATTTCCATATGTCATCAACATTAATCCCTCCACTATTTTGACTCTTTCTCTGGACATTTCTTTATCTTATTTTATGTCCTTATCAAAATATAGTAGTCGCGTCTGAACTCAGAACTCTAGAAATGGTCTGACCGGGACAGTATATGATGGGACTACAATTTCCTCATTCTGTGCCTCATTTCATTCAAAGACTACATGTACTTTTTTGGCTCTATATCACATTCTAGGCCAGGGTTCTAGCTTGTCAAGATTTTTTTTTGCATCAGTGTCTTAACTCTCTCTCCTAGTTTTGTATTATCTGTGTAGTCTATGCATTTATTTACCATTGATAAAAATCGTCAAAGAATTCAGGGCTTAGTAAGGATCTCTGAAAGTCTATTGAAGACTCTTTTGTGAACTGAACTGAAAGTATTAATGAACACTCTTTGAATCTGTGGGGTGTTTGGGACATGAATGTGGAAGATTGTTAATTAAAACTGTTGACAACTTACTGTAGGCTCGCTATTGTTATCACCCAATAATTAAGAACCTTCAAAATAAGATACTGTGTTTGAGAGTCAGACATCACCAAAAGATGCTCCCAGACACGAGGATCAATACAGTCTCTTACTCTGAGTTGAGTAAGATTTAGTGAATTGATTATTCGGCTTGAAAAATCATTGAGAAGAATGCATCAAGGAAGAGAGAATGAGAGGATAGCGGAATGGAGAGAATAGTCCTTTCTAGGACCTGGCTTTTGGAAGAGATGCTGAAGATAATTTTAGTTGAACACACATACCAAATCCTCATATCATTTCAAACTCTGAACATGTCTTTCTTGTGAACTATAATATACTAATGCTTTCATCAAATACATATGTGAAAGAACCATTCTCTTCAACTTACAGTTTCTGAATGTTTCTTTATATATTGGGCTTTTTTTTTTTTGAGACAACTAGGGTTAAGCGACTTGCCCAGGGTCACACAGCTAGCAAGTGTCAAGTGTGTGAGGCTGGATTTGAACTCAAGTCCTCCTGACTCCAAGGTGGGCACTGTATTCACTACACTACCTAGCTGCCCTTGAATATTTCTAAATATAGTAATATTCTAATTATTCCTTACTTTTTCACTTCCTTATCACTTAGAAATCTGTTTTAACCTCTTACACCTGCTTTGTAAATGTGTGTTTCTCTCCTGGTTCCTCACCTTAGGAAATAGGCGCCATATCTATAATTTCCTTTTCCAAAAATTATTTATTTATTTAAAATTTATGGACCATTCCTACCCTCCAGTATATCAGTTCTTAGTCGATGTCTAATAAATGCTGAGTGGCTAAAAATGGTACAGCTTTGTCTGCTGTCTGAGACCTCAGAGAATGCCATTGGGATATTGACATTTTTCCCCAGCTTTTGCCCTTTTGTCCTTTCCCCTCTCACATTTACTATAGAATTCTAATGATTTTTTTGCGTAAGACTTTGAAAGGCAAGATCTAGGATAGCTTCTCCTGTCTCCATTGTCTCTCTACTCCCTAGTTTTTTATATGAAAATTTGTATCAGTGTTTACAGCCCTTTATTTTCTTGTTTTAAAACTCACCAACTTCGAGTCCTTATGAACCATCCCCAAAGGGAATATTATTTCCATAACTCTCTGGGTTGTGACAGCAAGCTCATTTCCGCAGTGTTCAATGGGGCCATGGCAAAGCAAGGTGTGCTGTTACAGGGGGTGGGAGGTAGGGCAGCATAGAGAAGCAGGGACAAAAGAGTTGCTAACGTGAATAGTCTCATTTCCAACTCATGACCCTAAAATAGGAAGTGAGGAAAATGTAGAAAATGTGGGATATAATTTTGCCTCACATAACATCTAATAGAAGACATGTTCATGGACTCTAGACTTTGTCTCAAAGGCTTTAAACATGTTTAAAGCTAGATTAGAGCCTCCTCTGGGTGGCACAGTGCAGAGAGTGCTGGACCTGGAGTTATGAAGATCTTTGTGAGTTCAAATCTGGCCTCAGACTCACTTGCAGCTGTGTGACCCTGAGCAAGTCACTTAACTGCTTTTACCTCAGTTTCCTTAGCTGTAAAATGAGTTGGAGAAGGAAATGGTGAAGCACTCCAGTATCTTTGCCACTGGTCCCAACTGAAAACACCAGCAAAAGCCACATGCTGCTATGTCACTCTCTTGGACAGGCTAAATGTGAGAAAAGAGAAATTCTGGCTCTTGCCCCCAATCTTTCAAGCTATTTTAAGTTGTCCTCTTAACCTGGACAAGGGATGAGGATTTGACTCATTTTGAAGGAGGTTTCCAGCTAAAGGGTATTTTCATATGTAACACATATCTCTTCTAGGTGAAAGTTGAGATTTTTGGGTTATGGAACAGGAAATCTTTCCTAGAGGGGAAAACATATGCATTATTGAGTGGGTGCTTGCTAAAAACAGAAATATTTCTAGGATCTTCAGGTTTGTTTTGTGAATAAAAAGAGTACCATCTCATTTTTACACTCATGGACTCTACATCACAGGCTATGCTGTATTTTCCTTACATATTATGCTTTCTTTTCTCTTTCCCTGAGACTCTGATAAAGCTTTCTTAGTGTTATAACTTTCATCCTTATGCAAATTCCATATATTAAGTATGTTCCTGTTCTCAATGGAAGAGAAACTAAATCACCTAGAGGGAAAACTGCTTCTTGTGGTACAATAGGAGATAAAAAGGAAGCTTTGGGATGTCTCCATGAAAGCAGCCAGACTCTTGGGGCTTGATAGACTGGGAATTCACCTCCTTTTATGTCTGATATCACTTCCCTATTACTGTCAAGGTGTTATGGGAATCGTAATTTAATATCTTCCCTTCCCCTTGGCTAGGCTTAAGTGACAGTGAGAACCTTCCTTGATTTGAATATATGCTCACCCCCTAAGAGGCTGAATGTGGTCACCTGGAACTTGTGGCTGGAAGCTTGGTTTTCAGGAATGCCCACACCTTGATGCTCTGCAATTGGACAGCAGGTAAAGGGTTGTGACATTCTCTGACCCTGGAGAAGACTATATATACCCTGAGGTTGTGCTTTGGGGCTCACTTTGAGAAGAGTTGTGTGATTTGACCAGAGGAGACTCTGGGCAGCTGTTGAGCCCCCTGGCTTTGAAAACCCAGATGTTGGTGCTTCCCTCTCTGGTAACTGACTAGGTATGGATGTAATGGTCAGACAGTTGGAAGCCTGTCTGCTGCTTATAAATTGTGCTTGTAACCTTTGTTTGTATTCTCTGAAGTTCGGGGTGCTGATCTTTTTCTCCTGAACTAGGTAAATGACATATGCTTGATTAAAGCAAGATTTTTAACCCATTTTGAGTTGCTTTCCTTTAGAAAAGCAGATCTAAGCACCTGTGTTGGCAGCCACCCTGGGGACGCTGGGGAGCTTGCCGCTACACAAGGATGCCACCTTCCTCCCAGGCTCCCAATGTAGGTGTCATCCCCTATTTCTTACTCTCTCACCTCCCATATCCAATCAATTGCCAAAACCTATAGATTTCATCTTTGTAATGTCTCTCATTGGCTTCCTTCTCCCTTCTAGCCTTGCTGCCACCCTGGTGAAGGCTCTTGTCACCTCATGCCAAAACCTGCTGGTTGGTCTCCTTGCCACAAGTCTCTCCCTATTCCAGTCCATCTTCCACGCAATGTTAAAGAGATCGTACACTTTCCATAGGTCTGACCATCGAACCCTCTCCCCTCCCCCAACTCAATAAATTCCTATCACCTAAGGATCAAATATAAAGTCCTCTGCTTGGCATTCAAAGCCCTTTGTAATCTACTCTCCACATCTTTTTTGGCTTCTTATACCTTATACTTCCCTATGTACTCTTTGATCCAATGACACTGTCTTCCTTGCTGTTCGATGAATAAGACATTCCCTCTCCCAACAGTGCACCTTTCCTTTATGCATGAAATACATGTCTCTCCCCATCTCCATGTCCTGGCTTCACTAGTTTCCTTCAAGTCCTAAGTAAAATCCCACTTTTTACAGGAGGCCTTTTCTGATCCCTTAATTTTAGTGCCTTCCCTCTGCAGACTACTTCCAATTTATCCTGTACATATCTTGTTTGTACATAGTTGTTTGCATGGTATCTGGATGATTAAATTATGAGTTCCCTGAGGGCAGGGACTGTCTTTTACCTTTCTCTGGATCCTCAAGAATTGTCAAGGGCTAGATTTGAAACCCAAGTCCTTTGACTCCAGAGTTAATGCTCTTTCCCTCATATCATGCTGACTCCCAAAGGTAAAAGGTACCAAGGGGTGGAGAAACTGGGACCTCGAGGCCACATGTATGTGGCCTTCTAGGTTCTTGGGTGTGGCCTTTTGACTGAGTTCAAGTTTAACAGAAAACAATTCTTTTGAGGGGATCTATTCTGTGAAGTTTCGATTTAGTTAAAGGGTCACACATGAGGACCTAGAAAGCCACGTGTGGCCTTGAGGCTGCAGGTTCCCCACCCCAGGAGCCTTATTTAAGACTATTCTCAGGGTCAAATTTAAATGTTTTCAAACTTCAAAGTCCAGTCTAAATGATTTCTTGAAGGTTCAATTTTAGGTTTCCCAAATCCCTTTCAAAGGAAAACTCCCATTTCATATTTATAAAACATCTTTCTAAAAGATTAACCTGTATTTTAGAATTGTATATATGTAGGGTCTATCCAATTGGGTTGAAATTTCAACATTCACATTTATATATACCTCCTAGCTGCCCCAATACTATCTCTTTTAATCCTCACAAAAATCTGTGAGTTGAGCTATTATCCCCATTTTGCAGTTAAGGACACTGAGGCAGACAGAAGTTAAGTCAGTTGTCCAGGGTCACACAGCTGCTAATTGTCTGAGACAAAATTTGAACTCAAGTCTTTCTGATTCCAAGCCTAGCATTCTACTCCGAGGAGCCACCAGTTTCCTCTGGTTACCACAGTGCTTAGCACATAGAAGCTGCTTACTGACTGACTGACTGACTGACTGACTGACTAACTGACATCCTGTCTCCTCATTTAGAGGAGCACGGAACACTCCATCCATCTTTAACACTCCCTACATGCACTTACTTCAGTTAGATGGCCTCCTCTTCATCCTGATCATCACCCCCTTCTCTCTGGGGCCAAGACTGGCAAAGGAGAAAACTGAGGCTTCTTTGGGACACTTCCTTTAGGAAGCACCAGCAGCTCTAGCGAATGTTTATTCTTCCAGGAGCTGTGATTTCATTGCTTTCGGTACTCCCCATTGGGATTTACTACAGGATCTCAGAGCTGCTGTGTTGGGAAAAATCCCCCAGCTCATGCCCAGCCAGGTGGGGGAATCTTTCTGATCTTAGCTCAATTAATTCTTGGCTAACTGACCCACAAGCAGCCTTTACAGCCTGGTAGAACCCGCCAGAGTGCCCGGTCCCCTGGAATAGCCTGAAAAAACTCAGTCACCTTCATGGGGATGCACTGGACACTGGAGAACTTCCCGGGTAGAGGAACGGTGATGTTTTTTCTTTACCTTAAATATGCATAGCAGCATCAGACCCTATGTCAGAAAGATAATAACTTATTAAAATTGTCTCTTTATAATGTAAAACTGTTAGGAAATACCTGATTTCCTACTCCTGTTGCATACAGTCAGCATTGACAATGTATGATGATTAATGCCCATGTGCCAGTATAATTTGATGTAATGTGATATTTCTAAGACAAGGGCTTTAGCCCTTCAGTGAGCATGCATTGAAAGGGGCCATATCCCTTGAACAGGTATGTGTCTGCAGGGTGAAAGATGCCTCAAAATCTAAGGGAGCATATGGATGTGGTCAGAACGTACAGATTAATTTGCTGTCATTATTGTTTGCAGGCCATTCTTGTTAGTTGGAGTTTACCAGTGAACGGGAGACTTGGTGGGAAGATGAAAGGGGTGGGGGAAAGCACTAGGTCTGGGCTAGATTGCATGTACAGGAGTATAGAAGGCCCTAGGGATGTCTAGCCTGGAAAAGAAACAACTAAATTAGAATATGAGCACTGTCTTTGAATTTTTGAATGTTTGTCATAATCTAACATTTATAGGGCACTTAAAATTTTGCAAAGCAACAGATATATGTGTATGTATGCATATATCTATATTTGTGTGTGTAGGGAGGTAGGGTTGGACACCTCCAGACAACCACTAAGGCTAAGGGAAAATTTCCCTGCAGAGAAAGAAGGTTAGAGTCCACATTAGGACCTGGAGGGTATATTCCCAGTTCAGTTTTATTCTATTATATCTGAGGAGAGGGAAGGGGAAGGGAAGGAAGGAGAGGGGTATATGTAATATAGCACACATATTAGATACATGCATGTTTTATTACATATAAGAATTATACAGATATAAGCATACTACTTCATGTATGTATATGTATACACACCTTCTGCCTGCTGTTCCCCTTCCCTTTCCTGAGATGCAATAAAATAAGGCTGAGCTGATAACATCCTACCAGGCCCTAATGTGGACCACAACCTTCATTCATACCCCTTAGTCTCAGTGATTGTTCTAAATACCAGCATGTGTCTGGGTCTACCTTGGAACAGGCATATCAATATGCTCGCTACTGTGCTGAAGACAGCAAGGTGCATCCTGCTGAGGAAGGTGACTTCTGGGCCATCAAGCATGTTGGGCCTCAAGATCACTTCTTTTGCCATGATGGATGGAGAAGCATATGACATCACAGAATGGGCTGAGTGCCAGCGTGTGGGGGTTCCCCAGATACCTGCAGAGTCCCCTCTCACATCTTGTTTGGGTCCCGGGTTCCTGGGCCTGGTAGGCAGCAGAGAGCCACTCCAGATGCCCCTATAGCTTCAGTACCCTTTGGTACCTGGATAAAAAAATCAATAAGAGGACTATCTAACCCAATTGCTAGCTACCATGATAGAAGTTACAAAAAGCTTATAGTCTTGTTCATTTAGAAATTCATTTCATGCTGTTTGAGAGTGGATGTGGTGAATGGGCAATAGAAACATGAAAAATGAACAGTGCAGTCTCCTGACAGTGGAATTCAAACTTAAAGAAGCTTGTGTGGAAGATCTTTTGTAAAAGTTAAGGTGAGTTGCAAATATCCTGTTCCTTCATGATGTCATCCTTATGGTTTATAACTAAGGTCCCTCCAAGTGCACATGTGCCTTCTGGATGGCTAGCCCGTTCCTGACCTACCAGCCCTCCCAAGGCTTTGGTTAATTACAAAAACACGACTGCCTCCTGGGGCAGGTGAGCTTCTCCAGGAGCTTTGGTCCAAAATGCAGAATAATATCAGCAGTACTATCCCCAACTGACACAAATATCAAATTACCACCAAATATTGCTTGTTCTGCAGATCTCCTTGTTCCTGGGACCTGGAGTAGTTTTGCTGTTTGTTATTTCAGAGGATACTAATTACATCCTGGGGTTAAAGATTTTAAATGAGTCGGTACCTGAGAGAATAAACCTTGGAGTCCTTCTTATTGGCACAGTTATTTTAAACAAAGAATGTTAATATACAGACGCAAGATAATAATTTTTCATTTAAGATGCAATATTCCATTGTGGTTTAATCCATCATTATGCCTGTTTATTCCACCACATTATGAGTTTGGTCAAAAGGAGGAAATCCGGCTCGTCTCCCTGACAGCAAAAAAATAAAATCATCTGACTGAATACAAGCGATGCTGTATATAAAAGCTGCCGTGGGTTGCCATGGTAACCAGAGTTCTAAAAATGATAGGGGGAAAGGAACATCAGGTTGTTGTGACAAATGACACTTAAAGTGGCAGGTTTCTTGTGGTGCCTGCTTTTAATTAATGCAGTTGTGTAAGGAATGGCATTATGGAATATTAGATTAATGCAATAAATCAGAAACGTGATCGACAGATGGCTGTTGCTGCCTTCCAAAGGCAGGGTAGCTGCTAAAAAAAGTGGAGATAGAAAATGGGGAGGAAAACCCCTTGTGAAGAGATGAAGGATGGTGGTTATTTTAAATCACATGATAAATGTATGCATCATGTCCTGTCAGCGATTATAGAAACAGCTGTCTTCTAGCACCAGTAATTAACTGAAAGCTAAAAACACAGCACTTTCTGACACCTGAAAAGTGATCACATAACACCCCAAACTACTGACTTTTAATAGATGGTTGTGATCTTTACTAGGTGCTTTGTGCGAAGTATTTTTGATACTTCTTTCAAAGGCTCAGAACATATTTTGCACAGCTGCTGGATTTACTAATGCCCTTAGTAAGGACAAGTGGTTCTTTTCAGTTTGTTTCAGTTTTGTGATGCTTATGCATCACAGCTCCCTTTACTGTGAATCTGTGTTTATTATGTGACCTCCGGCAAATCTCTTAACCTCTCTGAACTTCACTCTCCTTATCTACAGATTGGGATAACCCTACCTGTGGTACCTACTTGATAGATTTGTAAGGATCAAATGAGATAATCCATGTAAAAGCTTTGGATAGGAAATGGGCTTATGATTTCACTAGTACAGGGAATTCCTTGGCAAGGAGATTCCCTCCACTAATGCAATGCAGCAATTTCTCTGATACTTAGAGGCTTAGATTGTTGCCTAGAGTACTGGTGTCAGACTCAAACAGAAAAAGGGTTTACTAAACAGTAAATGAGGTTCATCTCATCTGCATCCTGACTTAGAAAACCACAAATTCATACTATCTCTATTCCATTGTATTTTGAAAACTTTATTAACTATTGCCCAGTTTTAATCTGGTTGTCCCTCATGCCTGGAACGCTGACAACTGACCTTCCTGGCTTCCTTTAAGACCTGACTAAAATTCTGATTTTAACAGGAAGCTTTCTCTAACCCTCTTAATTCCAATGCTTTCTCTCTTTTAATTATTTCCTATTTCTCATGTATATTGTTTGCTTTGTACGTATCTGCTTGCTTATTGTCTTACTGTAAACTCCTGGAGGGTAGGGACTGGTTTTTATCCCTTTTTGTATTCCCAGCATTGATCACAGTACCTGGCACATAGTAGGGGATTAATAAATGTTTCTTGATGATTGGTTCCCATCACCCTTGGGAGTGTTGTGACCTCATATCTGACATCTATAGTTCAGAGCAGGGTGTCTTAAACTTTTTCCATTCAGGAACCCTTCTGGCATTTTCGCAGCTTTTGTTGCTATTGGTTAGCCTGAGGGCATGCACACGGCAAAGTGGGCATGCAATGAGCTCAGAACCAAGGCTGCAGTGAAGTGATGCATCTGGGGAAAACACTGCCAAACACTTCAGATTCATTACAGGTTTGATTTCTGATTAATTTTTAATTAATTAATTAGATTAATCATTGTGCATTCAGAAAATTTTTACTGTTGACAAATTTTTCAAGACCTCATATAGGGTTGCAACCCATGGTTTAAGAAGCACTGAGTTAGAGCACTAAGCCATTGAATGCCTTAGCCAAATCCACATAGCTAATGTCTTTCAGTGCACAGTGTCCCGCCTGGAGTCAGGAAGACTCATCTTCCTGAGTTCAAATCTGGCTTCAGACACTTTCTAGCTCTGTGTCCCTGGGCAAGTACCTTAACCCTGTTTGCCTCAGTTTCCTCATCTGTAAAATGATCTGGAGAAGGAAATGGCAAATCATTCCAGTATCTTTGCCAAGAAAACTCCAAATGGAAAGGCCAACTAGGTGACACAGTAGTTAGAGCACTAGCCCTGGCATCATGAGGAAACTCTCTGGATCTACACAAGCTCTGCCACTTAGAGTCTTAGAGAACTTGTAGAGCATCTATTTGATTCAAGTGCATTCTTCCAATCTCCATCCTTTACCCCCAAGCATTGTGGATGCATGAGAGAGTATCGTAGAGTTTGAAGGCATTGCGTGATCATCTCATGTAGCCTCTTCATTTACAGGAGAAGAAGAATAAAATTTTTGAAAAGTGGAAGTCTGGACGGGTAGAGAGCAGTGTGTGTGAGCTCCCCAGTGGCTCCCAATGTTCTAGCTTCCTTAGAGGTCCCAGGCACCTGCCTCCCCCTGTCCCTGCCCTGACTCAATAGCCTGACTTCTTCATACATGCCTCACTGCTCACGAGAACAACAGTGTGTCCATGAACTCATATCTCTCACAGAAACATCAGGTGTGTCCACACACTCAGCTACAACCACATCCATCTGGTCTCAGACAGGACCACAATACTCAGCCAATCAGAAAGCAGCACCAATAGTATGTCCAAGAAGGATGTGGAACCCAAAACAATAGAAGGGACTTTCCCTAAGTAAACACCTTCACAGTAATTGAAAAAGCTGTCCTTTAGGTGAACTAGTGACATAGAGACTCTTATTATAATATCATTATCATACATACATTTCTCCCCGCCCCCACCCCATGGGTTTTTCTGTGTACACTGTAGGTAATTGCATATACAGTTCCACTATGTCTGGGACCCCTCCCTTATTACCTAATCCCTTAACAATCCCCTCCTGACTTTTTAATGTTCATAATTTCTGTTATGTAATTGCATTTTTACCCTACAAAAATCTATCTTGCTTTCTCTGAAGTGTTGGTTCCTCTTGGAAAGCAGTCCACTTCTGAGGGGTGGCAATCCTCAGTAAATGTCTATACTTGGATGAGAGGTGCTCTGATTCAGAATTCTTTGAGATGGCTCCACCACAACGTATCATGAAACCACAACAGCAGAACTAAGGGTGTTCTGATTTTCATGATCTCTTCTGCCCTACTTCATTGATCTATGGATGGCCAAGTTGAGCTAACTTTGTCCAGATCTCATGACCTACATCTTCACTTCATTTCACTTTAGTCATTTAGAGGGATGATCTAAGATCTAATATCTCATCATCATGTGCCTATGATGTGTTAAACACTGTTCTAGGAAAAGGGGTTGAAAAGACAAAATAAGGAATATCTTCTGCCCTCGGAGAGTTTACATTCTTTCAAAGAAGTCAACATTTTATATAGAATATATATAAAATGAATAGAGGTCATTTTGGAATGAAGGACACTAGTAGTTTTTGTGTGTGTGTGTGTGTGTGTGGGGGGGAATCAGGCTATTATTCATATAGAGATGGAGCTTGAGCTAAAATTTAAAGGAAAAAAAAGAGCTCCTAAGAGGTAGAAATGAACAGAACAGTGGGTCTGGAGTCAGGAAGACCTGTGCTTAAATCCAGCCTCAGATAGCTACTCTATCTGCCATCCCAGACAAGACACTTAACCTTGTTTCCCCAACTTCCCCATCACAGTGAGAGTAATAAAAGCATCTGCTCCCAGGGTTGTTTGAGGACCCAATGAGATCACATTTGTAATGTGCTTTTGCAAACCTTAAAATGCTAAATAATTGCTAGCTCTTCTTATTGTTACAGGCAATAGTGTGTTCCAGGCATAGGGGACATCCAAGGCAAAGGGAAAGCTAAGCTCTTGATTCTGCTTCTATGACACTGATCTTTCTTGGCTGTCCTCCTCCTGGCCTGGCCGTCCCCTCCCTTCTCCTCCCTTTATTCCCTCCTTTCCCCTAGAATACTCAACTTGGAGTCAGGAAGACCTGGCTTCAAATCCATCTCTCAAGGTTACTAGTTGTGTGACCTTAGACAATTCACTTAATCTCTTCCAGTTTCATTTTCTTTATCTATAAAATTAGAATAGTAACACTCACAGTAGCTAAGTCACAGGCTTGTGAGGCTCAGAGGAGACGATGCCTGTGAAGCCTTCTGAATTCTAAAGCACTTTATAAATGTGCTATCATGCTAGCTTGCTGAAAACTGTTTTCTTAACATTTGGATGAGCTGCTATGAGATAAGGGCTTATATGTAGGCTACCTCTCATCATTTACATATCACACATGTCCTCAAAGAGCTTTTCTGGTTTGGCTCTGCTCCATCTCTTTCCACCCCCCCTCTTCTATCCAAATCATTCATTGTAAGATAATAATAAATCCCCAAGAGTTACACAACTAGATTTAATATTACATCTACATTAAGATGTAAATAAGTTTCTAGGAGACACATTATTCCACAGAGGAAGAGTAATCACAAACATACCACAAGCTGTAAATTCATTTCATAACTGCATGGCTCTTACCCTATATGGCTCTCATTGACTCTCTTTCTAGCCACAAATTATTAAGAAAGAAAACACTCTGATGTCATTTTTCTTCCTGACAGGGTCAGTGCATAAGGTGAGAAGCATGGTGGACACACCCCATCACTCACCTCCTCTTCCACTCTACTTAAAGATGCAACAGAAAACATGGCGCTTTACCAGAATGAAGCTATTTCTGCTCATACCAACTGTGGTGAACAAAGGTGCTGCACCTACTGAAAAGTTAGTGCTTCACCAGGTTCAGCCTATTTCTGTCCATACCAACTGTAGTCAGCAGAAGAGATGCTCGGTTCTTGCTGTTGGGTCATTTTTCAGTCACTTTTGACTCTTCATGACCTCATTTGGGGTTTTCTTGGCAAGGACACTAGAGTGGTTTGTTATTCCCTTATCTAGCCCATTTGACAGATGAGGGATGTTACATAGTGAAGTGCTTATTAACCAGCCCCTGTGTGCTTAGAGCTAACTCAGACATCAGGCAGGATACTAAGAGATGAGAGACACTGATCTTATTAAACACACACAGAAGACCATTTCAGTTCCTCTATCCACATGCTTGCCAGTCACCTCACAATCTGGGGGACACTTATTTCAAAGATCTTCTATTGGATCAGCATGAATATATACTCCTCTGACACAAATTCATCAGCCTTGGGATCAGAAGATAGTTTGAGGAATAACTGTTTCCAAAAAAAAAAAAAACCAACCCAAATCATTATCATCTAGGGGCCAACCTTCTGGAAGTGAGCGTTTCCCACATGGAAGATGGCCACAGAGACTGTCACCATGCTAGACTCAAAACCTCGCAGGTCGGTGAAATCTGCCAAATCTTAGTCTACACTGGCATCGTTTTTGAGAACACAGACTCATCTCGATGCTATGGTGAGTCACCAGATGATGTAACTAGAGATTTTTAGGAACATAAAATAAAATAATGTAACAGTACCAGATATATTCAAGCAAGGTCCACAGGCAGAGTTTTTAGTACCGATTACTGGAAAGTGGCTAGGCCCATTTTTCTCCCTATGGTTGCTGGATCTTAAATTCAATTAAATTGAGTTCCATAAACATTTATTAAGTGGATTGTGTTAAGAACTGAGGATACAACCAAACAAGCAAATTCTTCTCTCAAGAAGCTTGTAATATAATGGGGGATATAAAAAGACAGCTGCAAAGAAAACTATAATACAAGTTTTTACATAAGTATTAAGAAAAGTTCAAACAGAATGATTTGGGAGAATTAAAATGGAGAGAATAACTTGAAACTGCCTTTTGTAAAAGATTTCATGATTGAGGTAGTTGGGTTTTAAAGGAAGAGGGTATACATAAAGGATAGGCTATTTCAAGCGTGGGGAAGTGATAGGTACTTGTAAGCAGAGAGAGGGCACAATGTTTCAGGGAAGAGTAAAGGAGACAGTGTATTTCAGGAGAAAGAATTCTGGGTCCCAAGTTAAAAGATATGGATTCAAATACAGCTCTGCCACTTACTACCCATGTGACTTTGGGCAAGTCTTTTGAACTTTCTTGACTCAGTTTCCTTATCTGTAAAGTGAAAAAGGTTTGGACTAAATGAACTTTAAAGTCTCTTCCAGTTCTGGATTTGGGGTCCAGTGAGTTGTAACATCCATTCCAGTTCTAAACACATAAATCTTTGATCTTAAACAGTTAAGCTTAGCCAGAAGAGAATTTGTCAAGATAAGTAGCATAAATTATTACTGGAAAGGTAGATTAGAGACTAGTGCATAAGCAGGAAATGAGCGAAGAAAAGGACTCAACCTTTGATCAATAGACCTCAAGACCTTTCTTCCCTAGTGTTCTGATGTTATTTTGTGCACATCTGCAATTTACAATCTAGTAGCAATACACATTTCCAGTCTTATCTCTCATTGGCACATTAGATGACCATCCTATATCAGTCAGATTGACACACTTGTTGACCTCTACAATATACTGGATGCTTTCTTCCCTCTGGTTCCTTGTTCATATCATTCTGCTTTCTTGACCCTTTCTCTTCCCTTTAGGCTGTGTCTAAGTCCTATCCATCCTCTAAGGCCCAGGTCAGGTTTTATCTTATTTAAAGAAGTCTTCCTGATTTTCCCAGCCTGAGTTGATTTCTTTGTCCTTTGAACTCACATGAAAGCTATTCCCTGTGTAATTTAGTCTTTATTCTCTCACTTTTATTGTTAGCTTTCTTATCATGTGGCACAAAAGGCTATGAATGGTGAGCCGGTCTCAGAGCCAGGACAACTTGGGTTCAAATTCTACCTCTGGAACAGACTAGATGTAGGACCATTGGCCAACCCCTTTAACTCTCCAGGACCCTAGGCAATTCTTTAAATTGTAGCATAAGGACTGTTAGTAGAGGGAGATTCCTACAGTGATGAAATAACAGATCCAAACTAAACAACAAAAACAGCAGCAGCAACAACAACACCAAAACAAGTCTATCTCACCAGGAAATAAAAGCTCCTTGAATCATAAAGCTCTAGATCCAAGGCCAGTGTAGACCATAGAGACCATCAATTCCTACTTTCCCATTTTCAGGGAAGATAACTAAAGCCTTACTAGTCTAACTAGTGTTTACTTTCATTCAAATATTCAAAAGTGAAAAGGAACTTTTCTGGGTGGTAGAGGAGATTAAACTAAATAAGACACTGTTCTTATTCTCAAGGATCTGATCCTAAAATATTAGGAGATGGGAAATGTACATGTCACACAAGTTAGAATGTTGTCAATATAATCATGAAGTGCTTCTTAGATAAGGGAAAGAATCACTCTCAGCTGGGAGGTTTTTGAGGTTTTTATCGGATGAGTAAGAAACAGTTGAAATTGGACAAGGGAGGGCTTTCTGGGTATAGGAAACAGTCTGACTTAAAGTTCAGATGCAGAAAAGTCTAGGATATGTTCATGGAATAGAGATTCTCTTTTGTAAATAGATATAATACCAAAGGAAATGATATGAGATAGGACCTGATAGGTGAGAGGATCAGGGATAGAGAGTTGGAGGTGACATTAGAGGATATCTTGTATCATACTCTTATTTTACAGATAAGGAAACTGAGGCCCAGGTCAGGAAAGTAATGAGCAATGGAAGGACAATTTGAACTCGGGTCTTCTGAATCATTGTTCGGGGATCTGCCCACTACAGGTTGTGATGGGCAGTCTTGATTATCTAGATAGTCAGTGTGATCTTTATTGGATAGGCAATAAGGAAGCACTGAAGGCTCATACCTGAGCAGGAACAAGACTTAAAAGGCAGGGGCATCTTCTTACAAGGTACCTCCAACCCACCCCCTAGCCTGTACTCTGCAACTGAATGACACCGTCCTCACTATTCTCGGCACAAGACGTTCCGTCTCCAAACCCCAGCATTTTCATTGGCTCTTGCCTATGTCTGGTGTCTTCTCCCTTCTCATCTCTGCCTCCTGGCTTCCTTTAAACTGCAGTTAAAATACCATCTTCCATGAAAAAGGAAGGGGAAGGGGAAGGAAGCCAACAAGCATTTACATAGCAACTGCAACGTGCAGGCTCTCTGCCAAGCACTTGGTAAATGTTCTCTCGTTTAATCCTCACAACAACCCTGCCAGGTAGGTGCCATCACACCCATTTTACAGTTGAGGAAACTGAGGCAAAACGAGGTTAAGTGACTTACTCAGTGTCACAGAGCAAGGCTGGCTTTGAACTTGGATCTTTCCAACTCTAGGTCTGGTGCTCCATCCACTGTGCCACCAGCTGCCTCTAGCACCTACAGAAGCTTGCACTGTTAGTGCATTCGCTCTATTGCTTGTCTCCAATTTAGCCTGCATGTATCTTGCTTTCATGTCATCCCTTGCGTGCAAAGACTTTTTGCCTTCCTTTGTATTCCCGGTGCGTAGCACAGTGCCTGGCACATAGTAAGGACTCAAGAAATGCTAACTGATTTGATTTGGTGTATAGGACAGAATGAAGTGATGAAAACTGGACATGGGTAAATATGTAAATACCATAGTCCAAACAAGGGGTGATGAGACACTGAATAAATGAGGAGATTCAGGAAGAGATATTGTAGAAAAAGAATCAATCGGACTTCCAAATGTTTGTATGTAATACAAGAAGAAGAGGGAGGAGGTAAGAATGACTGCCTAGTTACAAGTGGGGGTCACCAGGAGAATTCGCCTTTCCACTGTGTCCTCCATCCCACTGTGTTCAGCACCTGCTACAGTAGCTACTTAATAATTTGTTGACTGATTGATTTCTTCTTCTCAGAACTAGCTTCCTTAAAGAAAATGCTATACTCATCAATTTATGCTCTTTCCCAACTGTGACCATTAAGGTCTACTCCTTATATGTAGGTAGTGACTTGAAAGAAAGCATGCCAATTGAATTAACAGGTGATTTTTCCCTCTTGAAAAGTATTACATTTGCTTCCAGACTTCAGACACTTTGTCTTTCAAAGTAACAGGATAAAGGTGAGAGTCTAGCGGGTTATATTTGTCATAGAAGGTTGAGAAAGAAGAATTTCTAACAAAAATCCAATGAGATTCATTCAATGAATATTTTATATTTTTCTATTAACATATTCAAAAAGTAGCCTGCAACTTTCTCTCACTTTCATCAATTTAATAAGGACTCAATTAGCACCACCCAGAAAAAAATATCACTTTCTATCCACAAAGACCCAGCTACATGTAGTCATCTAAAGAATATGTGTCATCCTTTGACCCTATGGGAAGTTAGGTTACATTACAAATAAACCTCAAATCTTTTGATCAAAAAGTGTTCACTGAAAACACTACGCCAGGCATTGTGTTAAATATTAGGGGATACAAAGATAAAGGCAAAGGAGTTCCAGTTATTTAAACAAACTTTTATTCTTCATGTACACATATAGACACATAGAAAGCTTAACGTAAGCTTGACGGGAAAAGCTCTATTGGGAGTGGGAGGGCTCATTCCCAATCACTCAGCTCAGGAAATATCTTCTTCAGATATTGGGAGGGTGACTCCAAAGTGAATCTTAAGGAAACCTGGGATTTAAAGCTGAAAAGGTGAGGAGGGGGAGTATTCCAGGTATAGAGGACATCCATTGCAAAAGCTAAGAGAGAAGACATGGAATATCACCTCTGAGGAGTAGCAGGTAAGTCAACAGGATTAGACTGGGCAGTGTGAAAATGGGGAAACTTTTTAAGAAGGTGGAGAAGTAAAAATGAAGAGCTTTAAATACCAAATGAGGCATTTATATCTGACATTTAGCAATATAGGGAGACGCCGGAGTTTTCCGAGAGGTAGGTGATCAGACCTATGGTTTAGGAATATCTTTGTGGTGCTTTTATGTGATAGGACTTGTTCCCATGAAAATTGTACCTTAATAAAAGGGAACAAATTAAATATAAAAAATGGAAGTAGCATTATATATGAAAAAGATTTGCCATCAAGGAACTCTAGGTGAAAAGCATGTTAGATAATATTTGAGTAAGACTAAATGGAAGAAGAAACTATACTATATACACCATTTAAACAGGAGAATAAATAGATAAGGATGCAGAATGCAAATATGACACAAAAGTATTAGGGATTATGGGATTTTAGTTATCTGCAAATCTTCTGGAAGCAATTCTCTTCCAAAAGTAGAACAGCTAATAAAATCATGATTTTTCTTCATGATAACTTCATTCTTCAAAAATAGAAAAGGTGATAAGGGGAGAAGCTATTTTGATCTTTAATCTGACTTATAAAAAGAACTACTTGCAAAAATAAAAGTGATGGGAACATTGGAAGGATGTGACCACACCATTTTAGGATTCATGATAGAGAAAGAGAGGAAAGCAAGCTTGGTTGAGCATTTCAGACTTGGTGTTATGCCAAACAGATTTCAAAGCATGGAGATAAAAGATATTAGTGAGTAGATATCAACATAGAAGCAGGTCTCTCAATGAACACTTTTGTGGATCTGTTCCTGTCCTTGTGCAGCTTAACATTTTTATTCATGAAGAAAGAAATCATAGACGGCCTAATGATCATCTTTGCATGTGATACAAAACTGGGAGAGATAGTTAACATATTGAATGACAGAATAAAAATTCAAGAAGTTAAACAATGAACTGAATTAAAGTGATAGATAATGGAATTTAACCCAACATCCTTCATGTGGGTTCAAAACAACCTATTTTAGGGGAAAAGTTTATAGTTTTTTAATTTAAAATAGTTCTAAATTCAACTATGTGATATGGTAGACAAAAAAGCTACTCTGACTACCAAAAGATAATTACTAAAAGTTAATGATATTTTAGGCTGTATCAATGATGCATACTGTCCAAAATGAGAAAAATGAAAGTTCATTGTCCTTTGTTCTGGCCAGACCACATTTGGAATATTGTGCTCAGTTCTGGGAGCTACATTTCAGTAAGGACACTGACAAATGGATGGAATGTACCAGGTGAGGGTTACTAGTATGATGGGTACCACAGACCATTCCATATTGTCTCCATTTGATAGAATCTAGGCAATTTATCTTGGAGAAGGTAAGACCTGGGGGAGTTTTTGTATATTTAAGCATTTGTTAAGTGGCATATGTCTTTTTCCCATTTTTCCTGGTACAAGAAAACAGACCTAGGTACAGGGTGTGAAAGATGGGGTTAAGGATTTGTATTAAGGAGATTTGTATTTGTGTTGGGAAATTTAGGTTTGATATGAGAAAACAAAACAAAGTAAAACAACTTCCTAGTGATAAGATTTTTCAAAGGTGGAGTGGGTTGCATTCACAAGTTGTGGATAACTCCACACTGCCTTACTGGAGATTTTTAATGGTGGCTGGTTCCCTTGTTGGGCATGTTGTAGAGGGGTGTTCTGTTCAGACATTTATTGGATTAGACAGTTGCTGTGATTCTTTCCATCTGGAAGATTTTGTAATTCTATGATTCTGGGCACTTTGGAGAATATTTTATTAATCAAATAGTCCCCCACTCTTTTTTTTTCTTTTTGCTTTTTGGAGGGCAATTGGGGTTAAGTGACTTTCCCAAGGTCACACGGCTAGTTTTTTGTGTTTAGTGTCCGAGGCCAGATCCAAACCCAGGTCCTCCTGACTCCAGGGCCAATGCTCTATTCACTGCACAACCCAGCACCCCACCACCACTCCTTTTTTTTTTTTTAAAAGCTGATACTGAATGTAAGAATGTGCTTGCTTTTGGAGAGGAAGGAAAGGGAAACAAGCACTTATGTAAAATCTCTATGCACCAGTACTGAGCTAAGTGTTTTTTATAAATATTATCTCATTTGATCCTTACAATAACCCTATGAAGTAGGCACTATTATTATCCCCATTTTGTGGTTGTGGTAACAGAGGCAAACAAGTTAAGTGACTTGCCCAGAGTCACAGAACTAGTGAGTGTTTAAGGCTGGATTTGAACTCAAGTCTTCCTGACTCTAGACCCATGAATGATGTAAACCCAAATATGAACATACTGAATATTCAATTTCTCAAAATTCAGATCAATTAACTTTTACTGAGGGCTTACTAAGCGCAAACTCCTTTTATAGTCTTTATGGGGAAGGCCAGGAATTCGAAGACACAGTCACTGTATCAAAGACTTTACAATGTAGTTGTAGAAACAAGACAGAAGCATGTAAAAATGGAAATAGCATTTCAAGACAATAAAAACATCACTGCAAGGTATTCCATGATTAACGCATGCATATCGTCTGCAACAAACATTTATTAAGCACTTCATTACATGGGAGTCACTGTGGTAAGTATTGGGGATGCAGAGAAAGACAACATCCCTGTCCTCACTTTTGTAGGGGAGATAACCTACAAAAATTATACGTATAAAAGATATGGACAGTGCAAATGGAAGATTTCATATGTACACATACATGTGTGTATGTATACATATGTATGTATGTATGTATGTACGTGTGTATGTGTGATCTATGTAGTCTAAGGTGAGCCAGTGGATCCTTTCAGACTAGGGTAGGCAGAGGAAGCTCTGGTTGAGACACTGAATAAATGTTTAAATGCCTACTATGTGCTGGACACTGTGCTAATCTCTAGGGATAGAAAAAGGGTTAGACTGCTATCCCCTGCCTTCAGGGAGTTCACATTCTAATGGAAGACACAAAAAACTTAAACAAGCCATATATGGGATAAATAGGAAGTAAATGAGAGTGGGAAGACAATAGAATTAAGGGAGATTGGGAAAGGCTTTCTGTAGAAGATGGGATTTTACTTGGGAAGCCAGGGAAGGCAGTAGGTAGAGATAGGGAAGGAGAACATTGTAGGCAGAGAAAATGGCCAGAATTGAGAAATGGAGTGTTTTGTTCATGGAACAGCTAGGAGGCCAGTGTCATTGGATCGAAAAGAACATGCTGGGGAACAAAATGTAGAAAGACTGGAAGGGTGAGAGGGGGGCTAGATTATGAAGGACTTTTGATGCCAAATAGAGCACTTTGCTTTTGATCCAGGATGCAATAGGAAGACCTTGGAGTTTATTGAGTGGAGGTGTGACATGGTTAGATCTACACTTCAGGAAAATCCCTTTAGTGTCTGAATCAATTGGGAATAGGGTGAGCAGACCCATCAGCATGCTTTTGGAATAATCCAGGTGTGAGGGGATGGTGGCAATGTCAGAGGAGAGAAAGTGACATAAATAAATGATGTTGCAAAGGTAAAATTGATAGTCTTGACAACAGTTTGGATGTGGAGTGAGAGATAGTGAGGAGCTGAGGTTGACACATCAGTTACAAGTCTGAGGGACAGAAAAATTTCTGTTGACCTCTACAGTGGCAGGGAAGTTTTAGGCGGAAAGATAATGAGTTTGGTTGTGGACATGTTGAATTTATGATGTCTCAAACTAGACATCAAACTTGAAATGTGTCTAAGGACATTAGAGATGAAAGATTAAATGTCAGTGGAGAAGTTAGGGAAGGTTAGGTAGATTCGGAATCATGAGGCTAAGGATGGCAATTAAGTTCTTTGGAGCTGATGTCTGATCACCAAGTGAAGTCTTATAGAAGGAGAAGAGAATAGGCCCCAGGCAAAACCGTGTCAGATGCCTGTCGTTAGGCACTGTGATCTGGGTGAGAATCCAGCAAAGGACACTGAGAAGGAGTTGTCAGATTGGAGGAGAGAGGACCAGGGGAGAGTGGCGTCCTGAAAACCTACAAAGAAGAGTATTAAGGAGGAGGGAAGGATCGAGCGTCAAAGGCTGCAGCAAGGGCGAGCGGAATGAGGGTCGAGAGAAGGTCAATGATGCGGATGGGTGTTGGATGGCAAGGGATTAAGAGGAGAGTGAGAGGACAGAAAGTAGAGGAACCTATGAAGCTTTCTCGGCGAGAAGTGTGGTCACCAAGAACGTAAGAGATATGGGATGGTATCTAGCTGGGATGGAAATATGAAGTGAAACTTTTGTGAGGATGGGGGTCATGGGAAATGGTCAGTACATGGATATATATATATGTATATATATGTATATATATATATATACATACATATAATACATGATAGAGGAGACCAGATGTCATGAGATCTCTTGAGAAGGTAGGGGACTCAACTTTGGTAAGGAGTAAGGCCACCTCATCATGTGAGACGGGGGTGAAGGATAAAATAGTGGCAGAAGGCATATGAGTGATATGAGATGAGGAAGAGGAGAGAAGAGAGATCCCATGGCAAATGGCCTCATTTTTCCCTGTAAAATATCAGGCAATATTCTCAACTAAGAGGGTAGGGAGTGGGGGAGCCATGGGAGGTTTTAAGAGGGATGAAAAGGTTTGGAAGAGCTTCTGCATAGAGTTAGTGAATTGATGTTGTAGATATATAATAGGATCTCGTGACAGTAGTGAAGGTCTAGTTGGTATTGCATAACATAAATCTATAGGGAATTTGATAGTCATGTGATTTTCTCCACTTCTGTTCAGTAGTATATGTGCAGCAGTTGAAGGTGGCAGGTGATGGGAGTGATCCAATGCTGAGGCATGAGTAGGCATGTTCTACAAAGGGGGTCTAGGGACACAAGAGCAGATAACAGTGTAGAGGTAAATTGGTTCACCAAGAGATCGAGGAAAAGAGGATAGAGTGGGTAGTGGAGAGGACATGGCCTGAATGAAAATTAAGGGGCCAAAGGATTGGAGGTCATGGTGTGGATGAAGAGTTGGTTAGATAAAGGGATGAAAAACCAATAGGTTATGTTTGGATAAAGAGATTTCAGAATTTTAAAGTGTGGAAATTGCAAAATCAAGGGAATGACTATCTCTGTGTGCGACTGCAGTGGATGAAGAGGTCATGGGAAGTATTGCTGTTGCTCACCCTTCATTCTCAAAGAAGACCAGTGACATCATGAGTGTGATGTCTTGACTTGTGCTTGAATTGGATTTAAGTGAGGTAGAGTTGTGCAAAATCATCAGCCTCACGTTTATTTATGGGAAGTGAATTGTGCCCTGTAGGAAGTGGGGAGCCTGAAGCCACTGGCAGCTCTTCTAAGTGTCCTCAACTCTTTTTTGTCAAGGTCAGTTTGCCTGACCTTGATTTTGGAGGTTGTCTGACTGGAAAAATGACCTGTCCTACAAATTAAAAATGGGAAACATGAATAATCACTTTATTTTTCCACTAGGGCTATTGTAACACTGCTTATTTTCTAATTAAAGAAGAAATGTGTGCAGTGGATGATGAGGAATGCCAAGAAGATAGCAGAACTGGCTGAGAATGGGGGTGTGAATGAGTATCAATGGAGCCTGTGTTCCTGGGGCCATTTTCCATTCCTCTCATGGTCTTAAGTAACATTTGTGACTCCAGAGGATGACTTGAATACCAATGCTAGAGCAAGAAGGAAGGAAAGAACCTGCATCTTCTTGGGAACATTATAGCATTTTGAGCAGGAGCCTTCTTCCAGCCAACACATGATGATGAAAATGATCATTTATAAGATTTTAATTTTTTTCCCTTTTTGAAAAAAAAATACAGGCTGAAATATACTTAGAAATGCTTGTTTCTCCTTCTGGCTGATGCTGTCTTCTTGGATACTAAATCGGTATTGGTGGAGTAGGGATAATTTATGGAATTTGTGCAATGGGAGCATTTACTTCTTTGATGATGCATTGGTGTGATATATCATGAAGGCAAGCCTTCACCAATGATGCTTTTCACTCACCTCTTGCTAAGAGGGAAGTATGGAAAAACCATTCCAGGTGTGTGTTTTAATCACAACTTATTTTATGAAAGAAAATCCAGGTATTTTTTGGCATGAGATTGCCTAACATTTCATTTTATTAGTTCTAATTGGAAGAAATTATTTTGGTCATACAAGTTCTCACTCTCTAATAGCACAAACGTGAACATATCTTCCAGATTATTCATGCTTGTTTCTTGAGATGGGAATATCCAGCTTTCCTTCATCTTTAGCAATAATGGCTGTTCTTCAGTGGTGGAATGCCCCTGGAGTACAATCTATCTGGGAACCATTCCTAAAGGAGGGAAACAGGACAAATATGAATTGGTAGAATGCCAATTTTTCCTTACCCATACATATGTTTATTATGTGCAATATATAATAAACATAAATCACTTTGCAAACAGTAAGCATTAGATTGTCAGTTATCGTTGTTGTTACAGTATTGGCAGTTTGTCTGGATTTCTGTGGAACATTGTGTTCCACTTAAGTGAATCTTGGGGATAACTATAGCTGTTTTTTTAATGGACATCTTGATAAAATATATACTCTCCTACCTCATCATAGATCTCTGAAGATATGGAATGAGATTTAATCTTTTCTATAATTACTCAGATTCATTGTCAATATCAATTATTGAAATGTCCTGCAAACTATTGAATACTTCATGGGGTTATGTTCCCCTATGCTAAGTGACCCCAGATTGCTATATTTTGGTATTTCTGTCTCTGTCCTTGCTGGGTTAGTGGGCCTTCTCACTGTGATCATTATGTCTTCCTCTAGCAGACTTTCTCTCTTTGGCTGTTTTTTTTTTTCTTTTTAGAGAGGGGAAGGTATGGCAATTGGGGTTAAATGACTTGCCCAAGGTCACATGGCTAGTTTTGTGTTAAGTGTCTGAGGTCAGATTTGAACTCAGGTCCTCCTGACTCCAGGGCCAGTGCTCTATTCACTGCGTCACCTAGCCACCCCTCTTTGGCTGTTTTTAACCAGATGTCCAGTAGGACAAAATTGTTATTGCAAGTACCCTTACATTACCTGTTATTTTATCACTAATATTGACATGTTTTATGAGTTACACCTAGCGTTGACAATAAGAAATCGTTAGATTCTTAGTGAGGCTTGACTGGATTTCAAATCTTCCCTGAGGCAGAAAAGTGACAGGCTTTGTGAAAGTCATTTTGTGACTCATTGCTCAGAGACTTTTTCATTCACTTCTAAATTTTTGGATAGTTCTGAATAAATTGTTGGGTTTTGGTGAAGTTTGGATTATCCATCATTCAGAAAAGTAGATAACTGCTGGTTAATCCTTGAAAAAGAGATAAAACAAGGGGTGGCTAGGTGTGGAAGTGAATATAGCACTAGCCCTGGAGTCAGGAGGACCTGAGTTCAAATCTGACCTCAGACACTTAAGACAAAAAAACTAGTCATGTGACCTTGGGCAAGTCACTTAACCCCAATTGCCCTACGTTCCCCCTTCCAAAAAAGCAAAAAGAAAAAGATAAAGAGATAACACGAAGAATAGAATGCTACTTATTAAGTAAGTCAGAAAAAAAGTGCAGACAGAAAAAAAATATACTTGGTGGCTAAATGTGATCAATTTGTAAAACATACTTAAAGGGTTATAAAGTGCACACCATGGATCTGATACACTATTCATATGTATGGATGAACATGGGCTGCAATCAAATTTCAGAAGATTAAGTCAATTGGCTGTTTCTCTTGAGTTTTCACTAAGTCTGAGTGGTCCTTTCCCTGGCCAGGAAAAATGTGAGCAGGTCCTAACATTGATTATTATGAAGTTGAAAGAATATACCTTTGCTACTATTGATAACTTTTAATTGTCAAACCATCAACAAATATTACTTGATACCTACTTTGTACACAGCACTGTGCTAGGCGATATAATAAGAACATAAAAAATAATCCCCTATCCTCAAAGAATTTATAGTCTGTAGGAGGAGACAAAAGCTTAGGAACTCTAAACACTTTTAGAGAACAAGACAAGATTGAGGAGGGAAAATTCTATCTTAATGGAGAGCAGTGGGGAGCAAAGATGTCTTTTTCAGTGAAATGCAATTTAAAATTTATTGTATTGTCCATGGGTAATGTATCTTGTATTCATATTTGAATATGGGTTCATTTAATGATCAGGAAATTCATTTAAAATTCATATTATACTCTAAAAACATAAAATATATAAAAGGGAGGGTTAGAATACTATAAAGACCTGACTCATGAAGCAATAAAAAGCTGCCCAGTCTCTTCAACTTTTATATAATTCCTTCCTGCAGCTCATGTTTTCAGATGACTGTGTAGCATGATTAACAACAAAAAAAAATAATAAAAGTGCACAAGTAGGTTTTCTGTTCTAATCAAATGTAATACAATATATGCTGATCAATAGAAATAATTGTGTATCCCACATGAAAATTTAACATAAATATTATTTGTCAAAGAAAGTGAAAAATAATTATTATTTTACATGGGAAAACCACATTGTCAGTTTGTCTTTTTGTATTTCAATGCTTTTTCCAGTATCTGTAATTATTATAATGTATCTGTAATGTTTCAGCATATGTAATCATTATCATGCTGACATTTATTCTTACTTTGCTGCATCATCATCATCACCACCACCACCATCATCATTATCACCATCACCA